>NW_006921635.1:8620955-8662012 GCF_000298275.1 Orycteropus afer afer
TGAAAGTGACAAGGTAGTGCCCTAAAGCTAGCAATGCCTGGGAGTTGTAACCTTTGGTAGAGAGACTTCGCCCACCTACGGAGACTCAGTGATTGTGCAGTGAGAGGGTTGGAGACGTATACCCCAACCTCACTCACTCATTCATACTCTTACTTGAAACCAAAGAAGGGACCCACAGAGATTTTTAAAGACCCATCTCCCAGGACAGGGAGTGGAGGCGGCTAGAGAATGGGTCTGTCGGTAATAATGGAAGATGTTTATCGTGACATGTAAAGCAGGGTTCACTTCCACAAAGACATAGATTCCGTTTCCCTTGATGAACTTGGCTTTCTCGGTCTACCTTAGCCTCTGGGTATCCTAGTTTCCCACTCTGTGAAATGGGAATGATAACAGTAATAATGACGCCTTCCTTGGACAGGCATGAGCATTAAAAGGAACTAACTCATCTAATGAAACTCAGAACACTCCACATCAGTGACAGCATTTATTTTTATTATTGAAGGAGACAAGGGTACGAGACCTGTTTTATTGTTCCTTTCATTCTTCTGTAGTGAGGCAATAGTGAGGGCTCAAGGACAAAGCACGACTGACGCTGAAACAACATGTAAAGGGATATTAGGGCCTGGTGGGGACTGTGGCAAAACAGAGAATCTCATCTCAAGGGATCACTCACACTGCCACTCAGCTCTAGCTGCTTATGAGCTCATAGGAATGTAGGCTTCATGTTGCCAGAGCTTCCAATTTTTCAAGAAAAGCTGGAGAACTGGAATTTTTATGTAAAAGCTTTTGATTTTTAAATGTTGGCAATGGATTCAAATTTTTAAGCAAGTGTATCATATGGGCCAATACTCTGTGAGCCAAATCAAACAGGTCTGGGGGCTGGATCGAGGTTGCACATAGCCAGTTGTGATGTCTGGTTTAGCTGATGCCTGTGGACCAGAGGAACTTAAGGGTCTCTGAAGGAGGAAGAGCTCAACCTTGAACCGCAGCAGGGGCCTTGTTAGTGAGGACTGACTAAATGACCACAGGTTGGAGAACCGAAAGCCTGAGTGCTGAGAGGATGCCCAGGAAGGGCGTGACATAACCACAGGTCGGTGGTTCGAATCCACCAGTTGCTCCACGGGAGAACGATGAGGCAGTCTGCTTCCATAAAGGTTACAGCCCTGGAAACCCTATGGGGCAGTTCTCTGTCCTCTAGGGTCACTATGCATGGGAATGGACTCAGTGGTAACAGGTTTACTTTGGTTTGTATGGGCAGGAGGAGAAGTTCCTGGCTGGCACAAATAGTTAAGCACTTGACTAGTAGCCTGGGAGCTCTGGTGGTGTAGTGCCTAAGGCATGTGACTGCTAACCAGAAGGCTGGTGGTTCAAATCCACCAGCCACTCCTTGGAAGGAAGGTTAGGTTATCTACTTCTGTAGTGATGCCGCCTTGGAAACCCAAGGAGGGGTCGCTGTGAGTTGGGTCTGATTCCACAACAGTGGGTTTGGTTTTTTGGTTTTGACTAGTAGCCTAAAGATGGCCAGGTCAACCCCACCCAGAAGCACCTTGGAAGACAGGACCAGCAGCCTGCTTCTGAAAGGTCACGGAGTTGAGAATCCTATGGAGTTGTACTCTGTACACATGGGGGCACCAAATCGGAATCAGCTTGTCTCCAGTAACAACAGGTGGGGGTAAGTGACCATAGGCTTTCTATTTCAAGGGAGACATGGGGTCTTTGCAAAGGACACACCTCTGTCAGGTGAGAAGGAAACACCTTTGTAAAGGACTCACCTGTGCCTGGTGTGAATAGATGTTACAGGAAGGTAGGGTCAGGTCAAATGTTACATCCCTGAGCCCAACACCATGTGAACCTCTGCTCATGTCTGTATCACTCCGTGAAGTGATTTTTGCTTTGTCCGAAGTTTTTAAATTTCTTTTCTGGGAGAAGGGGAGGACCAAACTCAACTCTCTGATATTACACAAATTCGAGGACTTACCACCAGCACGCATCCCACGATTCTGCCTGGGAGACATCGCGAGGGGCAACCTCACCACCTACTCCGGCCTGTCCAACTCAATACTCTCCTGGAGCGGGTGCCAGAGCGCCTCCTGCTCCCTTCCCTTACAAAAAAAAAATACACACGTCGATTTGAATTCCGCATCTTCGGAGGCAGGGCGGGCGCACAGCCGTCCCGCGCACACATCTGCTAGACACATTGCCACGGTGTACTCAGGTTGTTTAACAATGAGCCGAATTATTTCCCCTCGGTCCTCCCCGTGTCGCTTCAAAACCGCACTCGGAAAAATAAAACCGCGGAAGGAGTCACAGGCAATCAGACCGCGGCTGCGCCGGCCCAACTTTCCTAAAGGAGGAGTTGGGGGTGCTGAGTGGGGGGGAGGTGTTGGGGTGAAGAGGGGCGGAGGTGTTGGGGTGCAGAGCGGGGGAGGTGGTGGGGTGCAGAGCAGGGGAGGTGCTGGAGTGCAGAGCAGGGGAGGTGGTGGGGTGCAGAGCAGGGGAGGTGTTGGGGTGCAGAGGGGCACAGGCTGGCTGTGGAGCAGGGAACGGAGAAGCCTTGGCTACGGTGGGTCTTAGTGCTTCCTGGTGAATCCCTTTGTGTGTGTGTCCATACATGTGTTTGTGTAAGTGTCTCTGTGTCTTTCTGTCTGGGTGTCTGTCTTTCTGCCTAGGTCTGTCTGGATGTCTGTTCTTCGTGTGTGTGTCTCAAATAGCACCCACTTACCAAATGCTTAAAATGCCAGACTCCATCTTAAACATTTTTGCATTCATACCGAAAAAACACCCAAACCCACCGTCATCCAGCCCGTTAACTGGTAGTGCCCTTACCGGAGTAGAAACTTGCCCACAGGTTTCCAGCGCTGTAAATCTTTGGGGCAGCAGACTGCCGCAGCTTTCTCCTGCAGAGCAGCGGGTGGGTTCCAGCCGTCGGTCTCTTAGGGGGCAGCTGAGCTCTTTAATCACTGTGCCAACAGGTCTCCTATGCATATACTCCTGGGTCATCTTTACGACTGCAGGCAGTCTATGAGTGTAATTTTTTAAAACTACTTTTTAAATAGTTTATTTTATTTTTGTTGTTGTAAATATACATAGTAAGGAACTCTGGTGGCACAGTGGTTAAAGCATTCAGCTGCTAACCAAGAGGTCAGCCGTTTAAACCTACCAGCCGCTCCTTGGGAGAAAGATGAGGCAGTCTGCTTCTATGAAGATTTAGCCTTGGAAGCCCTATGACACAGGGTCATTAAGAGTTGGAAGAGTTGGGAGTCGGTTGGTTTGCTTTGCTTTGGGTTGAATATACACAGCAGAACACACACCAATCCGCCAGTTTGTGAATGTATGATTCAGTGATGTTGATGACATTTTTTGAGTGGTGCAACCATTCTCGCCTTCCTTTACAAAATCGTTCCTGCCCATTACCATCAACTCACTGCCCCCTAACTTCCTGTCTAACCTTTTGAGTTGCTGTTGTGGACTGGATCCCTTAGAGATAGTTCTTTAAAAGAGCACAACACCCAAGGCAGACATTCTTTATTAATTAAGTTAAACTATTGTGTGGTTATTTATTTATTTTTCCTTTTTTTTTCCTATTGTGATTTGGGTGAAAGTTTACAGAGCAAATTCACTTTCCATACAGCAATTCACACACACGTTGTCTCATGACATTGACTACAATTTACCCCAATGCAACAGCTCCCCTCCCACCTCCTCCCAACAGTCACCCCTACCCTGTGTCCATCCCTCCAAGCACTCCTGCCCCTTGAGCTGTCTCCCTGTGCGTAAACAGCCCTTCTTTCTCCCATGATTGTTCTCTCCAAGGAGTGTATCTACCTCAGGTAAATGTTCAACTCATATGACTGTCTTTTGTTTGGCTAGAAGCCACAGGTGTGGGTTCAATTCCAGACCTGAAGGGCAGCTAGGGGCCATAGTCTCAGGTGTTCCACCAGGCTCCATCAGACCAGCAAACCTGGTCACTAGTTGGGTGACCTTGAGCAAGGGACTAAGCCTTGTTGAACCTCAGTGTTTCCACATGGAATGAGGCTAAAAATAGAGCCTACCTGATAGTGTGAATAATGAAGATCACAAAACTGATGCATTTGAGTTGTGATGTGAGGGAACAATACTGAACGTACCATGGACTGCTAGAGGAATGAACAAATCTGTCTTGGAGGAAGTAGAGCTGGAGCGCTCCTTAGAAGCAAGAATGGTCAGAGATCGTCCCTCATACTTTGGTCATGTTGTCAGAAGGGACCAGTCCCTGAAAAAGGATATCAGGTTTGGTCAACTGAAAATTTTGACCCAGTAGCTGTGATGATGGGCTCAAGCATGGCAATGTTTGTGAGGATGGCATACAACTGGGCAGTGTCTCGTTCTGTTGTATACGGGCTCACTATGAGTTGGAACTGACTTGAAGGCACTTAACAGCCTCGTTGTGTTGAATGATGGTTAAATGAGATGCTCCCAGTAAAGCAATGGTCATACTGCTTGAGAGTAAGCATTCCAAAAATACTAGCAGTTACTATTTCTTATCCAACAGCTAGTGATTAGAAGTCAATGAAGTGTCCAACGTGGAGAATCATGGCAAATAAGTAAAAGAAAAGAAACCTTTCCCCAGCTTTAGAAAACCATTCCCTATGGGGCAATCTACTTCCGTAGTGATACTGCCTCGGAAACCCAAGGAGGGGTTACTACGAGTCATGTTTGACTTGACGGCACCTAACAACAACAATCTACCCTCAGTGGCATCAGTACAGAAACACAAGGCAACAGGCACATCCCCTCTTGTCTGTTTCCAAAAAGGCTTCTCATGAGGTTACATTTGGATGGAATCCAAAACTTAGGTGATGGTCAGGCCTTGATTTGATCAGAATGGGCTTTTCCCAACCAGACTGCACATGCTATTGATATATAATACAGCATTATTTATTACTTGTTGAATGCCCACAGCCTGTTCAACCCTTTTCAAGAGATAAAGAAGATAAGTCCTAGGCCCCCGGGGAGTTTGAGATTTAAGTTAGTCAGACCCAGAGTACTCTGGCTAAGAGAGGCCTTGGAGGCTCAAGGCCTGTGGGCTCTGAACTCCTTTATTCCCTCCCTAAAAAAGATGATTAAATGAGAGGCCAAGCCTGGGCTTTTTCAGAGTTGAACCTCCATATAGAAAACACAGTAACAGCTTATGCTATTGAAAATGATTTAAAGAGAGGGGCTTTTTCTAAACTCTAAACCATAGAGCACAAAGTCATCACAAACCACCAAATAAAGGAGGATTTCCTGGCCTTCCTAAATCTCAACTTTTAAACATTCCCATGAAAATTATTTACCATATGGGGGTGGGTGAGAGGGAAAGATGACTCTTTAAAGGTGGGAAAAGGATTACAGACAAATGTCACGTGGACTGTAAGGTTGAGTGCATTTGGACTCTAGAGCTTGTGTTCTGCCTGACAATCCATACCATGGTACCATTTACCATGGGGCCGGTTCTGACTGGTGACAACCCATGTGCATCAGAGTAGAGCTGTGTTCCATAAGGCTTTCAATGGCTGGGTTTTCAGAAGTAGATCACCAGGCCTCTCTTTTGTGGAGCATCTGGGTATACTCGAACCTCCAATCTTTCAGTCAGCAGCTGAGTGCATTAACCATCATACCACCCAGGGACTCCATGGCAAGGTCCAGCCAAATCCTGGTTCTCTCATTGTGGTCTTTGCTCACTGACCTCATGAAGATATGTTCATAAGAGAACATTAATTCACCACCATTCTGTTTCAAGAAAGAGTACAGACCCCACAGACCCAATCACAGAAGTATTTGGAATCGGATGCTTGGTAGTGATGCAGGGACTTGTTCCCAAGTTGGCCAATTTAAAGTTGGAGAGAAAACAAGACACATGTGAGACACCAAAAGCACTATCTAAAATGAACACTGTCCTTCTTGTGGTCAGTCTGACCCGTCACCCAAGAGAGAAAGTTGGGAGTGACCCTGGAGTCTTAACCAACCAGTTGTCTTCATGTTCATCAAATTCTGGCACTCTATCCTAGGCAGCTCTTCAATCCGTTTACCACTCCTCTTCCTCTGCAGATACCCTGCTCCAGGCTGCTTCTCCTTTTCATTCAGAAGACAGAAGCAAGTTCCTAACTACTTGCCTTTTCCTGCTGCTGTGTTTTCTGTTGGCTTTGCTTTTACTGTTCATTCATTCATGTGGGGTAGATGTCTTATGTAGTTTAACATACATATAGCCAAGTGTGGGTGGTGCCAATAATTAATGTGCTTGGCTGCTAACCAAAATCTTGGAGATGCAAGTCTACCCAGAAGTGCCTTGAAGAAGGGCCTGACAACCTACTTCTAAAAATATCAGTCATTGAAAATCCCATGGATCACAGTTCTTCTCTGACACAGGTGGAATCTCCATGAGCTGGAATTCACTTGAAGGCAATGTTCTGAGTTACAGCAAAGTGCAAATATGGTAAGGGTCTACTCCATAATAATTTCACAGAGTGAACCAGCATGGAACTAGTATCCAGATCAAGAACTACATGCGCCCCTGAAAGAGCCATGTGCTGCTGGGAAAGAGACGCGAGAGACACACATTGCTGAGTGAGACACCGAGGGACCAGCACTGCTGAAAGAGACTGTGAGAGACTCTTGGCTGAGGGACGGTGGGCTGGGAGAGAGACTGAGCATTCTTCCTGAACTTGAGTTGTAGCCTGGTGCTTCCCTAATAAACCCTGTAATCTGTGAAAAAAAAAAGAAATACAACATACCCAGCTCTCCAGTAGCCTCCTATACTTGTTCTCCATCATTACACAACTCTATCAGGTATAGCAACCACTATCCAAGGGGCAACCACTGGATAACCACATCCTGGGCAACCATCCCGACTTCTTCCATATCACTGTTGTTGGGCCCTGTCAAGTTTGATTCTGACTCATAGTGACCCCGTGTGATTGAGTGGAACCACCCCATAGTGTTTTGTAGGCTGTAATCTTCACAGAAGCAGATGGTCAGGTCTTTTCTCATGGAGCCACTGGATAGATTTGAACCACTAACCTTTTGGTTAGCAACCGAGCACTTAACTCTTGCACATCCAGGATTCCTCTTCTTAAACAAAGATGGTTTTGAACTTGTGAAAATGGAATCATCCAGCATGTGTGGTTGTTTGGACAATCCAGATTTGTTCCAGCATGACTGATATACCAAAACCAAACTTACTGCCATTGAGTCAATTCCAACTCACAGAGACTGTGACTTTTTATGGAAACAGACTGCCCCTCACCTTTCTTCCACAGAGCAGCTGGTGAGTTGGTACCATTGACCTTTTGGTTAGCAGCCAAATGCCTTAACCTCTGCCCCACCAGAGCTGATATAGTAAAGAACCATTTGAGGATAAGGCAGATTTTGCATTTGCTTAAGCATGATTACATTGCAAGAAACACTAAATGAACATACGAAACTGCACCCACTTGGATGGAGCCACCTAGGAATATACAGAATGTATGCAGCCCAAACCTCCAACAGTTCCTTCACTTCTCCGGGTCTGCCACATGCCACACCCATCACTTGCGATGCTGCAACTTCCCATCAGATTGCAGACAACCTCCTGCTACCACTTCACACTAACACAAACTTTGACCCTTCTAACATCCACTTCCATAAGTAAGCTTCTGGACATTCCCACAGTAAAAGGCCATGTTGATTATAGCATTTATTCATCTCTTAACCATTCAACACATGTAAAACTGTGTTACCTCTTTTCAGATCCATATATATATATATATTGTTGTTGTTGTTGTTGTTTTGCTGTCGAGTCGGACCCGACTCATAGCGACCCCTCCTTGGGTTTCCGAGGCAGTATCACTACGGAAGTAGATTGCCCCATCTTCCTTCCGAGGAGTGGCTGGTGGATTTGAACCACCAGCCTTCTGGTTAGCAGTCAAGTGCCATAGCCACTATGCTACCAGAGCTCCCATATATATATATATATATATATTTAATGAGTCACTGATGAGGAGTGTTATGCCCCTAACTCCATTTTCCCCATAAACTGTGTGGTTTTTATTGCATGATTCTGCAGAGTGAACATACACATTACATCATAGCAGAACTTACTGTCCTCTTTTGTGTCTGGTTTCTTTCCTTCAATGTTACCTCACATAAGGTGCAGCACCTAGTTGTAGACCATTTCCTCTTAATGTTGCATTTTACTCCATTGTGTAAGGATAACATAAGTGATGGATCCATTTGACAAAGCCTGGGCATTTGTGTTATCTTCAGTTTTTACCTATTTCAAATAAGGCGAGGAGGCATGTTCATGTATGCATCTCTTGGTGAACATGTGTTCTCATTTATGTTGTACGTATACCTGGGAGAAGAAGTGTTGGCTCTCAGGGCAGTATATCCAGCCAAACAATTTTCCAAAGTGGTTGTAACAATTTATCCTCCCACCAGAAGTTGATGAGATGTTTAAATTCTCCATGTATTTGTCAACACTTGATGTTATCAGACTTTATTTTCCCTTCTAGCCATTTGGATGGATATTCCACGTTTATTCTTGGTCCTTCCAATCCTTTCATCATATGCAATAACCAGAATAAACTTAAAATATGCAGCTCTGATCATGTTACTTTCTTATTAAGAAACCCCAGTTACAGAGTCTTAAAAGCTTGCAAGCACCCATCCCAGGTACAACAATTGGTCTCTATTCACCTGGAGCAACAGAGGAAGAAGGAGAGTCAGGAAGAAGAAGAAAAAATGGATTATGTGGCTAATTGGCCTCCATGAACAATTGCCCTCATTGCCACGAGACCAGAAGAACTGGATAATGCCTGGCTATCTTTACTGAACATTTCAATAAAAGATTCGATAGAAGAATTATGACCTAAAGGGAGAATATGCAGAACAGAATTTTAAATTCTCATGGAATCTAGAGTTTCTGGAGCCACAGAGGCTGGATGAATCCCTGGAACTATTGCCCTGAGATAATCTTTAAAGCTTAAACCAAAAATATCCCTTGAAATCTTCTTAAAACCCTAGTTTAGCTTAACTCATAAAAACCATCTGCCTTGAGCATTGTGTTTTAAAGATCTATCAACTTCAAGACATTCAACTGTTTCAGGGGGTAGCATATGATCAAGAACTAATGGTACTGAAGGAAGAAGTCCAAGCTGCACTGAAGGAATTGGTGAAAAACAAGGCTCCAGGAATTGATGGAATACCCAGTGAGATGTTTCAACAAATGGATGCAGCACTGGAAGCTCTCACTCATTTATGCCAAGAAATTTAGAAGACAGCGACCTGGCCAACCGACTGGAAGAGATCCATATTTGTGCCTTTTCCAAAGAAAGGTGATAAAGTAGAATATGGAAAGTATCAAACAATATAATTAATATCACATGCAAGTAAAATTTTGCTGAAAATACTTTAAAAATGATTGCAGCAGTACATTGACAGGGAACTGCCAGAAATTCAAGCTGGATTCAGAAGAGGATATGGAACAAGGGATATCATTACTGATGTCAGGCAGACATTGGGTGAAAGCAGAGAATACTAGAAAGATGTTTACCTGTGTTTTATTGACTATGCAAAGGCATTTGTCTGTGTGTATTATAAAAAATGATAGATAAATGATGAAGATTTAGGATAGATGGTGAAGAATGGGAATTCCAGGACACTTCGTTATGCTCATGCAGAACCCGCACATAGACCAAGAGGCTGTCATTGGAACACAACAAGAGGACACTACATGGTTTAAAATCAGGAAGGGTGTACATCAGGGTTATATCCTTTCACCATACTTATTCAATATGTATGCTGAGCAAACAATCCAAGAAGCTAGACCATATGAAGAACACACATCAGGATTGGAGGAAAACCCATTAACAACTGAAATATGCAGATGACATAACCTTTCTTGCTGAAAGTGCAGATGTCTTGAAGCACTTACTGATGAAAATCAAAGACTTTAGTATGGATTACACCTCAACATAAAGAAGATGGAAATCCTCATAATTGGACCAATACGCATCATCATAATAAATGGAGAAAACATTGAAGTTGTCAGGGATTTCATTTTACTTGGATCCATAATCAACGTCCATTGAAGCAATAGTAAAGAAATTAGATTATGTATTACATTGGACAAATCTGCTGCAAAAGACCTCTTTAACATGTTAAAAAGCAAAGATATCACTTTGATGACTAAGGTGTGACCGACTCAAGCCATGATCTTTTCAGCCACCTCATATGCATGCAAAAGCTGAACAACAAAAAAGAAGACGGAAGAAGAATTGATGTCTTTGAATTACAGTGTTGGCAAAGAGTGTTAAATATACCATGGACTTCTAGAAGAATGAACAAACCTATCCTGGAAGAAATACAGTCAGAATGCATGCTTAAGCAAGGATGGTAAGACTTCACCTGGCGTACTTGGGACATGTTATCAGGAGAGATCGGTCCCTGGAGAAGGAGGGTCAGCAAAAAAACCTAAGACTCTCAATGAGGCACACTGACACAGCAGTTACAACAATGGGCACAAACATGGCAACAACTGTGAAGATGCCAGAAGACCAGGCGATGTTTCATTCTATTGTACATGGGGTCAGTATCAGTTGGAACCAACTTGACCACATCTAATAACAACAATATGGAAACCCTGACTTTAGCCTCTTCTCTAACTCATCTCTTGTAATTCTCTTTCTTGCTTATTTTATACCATCCTTCTTGGATTCCTTTAAATTCCTTCAATGTGATTTGCTCTCTCTTGCAGCTAGATCTTTGGAATGATGTTCTCTTTGTCTGGAACACTCTACATCTGTCCTGCCACTTCCTTCATGTGAATTTCTCATTTTTCAGGGCTCAGCTTAAAAGATATCCCTTAGACATCCTTAAACTCATGCATTTATGGTCAGCTGATTTTCTACCATAGTGCCAAGTCCATTCAAGGGAGAAAGACAAAAAAGGTGCTGGGACAACTGGCTCTCCACATGGGAAGGAGAGATGTTGAACTGATTCTTCACATCATATACAAAAATTAACTCAAACTGGATCAACAACCTAAATACATGAACTAAAACCATAAAACTCTTAGAAGAAAACATAGGAGTAATGGTCAAGACCTAGTTTTTGACAACAGATTCTTAGATAGATAAAATGAACTTCATTTATTAAACACTTTTGTGCATCCAAGAGGTACAGACAACAAAGATAAGCACACTTACATACACAATACTACATTATAAGCAATAAATACTAATCTATAGATAGATACATAAGTAGATAGGCTGAATGATCAGGTATGTCTAGGGAAAAGGGAATGTACCCATGACCATACATAAGTTTGACAGATAATATTTCTACATGTGTATTTATATGTGGTATGAGAATGTCCATATAAATAGAACTAACAGGGGGAAAAGTTATGATAACTTCTTTGCCATAACCAAGCATCCTGAGGGAGTGAGTTGTTGGGCTTCTGGGCTCAGGACCATCCTTGCAGGGGACATCAAGCTCAATTGGCATAACATAGTACACAAAAACACTGTTCCACATCCTACTTTGGTGAATAGCAACTAGGATCTTAAAAGCTTGCAAGTGGCCATCTAAATGCAACAATAGGTCTCTCCTCATCCAGAGCAAAGAAGAATGAAGAAAACCAAAGACACATGGAAACTGTTAGTCCAAGGGACTAGTTGAGCATGTGAACCTCAGCCTATATGACCATGAAACCAGAAGCACTAGATGGTGCCCAGTTACCACTGTCAACCACTCAGAAAGGGATCAGTTCAGGAGATCCTGTAAAGTGGGAGAAAAATGTGGAACAAAACTCAAAATCATAAAACAGACCAGGTTTACTATTCTAATAGTTTACTGGTGAAACATTTGAGACTATGGCCCCTCATTTATCTTCAGGCCTGGAATTGAACTTACTCCAGTGGCTTCCAGGTAAGCAGTAGACAGGCATATAAGGTGAATATTCATACCAGGTAGCTACACTCCTTAAAACGATCAATCATGGAAGATCAGAAGGGCAGTGTTTGCACAGGGAAACAGCTCAGGGGATAGGAATGTATGGGAAAGAAGGACATAGAAAAGGTAACCACAGGGAGGCAGTGGGAAGAGAGATGTTAAATGATGGAGATTGCAATCAATGTCATGAAGCAAAATGTGTTTGAACTGCTGTATGGAAATTTACTGCTGTTTGAAATTTACTCTGTAAACTTTCACCCAAACCACATACACAATATATATATATATATATATATGTATACATAATTTTGTGCATCAAAGGACTTTATCAAGAAAGTGAAGCGTTAGCCTCAGAGGGGGAGAAAATATTAGCTAACCATATATCTGATAAGAGTTTAATATCCAGAATATATAAAGAATTTCTACAACTCAACAACAAAAAGACAAATAGCCTATTAAAAACTGGACAAAGAACTTGAGGAGACATTTTTCCCAAGAAGAAGATATGTTGTTGTTAGGTACTGTAGAGTTGTTCCAACTCATGGTGGCAGCATCCACAACAGGGAGAACCACTGTGATCTCAAGGGTTCTCAGTAGTCAACTTCCAGAAGCATAGTCAGGGCCTTTCTTCTTAGTCCATCTTTGTCGGGAAACTCCACTGACCCTTGTTCATCAATATAGTGACACAAGCCGTCCACTGACAGTTGAGTGGTGGCTACCTATGAGGTACACTAGCTGGGTACTGAACTTAGGTCTCTTCCATGGAATATGACAATTCAACTGCACCACCCATAACCAATACAAATTGCAATCTTATTTTCTTTGATCTCTCTCTCACTCAGGCTTCTTCCTTTGGTAAAACCAACTCAATGCTTTTGAGTGATAATCTTTCCAGCCTTTCATCTTGGTCTGGTGCTGCAGCTGAATTCTGATGTGGTGACTCACCTGTGCCCAACACAGTGCTGGCAGTTCACCTTCATCCTTTTATCTCACTTAAGCTCTCAATCTTTGACACCTGGCTCTCCCTGTCGTCTGGAACACACGTAGCATAGAGAAAGGAGGACTGCCAACATTTTTGGGATAGAAACCAACGTTCTCCCTCCTTTAACCTTGCTTGTTCATTAATTCCAGAGGAACACATTGAACTACACTCTAAATGCAGGCATTGTATTAAGCATAGCCCTCAAGGAATTGATACTCTAAATTCCCAAATAGACAGCCACCATTTCTCCATCATCTGTTTGTGTTTGTTGCACTGTGGTGCCTTGTGTATTGCTGTGATGCTGGAAGCTATGCCACTGGTATTTCAAATACTAGCAGGGTCGCCCAGAGTAGACAGGTTTCAGCAGAGATTCCAGACTAAGACAAACTGGGAACAAAGACCTGAGGATCCACTTCTGAAAATCAGCCCTATGGATCAGCACAGAACACTGTCCAACACAGTGATCAGCGTCCTAGATTGGAAGACACTCAAAATCACCATGGCTGCAACAGTCGAGCTGACCAGTGATTATGAATGTAGGGCCAGACCAGACAATGTTTTGTTTTGTTGTACGCAGGGTCACCATGAGTCAGAGCTGACTCAATGGCAACTAGCAATAATGTCTGTCTGTCTATCTATCATTTACCTATCAATATCATCTATCCATTCATCTAGTTCAGTACTCACTAAGATATCACATGTACTAAGAGGGAGCTCTCAAAATAGAAATATGTTTGTAACAGAAAGACATGAATGACATGTTGACTTAATGTAGGCATTGGCAAAGTGGAGGAAGCCCACAGGCCTAATCCAACTTACTACCTGTTTTAGTATGCCTTGCAAACAAAGAATGGAATGGGTTTTACATTTTTTAATGGCTGAGAGAAATATCAAAGGAAGAATCATATCTCATGACATGTGAAAATTACATGAAATTCAAATTTCAGTGTCCATCAATAAAGTTTTATTGGAACACACACCCACTCATTTATGTGTTTATGGCTGCTTTCATGCTTTGATGACATAGATGAGTAGTCACTGCAGAGACCACAGGGCCCACAAAGACTGAAATATTTACTGTCTAGCCCTTCTCATGGATAGTTTGCTGATGCCTAATGCAACGGACTTCCTCCTCACTCCATCTCTAAATTGGGTGAAAAAATGTACAGAGTTTGACAAAGACACTAAGACACCTATGGTACTTTATAAGAGACTTTCCTGTGGTGGTGGTTGTTGTTAGGTGTCATCGAGTAATTTCCGACTCATAGTGACTCTATGCACAGCAGAATGAAACACTGCCCAGTCCTGTGCCAGCCTCATGATCCTGGCTATACCTGAGCCCATGTTGCAGCCACTGTGTCTATCCATCTCATTGAGGGCCTTCCCCTTCTTCATTGACCCTCCATCTTACCAAGCTTGATATCCTTCTCCAGGGAATGGTTCCTTCTGATAACATGACCAAAGTAGGTGAGATGAAGTTTGGCCATTATAGCTTCCAAGGTGCATTCTGGCTGCACTTCCTCCAGGACAGGTTTGTCAGTCCTTTTATAAGACCATGGTACTCTTAGCTTTCTTCTCCAACACCACAACTCAGAAACATCAACTCTTCTTCAGTCTTCCTTATTCATTGTCCAGCTCTCACATGCACAAGAGGCGATTGCAAATACCATGGCTTGGGTTAGGTGCACCTTAGTCTTCAAGGAGATATCTTTGCTCTTCTTCACTTGAAAGAGGTCTTTTGCAGCAGATTTGCCCAATGCAATATGCTGCCTGATGTCTTGACTGCTGCTTCCATTGGTGTTGATTGTAGAACCAAATAATGTGAAATCCTTGGCAAGTTCAATCATTTCACCATCCACCGTGAAACTATTGGACCAGTTGTGAAGATTTTCGTTTTCTTTATATTGAGGTGTAATCCATTCTGCAGACTGTAGTCTTTAATCTTCATCAGTAAGGGCTTCAAGTCATCCTCACATTCAGCAAGCAAAGTTTGTCATCTGCATATTGCAGGTTATTTGAAATTTACTGCTGTTTGAAATTTCTGTGAAATGAGTCTTCTCCAATCCTGACACCATGTTCTTCTTCATATAACCCAGCTTCTTGGATTACTTGCTCAGCATACAAGTTGAGTAAGTATGGTTAAAGGACACAACCCTGATGCACTCCCTTCTTGGTTTTGAACCATGAAGTGTCCCCTTGTTCTGTTTGAACAACAGCCTCCTGGTCTATGTATAGGTTCCTCATGAGTACAATCAAGTGTTCTGGAATTCCCATTCTTCTCAATGTTATCTATAATTTGTTCTTCCCTTTTGGTTTTCTAACTCCAGGTCTTTGCATGTTTCATTATGTTGTTGTTGTTGTTGTTATGTGCCGTCAAGTCGGCCCCGACTCATAACGACCCCTCCTTGGGTTTCCGAGGCAGTATCACTACAGAAGTAGGATTGCCCAACCTTCCTTCCGAGGAATGTTTCATTATAGTAATTGGCTTTGTCTGCTTGAGCTTCTCTTTGAAATCTTCTGTTCAGCTCTTTTATCTTGTCATTTTTTCCATTTACTTTAGCTACTCTCCTCTCAAGGGCAAGTTTCAGAGCCTCTTCCTACATCCATTTTGGTCTTTTCTTCCTTTCTCATTTTTTAAATGACCTCTTGCTTTCTTCATGGATGATATTCTTGATGTCATCCCACAATTCCTCTGGTTTACAGTACTGGTGTTCGATGCATCAAATCTATTCTTTAGATGGTCTCTAAATTCAGGAGGGATATTATCAAGGTCATATTTTGGCTCTCGTGGATTTGTTTTAGTTGTCTTCAACTTCAACTTGAATGTGCACATGAGCAGTTGATGGTCTGTTCCACAATCAGGTTGTGGCTTTGTTTTGGCCGAAGATACTGAATTTCTCCATCACCTCTTGCCACAGACGTAGTCAATCTGATTCCTGTGTATTCCATCTGGTGAAGTCCACATGTATAGTTGTCGCTTATATTGTTGAAAACGGGTATTTGCAATGAAAAAGTCATTGGTCTTGCCAAATTCTATCATGCGATCTCCAGTGTTATTTCTATCACCAAGGCCATATTTTCCAACTACCAGTAGCTCTTCTTTGTTTCCAACTTTTGCATTCCAGTCACCAGTGATAATCAACACATCTTGATTGCATGTTCGGTCAATATCAGACTGCAGAAGTTGGTAGAAATCTTCAGTTTGCTTTGGCTTTGGTGGTGGGTGCGTAAATTTGAATAATAGTAGTATTAACTGGTCTTCTTGTAGCTGTATGGATATTATCCTATCACTGACAGCATTGTACTTCAGGACAGATCTTGAAACATTCTTTGTGACAGTGAATGCCACACCATTTCTCTTTGTCATTCCCAGCATAGTAGATGATATGGTTGTCTGATTAAAAATTCATATAAATAAAGTTTTATTGGAACACACTTACACCCACTCGTTTGTATATTATTTATGGCTGCTTTCATGCTTTGATGACATAGATGAGTGGACACTGCAGAGACCACAGGCCCACAAAGACTGAAATATTTACTGTCTAGCCCTTCCTGTGGATAGTTCACTGATGCCTAATGCAATGGACTTCCTCCTTCCTCCATTTCCAAATTGGATGGGAAAAATTTACAGGGTTTGACAAAGATACTAAGACACCTATGGTTCTTTATAAGAGACTTTCATAGTGAGTGGGAATTTTTCAGAGTCTCTGAGTGGTGCAAATGGTTAACACCCTTGGCTGCTAACCAAAAGGTTCAAGGTTGGAGTCCACCACTAGGCACCATGGAAGAAAGCCTTGGTGATCTACTTCCAAAAGATCAACCATTGGAAATCCTATGGAACACAGTTCTCCTCTGACACACATGGGGTCATCATGAGTTGGAATCAACTCAACGACAACTGGTTAGATATTTTCCCCATTGTTTGATTTCTTACTTCGGGTTCAAAACCTACTAAGAAGTCATTCAATGAGATCATCACTTCTAGAACTTTCACCTGGAAAAATTCCAGGGACTCCAAAACCAAACCAGACCATTTGCCTTCAAGTCAATTCTGACTTATGGTATCCTTGTGTTTTGGAGTAGAGCTGTACTCACAGGTTTTCATGGCTGTGGCCTTTCAGAAGCAGATCTCCAGGCCTTTCTTCCAAAGTGCATCTGGTTGGGTTTGAACTGCCAACCTTTCAGTTAGTAGCTGAAAGCATAACCATTCACACCACCCAGGGACTCCAGGGACCCCAACATGAGATCTAATTCTCTCCTTGGGAAGAAGAGGTGGGAAAGACCAACTCAAGGACGTACCTACGTGTTCATCCTCCCTTCCACTTACTAAAGGAGCTCAAGCAAGTCTTTGGTTTCACCAAGGCTGGCAAGTTCAACACGAAGAGGACATTGAATTGCCCAACTGGAAGAATGAATATGTAGGGGGAAACCCAGGCTTTTGCTCAGCCCCATCTGCATAGGCTCCTGGGACAGCCACAGAGGTTGCAGGGCATAAGAACCTCTGATAAGGCCCTGATCACAGCCTCCTTCCAAAGGAAGCACAGCTTCCAACTGGTTCACTCTGGATAGACCCCCACTAAGAATCTGTGCATCACTCTAGGTATACTGAGCCAGAATCTGCATTTTAACAAGATGCTTACATAACAATCAGCTGGGATCTATAAGAATCACCTGGGAATCTTGCTAAACTGTAGATTTGATTCAATAGCTCTGGCGGAAAGGCAAATTCTCCGCTGAAGGCCATATCTGAACCAAATAGTTTGAAGCCCTGAAAGGAACTTGGTGTTTTTAGCTATAATTGAAGTTGGTTTGATTTCTATTTACCTTCCAAGGGCAGGGAAACCTAGATTTAAAATCAGTCCACCCGCTCTTTTGCTAAGTCTTCTCTACTTCCTCTTCACAGGGTAAATGGTTCATGGTTTGCCCATCCTCTTTGATTCATCCTCACTTTTTTCCCTCTACTGTGCCAACTCAGAAAAACTTCTACTAACCACATGGAGGTGTTCCTGGATGGTGCAAGTGGTTAAGCACTTGGCTGCTAACTGATAGGTTGGTGGTTCAAGTCCATCCAGAGGCACCTCAAAGGAAAGGGCTGGTGGTCTACTTCTGAAAAAGCAGCCATTGAAAGCCCTGTGGACCATAGTTCTACTCTGACACACATGGGGTCACTGTGACTCAGAGTCAATTCAATAGCAACTGGTTTGGTTTTTGGTTTTATCAAGGACACAAGCAAGTATCATTCAAGATAAAATTGACCATTATCCTGATGCACTGGGCTTCTGCTGCAAAAAAATTCTTTAAAATTTTAAAAAGCAAAGATGCCACTTCAATGACTAAGGTGTGCCTCAAGCTATGGTCTTTACAGTTACCTTGTATGCGTGCAAAAGCTGGACAATGAATAAGGAAGACCAAAGAAGATTTGATCATTTGAATTGTGGTGTTGATGAAGAAGACTGAATATACCATGGGCTGCCAGAAGAACAAACAAATCGGTCTTGGAAAAAGTACAGCCAGAATGCTCGTTAGAAGTGAGGAAGGTACGACTTTGTCTTACATGTTTTGGGTGTGTTATCAGGAGAGGCCAGTCCCTGGAGAAGGACATCATGTTTGATAAAGTAGAGGGTCAGCAAAAAGAAGAGGGAGACCCTCAATGAGATGGATGGACACAGTGGCTGCAATGATGAGCTCAAACATAGCAAGGGTTGTGAGGATAGCACATGCCCCAACAGTGTTTCATTCTGTTATACATAGAGTCACGCTGAGTCGATTGCCCGTAACAACAACAACTGGGCTTCAACCAAGTGGAATGGCCTGACAAATGCCATGCCCCTAAACTAACTATCCTCCCAAGGAGTGTGGGTATATCGATACATGCATTTATTTACAGATATCTTTTGTAATACAATCTACCCTTTTCTCTTTGCCATAGATGCTTCCAGCTCATACTTGGCGCACAAGGATTTTCATCCACTCCACCTGCCCATCTCCCCACCCCAACACCTCCCCCAGACCCAAGCCCACGACAGCAACTCTGATAGATGTGGAGTGATATTACGATTGATTGGCCTGCCACTGAGAGTTCGGGCGTGTTTTGTCATTAGAAGGGGGGTTGAATGAGGGCTGTGTAATAGAATGATCTAGCCTACAAGACAGCTCCTCCTTGATGAACAAGCAGACACAAATGTCAATAACAATTAGATTGCCTGTAAGCTACAGTCACTTAAGGCTCCCGGAGCCTGTCTACAGGGCTCGGATTGAAACCCTCAGCCTCGTGAACTGCAAATCAGGTTTGGCATCGGGAATGAAAAGCCATCAGCACTAATAGTATTAAGACGCTGTTGGCAAGGAAGGGCAAAGGGCTCCGGATACTGCTGGGCTCTTGTGTGTCACAGGGCAGGAAGGACCTTGGAGAGCTGGAGGGATGAGAGGGAGAACCAGACCTGGGCTGCGAGCATGGAGGAGCCTATGGGGAAAAGGCAATGCGTGACCGTGCTGACCAGCATGCGATTGGGGGTTATGTAGTCCCGGGTGCAAATCCTGGCTCAGCCACTCATAAGCTGTGTAACTGGGTAAAATGCTCTCCCAGTGCCTCCGTTTCCTTATCTTGAAATGCAGATAGAGAACCTAAAAGGAGATGGTGTTATCTTATTTCTTAAGGTTGTTGTGGTAAGTAATTATATCAGACAGGCTTCTTCAAGGAAAGAGAACCAACAGAACAAACTCCAGACCATATGTGTGTGTGTGTGTGTATTGTGGTTGTCGGATGCTGTGGAGTGGATGTCGATTCACAGTGACACTACAGAACAGAGTAGAACCGCCTCATAGGGGTTCCTAGGCTGTAATCTTTATGGGAGTGGCAAAGTTCTAGAAGAGCATATGGGATTAGTAATACTGCTGTAGACATTTTAAAAAATATACATGTTGTTGTTGTTGTTATTGAGAAGATACCAGAGGAAAACATACATGAATTCGAATGCTTCTACTGAACAATTCAGTGACATTCCTTGAGTTGTGCGACCATTCTCACCCTCCTTTTCTGAAGTTGTTCCCCCTCCATTAACATGACCTGACTGCCCCCTAAGGTTCCTACCTCATCTTTAGAGTTGCTGTTTTCATTGGATCCCATCTAGATAGATCCTAAAAGAGCCTGGTGCTCAAGGCAGACAGTCTTCACTAGTTCAGTGAAATGACTGTTTGGTTTCAAGAAGACTTCAGGGGACAGTTTTGGTTTAAGGCTTAAAGATTATCTCAGGGCAATAAGTTTGGGGATTCATATGGCCTCAATGGCTCCATAATGTCTGGAGTCCATGAAAATTTAAAATCCTGTTCTGCATTTCCCCTCTTTTGGTCAGGATCCTTCTAGAGAATCTTTGATCAAAATGTTCTGTAATGCTAGCTGGGCACCATCCAGTCTGGTCTCACGGCGAAGGAGACAGTTGTTCATGGAGGCGGTGAACATCTTTGAAAACCCAATCTGACACACTTAATATACATAAAAACTGTTAGAATAGTATCCAGCACACAGGAAATTGATGCTATTGCATTGTTATTCAATTTCTCCCTGCAACTCTAGATTGTGGGCAGAGATCTTATAATTCTCTGTAACCCACACAGCAAATGTTTGTTAAATGATTATAAGAAGAAATTTTAATACTTTATCATGGTGGTTCTCAAAACTATTCATCAATATCACTGGGAGGGTTGCTTTTAAAAAATATTCCCAGGTTCCATCTCCCACCTGGTAAATAAAAATCTCAAATGTTGGAGCCTGGAGAGAAACCTTTCAAACCTTCCCTCCTACTGTTGATCCACAATCAACACCATGGAAGCAGCAGTCAAAAAATCAGATGGATTGTACTGGGAAAAGTTGCTGCAAAAGGCCTCTTTAAGGGTTGAAGGGCAAAGATGTCACCTTGAAACTAAGGTGTGCCCCATCCAAGCTATGGTATTTTCAATCTCCTCACCAGCCACTCCTCAGAAGGAAGATGGGGCAATCTACTTCCATAGTGATACTGCCTCGGAAACCCAAGGAGGGGTCGCTATGAGTTGGGTCCGACTCGACGGCATATAACAACAACAACAACATATGTATGTGAAAGCTGGACAATGGATAAAGAAGACCAAAGAAGAAGGGATGCATTTGAATTGTGGTGCTGGCAAGGAATACTTGCACAAGAACAAATAAATCCATCCTGGAGGAAGTGTAGCAGGAATGCTCCTTAGAAGTGAGAATGGGCAGACTTTGTCTCACCTACTTTAGTCATGTTGTCAGAAGGGACCACTCCCTGGAGAAGGACATCATGCTTCGTGAAGTAGAGGGTCAGTGAAAAAGGGGAAGGCCCTCAAAGAAATAGATTGACACAGTGGTAATCTGTGTCAATCTGTGAGCCCAACGACGGGCTCCTAGCAAGGATTGTGAGGATGCGGCAGCATCAGGCAGTGTTTCATTGTGTTGTACACAGGGTTGCTGAGTCGGAGCTGATAGACGGCACCCAACGACCAACAACTCCTGCTGCAGTGCAAGTCTACTCTGTAACACAGGGGGTCTCCATGAGTTAGAACTGGCTTGACAACAACTGGTTTGGTTACCCTCCCCGCTCCTCAGTGGTTCAGATGCAGTCAGCCAGGGACCAGCATTTACGAACAGCTGACTTAATTGAAGAGAACCTAAAATTCCTAGGACAAGAGTTGGCCCATTTTACAGAGGGGCCAACTGAGGCCTGTGGGGATGAAGGGACTTGCCCAGGGGCACACAGTGAATTAATGTACCTTCCAGAAAGCAGTGGTGCAAGGGCTCCACACACTGTGGCTAGTTGCTGAAGGTATTATTTTGGAGTTAGGGCTTACTTAGGTGGTGGTGGGGAGAAGATTTTTGGGGTCTTTTAAGTCAGCAATTCCCAAAATTCACTTATTCATTCACGTTCTTACTTTTTCTCTCTGTGTGTATGTGTGCTACATTTGAGTAGTATCCGTAGTTAATTCACCTCATGGTTTTCATTAAATGGACTCACTTTTTCCCTCAAATAAATTAACCCATCCTCAGTAACAATAAGTGCAAAAGCAGGGGTGTGTTGACCTCATTCCAACACACGCAGGAATGTGTACATAACTAGTTACATTAAGAAAAGGCTGGCCTGGGTAGCACCTACCATTGTCTTGTATTCAATATGTGTCCCAGACAGGACTGGTTACATGATTTGTAGGTCTGGTGCAAAAGGAAAAGTCAAAGCCTCTTGTTCAAAAATTATTAAGAATGTTGAGCTGCACCTGCAAAGTGTCAAACCAAGTGCGGGGTCCTTCTGAGCTGAGACCTATGCAAATGGAGACATGCCTGTAACACTGGCCCTGGCCCCAGGCTTTGTATTCTTTTCTCTCTTTATTTAAAAAAAAAAAAAAAAGGATAAAAGACAGCGTTCTACATCCTTCTATGGTGTGTAGCACCTGGGATGTTAAAAGCTCGTGAGCGGCCATCTAAGGTGTAACTATTGGTCTCTCCCCATCCGGAGCAAAGAAGAGTGAAGAAAATCAAAGACCCAAGGGAACAATTAGTCCAAAGGACTAACCGAGCACGCAAACCACAGCCTCCACTACCTGAAACTAGAAGAACTAGATGGTGCCCGGCTACCACTGTGACTGCTCTGACTGGGTTCATAGTAGAAGGTCCTGGACAGAGTTGGAGAAAAATTGAGAATCATAAAGAAGACTAGAAACACTGGTCTGTTAGACAGTTGGAACCTCTGAGACTAGGGTCCTTAGACACTCTTCAAACCTGGAACTGAGTCTACCCCTGGGGATCACCTTTCCGTCAAATAATAGAGAGGGCTATCAAGTGAACAATGACACTCACGAGGAATGTGCTCCTGAGACAATCAACTATAGGAGACCAGAAGGGCAGCATCTGCCCCAGCCAAAGCTCAGAAGGCAGGAAGGGGCAGGAAGGATGGGCAAATGGGAATGAGGAATCCAGGGAGGAAGAGGGAAAGTGTTGTCACATTGAAGTAATTGCAGCCAATGTCACGAAACAAAATGTAAATGAATTGTTGAATGGGAAACCAATTTGCTCTGTAAACTTTCACCCAAACCACAATACAATGTTTTAAAAAAAATTGTGATCAGTATATAGGTAACAAAACATTTGTTATTTCAACAATCCTCCTATGTGTAGTTCCTTGACATTAAATATGTTCCTCGTGCCGTTCAATCATCACCTTTAACCATTCCCAACTTTTTCCATCACTTGATGTCTCCTGGAAACATTACTGTAAATAAGATCTATCTATGGTTTGGCCTGAAGGAGCTCTGGTGGCGCAGTGGTTAAGGCACTTGGCTAGTAACCAGAAGGCTGGTGGTTCGAACCTACCAGCCACTCCACAGAAGAAAGATGGAGCAGCCTGTTCCTATAAATATTTACAGCCTTGGAAACCCAATGAAGTCACTATGAGTCAGAATTGATGAGTTCAGTTTTTTGGAGTTGGTGTGGTTCAGCCTACGTCCCAGGGACAGAAGACAGTGGGGCCATGCCCCTTGCTCATGTTCAAAGGCTGGATGTGAAGTGTAGAGCCTGCCTGCAGATACAAATAAACCTGGTTTTTCTGAGCTCTGGCCAAGGAGTCCTGAACCCTGGAAAACCAGAAATTGTGTCAAAGGGACATTTTTCCTAGAGATTTAAAAAAAAAAAAAAAAGCCATTGCGTCGACTCTGACTCATGGCGACCACACGAGTGTCAGAGAAGAACTGTGCTCCATGGGGTTCAGGGTCTGATTGTTCAGAAGCAGATTGGCAGGCTTTTCTTCTTCTTCTTCTTATTTATCTTAAAAGCTTGTTTTACATTCAACATAATGCGTACATTTATTTTCATTCCCCATTTGCCATGCCCAACCCTAACCCAGTCTCCTCCCCCCCCCCCCAACCCTCCCCCTGTGTCCCTCATATTTATGCATTCCTATTTGTCCTGCATTTCCTCAATTTGAATGTTGGTCCTCTGGTGTCCTGTGGTCTATTGCTCTAAGAATGTATTACCATAGAGTATGTGGGTGCATCATCCTGGGTTGATTGGTCTGCGTGTACATCTTGTTAACTATTGGGCTGAGAGCCAGCCCCTGGGGGTGAGTTTTTTCCAGGTGCAGAATGTATTCCAGGGCCATAGTATTGGGGGTCTCATCAGATTTCATCTGACCAGTAATTCTGGTCATTATTGAGTTTTTGGATTTTGTTCCACATTTTCCCTCCCACTCGATCCAGGATCTCCAGATTTGATCCTTTCTTGAGTGGTTGGCATTGGTAGCTGGGCACCATCTAGTTCTTCTGGTCTCGAGAACCGTCATGTCCTAGGGCTGATTGCTTCCAAATGCCCCCCCTCCCCCACTTTTTTTGCATTCTTCTTCACTTCCGATGCTAGGAGACAGTTAGCTGCATCTTAGATGGCCGCTTGAAAGCTTTTAAGACCCCAGTCGCTACTCAGACAGGACTTTCTTCTGAGGTGGTTTCAATCTGCCACCTTTCAGTTAGCAGCCCAGCGGGTGAGCCATGTGGATCACCCAGGGACTGGGAGGAATATATGCAAGGGTGTTATAAAAAATGGAGCTGAAGTAAGGCTGTATGTTTATCTGGCCAGGAGTTCCGAGTGTGGTTAATGCTCACATGTGGTAGAGAACTATTTCCCTTCCATTGTCATGGAAGGGGGAGGGAGAGAAGGGACTGAGGAACAGAAGGAAAGTGGGGGGGTCAAGACAGAAATGATGAATCCGAGAAAAAAGAGGAATGAATTTTCATATGGATTTATAGAACCTCCAAATACTTTGAACATTCTTTCTGGTCTGGCTGCTCTGTTACCTTCTGGTGACTGCCAATATCTGTGGAAAATTGATGCTCCTGGCTCCATGGATCAAACCCTGAGCTTACATAGTGCTTATAGCAAAGTGTCAGGGGACTACATTCTTGGGGTTTTCTGTTTGAGGATATCAGCAACAACTTTAGAAGCATTGCTTCATCTGAGGTGGTATTTCACACTCATTTGAAAAAGTGACAGTGGATCCCAGTGCATCAAAATACTCCTTGCAGGGGCAGTCCCCCTTGGAAAAGCTGCAAGGTAGGCAATGTTTGTTTCCACTGCTTGGACCAGAACCAGGGAATGTCCGTTTCAATCCACCATGGGGATTCGGTAGAAAAAATGTCTTTTGTTCTAACAGAGACGAAAAACTAGCTGCTGTCTACTCAGCTCTGCTCATGGCAACCTCATGTCTGTTGGAGAAGAACTGCACCCCATAAGGTTGTCAGTGGCTGATTTTTAGGAAATAGGCTGCCAGGCTTGTCTTCTGAGGATTCTTTGGTTGGACTCGAACCGCCAACCTTTCCATTTATAACTGAGCATTGTTACAATGCATTGGTACAAAGGTGATCCCACAGAATGTGGATATCATTGATATCGCACGCAAGTAAAATCTTACTGAAGGTAACTCAAAATGGTTGCAGCAGTATATTGATGGAGAACTTCCAGAAATGTAAGCTGGATTCAGAAGGGGACATGGAGTGAGGGATATCATTGCTGATGTCAGATGATCTTGGCTGAAAGCAAGGAATACCAAAAAGATGTTTACTTGTGTTTTATTGACTATGCAAAGGCATTCAGTTGTATGGATCATAACAAATTGTGGATAACATTGAGAATGGGAATTCCGGAACACTTGATTGTACTCATGAGGAACCTGTATATAGATCAGGAGGCTGTCATTCAGACAGAACATGGGGATACTGCATGGTTCAAAATCAAGAAGGGAATGTGTCAGAGTTCCTTTCACCATACTTACTCAATTTGTATGCTGAGCAAATAATCCAAGAAGCTGGATTATATGAAGAAGAACAGGGTGTCAGTATTGAAGGAAGACTCTAACAACCTGTGACATGCAGATGACACAACTTTGCTTGCTGAAAGTGAGAATGACTTGGGGCACTTACTGATGAATGTTAAAGACTACAGTCTGTAGTATGGATTACATTTCAATATAAAGAAAACAAAAATCCTCACACCTGGACCAATAAGCAGCATCACGATAAATGAAGAAAAGATTAAAGTTATCAAATACTTCATATTACTTGATTCTATAATTCACGCCAATGGAAGCAGCAGTCAGAACATCAGATGATGTGTTATTGCATTGGGCAAATCTGTTGCAAAAGACCTTTTCCAAGTGCTGAAGAGCAAAGATGTCTCCTCGAAGACTAAGGTGCACCTAACCCAAGCCATGGTATTTTCAGTCGCCTCCTATGCATGTGAGAGCTGGACAATGAATAAAGAAGACTGAAGAAGAGTTGATGCTTTTGAGTTGTGGTGTTGGCCAAGAATGCTGAAAGTACAGTGGCCTGTGAAAATTTTCATAGCAGTTTAGGTTCTCATTTGCCAGTTTTTACACAAACTGCTCACTGACATTGATGACATTCTTCACCATGAGTGACAATTCTCACTGTTTCCATTCTGGTTGTTCCATTTCCAGTAATCTAGTCTCCCTGCCCCTTTACCATCTCATCCTTTTTTTTTTTTTTTTTTGTTAAATTTAAAATACTTGTTAACAGTTTGGTCTCATGTAGATGCTTGTTAAAAGGAGCACAGTCCTCATGGGTCATATACTTTATTGTGTGTGCCAGTCTGTTATTGAGCTAAAAGGTGACGTCAATAACAGGGGATCATTTCAGTTCAAGGTTTAAAGAGTATCTCAGGGTAACACCCTCAGGGAGTCCTCTAGCCAGTCTAGTTATTTTGATTATTTTTAGAATTTGACATTGTCCCACGTTCCCCACCCCTTTCTATCTCTTTAGTGTAACCCTAATCAGAATGATGGGTAATGGTAGCTGGGCACAATCTAGTTCTTCTGGCTTCAGAATAGATGAGGCCATGGTTCCTGTGGACAGCACTGTAGATTAGTTTCTTGGTGTCTTGGGTTTCCTTTTATCTGTTTTGTTCTAGATAAGTAAAGACAATAGTAGTATCTTAGATGGTCACTCGCAAGCTTTTAAGACACTAGACACTGCTCACCAGACTAGGATGTAGAACACAAACTTTACGAACTATATTATCATGACTAATTTTTAGGAAGTAGATTGCCGGGCCTTTTTTTCTGAGGTGACTCTGTGCGGAATCAAACCTCTAACCTTTTGGTTAGCAGCTGAGTGTATTAAGAGAGTCCCATCATCCAGAGGCTCTTTCACATAGACACCACTCTGTAAAGTTCACTTGAGAACTAATCCCTTTTTCATGTCCTGTTTTCTGTGGTAGCTTGCCTTGTCTCTCTTCCATCAAACTGGGAGCCCCAAGAGAATAGGCGCTGTGTTCCAGCCTGAGCCCAGACTGTATCATAAACCACTGGTGTCTCCTCAGCTCAGCTCCGCCTTCTTCTAATAACATTTCTACTCACTTCCTTTAGAAAATTATTCCCTTCCAAATCCAAACATATGGCTCTGGTAGGAGCAGCCAATGAGTACTCTACTCCTGGTCTGCATTGTTGTGATTGGTTAAGGGAGAAGCATGTGACTTAGGCTTGGCCAATCAATTTGCTTCCCTAGGATTTTTCTAATGGAGTTGGTGGGGAAGTTCTTTCTTTATTTCTTTTTCTTTTTATCTTTCAGTTTGCCTTAGTTCTCTAGTGTTGCTATAACAGAGATACCACAAGAGAATGGCTTTGACGCCACCACCACTAACATGGGGTACCTTTGAAGAGTTTGCACAAAACCATTTGGGTGTCCTCTAGAGTTTGGAGCAGAGTTAGAAGAATCAGACTAGAGTCCTGAGTCAAAGACAGGAAGATTTGGAGAGCCCAACTCTCCCATTTTTCAGACAAGAAAGCTGAGCTCCCACAAAAAAGGGACTTGCCTAATATCACAAAGCTGGGGAGAGGAGGGGCTGGAACCAGAACTAGGTCCCTGGGCCTCAAACCAGTGTTTTTTTTTTTTTTTCCTGCCCCTGGAATTCTCCTGCTCTAAGTCCCCACCTGGGCCCAATCCGGCCCCTCGCAGCTCTTCTGAGCTCGGGAAAACTCCGAATCCTCACGTACACATAGCCACGTTGTCTCAGGAAGCTCGCAATAAATTATTTTTTTCAGGCAACGCCTTGCTCCTATTCCTACAAAACAATGTATTTATTATTGCTAAGCCTTTTCCATCTTTGAGGAGAAAATCCATACCACATGACTCCCCAAAGCCCAGCGGTCCGGGTTTACAAATACAGTACGTTAATAGCTTTGTAAACATTTATTCAGGATGACAGCTGAAGGAAACATGTGGCATTAATTAGAAGGCTCAGCAACGCAGCCTATTAAGAGGGAGGTTAAATCTGAATTAGTTGGCTTTGCTGAGACAAGAGGCTCCGGGGAGCAAGACTTCGCTCTAATGTGTTCTGACTCTGTTGATGTGGGGTGCATGAGGGTCTCAGGTCTTTGCAGCGAAGTCTAGATCTTGGCAAGATGACCACTGGGCTGTGCAGCGGTCAAGGCTGGCTTCTCCAAAAGTCTGTCCTCTAGGTTCTGTGACTCATCATGGCTTCCGTGAGTGGGCGTGTTAAGCCATGGGGTGCCATGATTTTGCAGCCCAGCCCAGGGAGCAAGAGAACAGCGTCTGGCAGAACCTGTCTCCCCAAGACTGCAGAGGGGGTAGATTTCTGGGCTGGAGTTCACCTCTGGTTAGCTGTTATCTCTTCTCTGTGGTGGCAAGCAGCCATTATTACCCCTGGGAATCTACAAGTCGCCCCAGTAGATGTGAAACTCTGTGGCACCTGAGTCAAGGCCTGTTTCCTCTTTGCCTCACATCCAGTAAGGCTTGGTTTCAAGTAGATACCCATGAGGTCCTTTAACCTTGTCCACACATTCACAAAGCATCTCTAATTCAGATGGTGGAGGCTATCCCCTAACGGTCCTACTCCACCTATAGAGATGTCTCAACAGCACCAGAGGGTGGTGACATTTGTCACACAACTCCAAACTTATGTCCCATACTTGGATGCATCCCTCGTAATGAGCTATACATTATCATCCTTTTATTTTCCATAAGTCCTTTAGTTACCTTGTGACTAGCACAGTGACATGGCTTTGTTGCTCTTGTGATGGTGTTCAATGTGTTAATTTGTTCCAGGTGAATACTGAATTGCACTCTGGTTTATGTGTGATCTAGTTCTGATCTTGCTTTATCTTTTAACATCTACTGTTGCTGTTGCTGTTATGTGCCATGGAGTTGGACCCGACTCATAGTGACCCCTCCTTGGGTTTCCGAGATGGTATCTCTACGGAAGTAGTTGCCCAACCTTCCTTCTGAGGAGTGGCTGGTAGGTTTGAACTGCCAGCCTTCTGGATAGCAGTCAGGGGCCTTAGGCACTACGCTACCAGAGCTCCCTTAACATCTGCAGGACCCTCTAAATTTGGAAGAGGCCTGGTTCTCCCCTGACCTCCGACAACCTGGCCGGTGCTCCGTAAATATTTGTTAAATGGTGGCCTGGGGGAAGGCCTGTGCTTTCTCTGGCCTCAGTTTTATCATCTGTAAGATGGGGTGGTGGGAGGGAAGGGGGGCTGCCTAGGAGAGAACCGAGAGTGTAGCGCAGTAAGAGACTCTGGTTTCTCCTCAGTGTGCCACCTGCAGGGTCCTCTGGTCACTCTGTCCGTGCCACCCTATTTGTCACCATCCTTGCCATCTCCTGGCTAAACCATTCTCCCCATCTTCCTGCTGCTCTGATCGAAGCCCCACTTGGAGTCTGACTTGAATGGGATGACCCAGGAACAGATCGGAGCCTCCTCTCTTTGGGCACCGTCTCCAGACCAGCCGCTGCCTCCATCGTCCCTTCTCTGCTCTGTAGGTGCTGGGGGCTCTGTGACATGCTCCCAGTTAGCGGTGTTCATACATGGTTTTTCCTCCAAGCAAACAAACTCCTAATGCAATATTGAAAGTAGACCAGCCAGAAGCTCCTTGGGTGAGGCAGGGGCAGGAGGCCTCACCCTCACTTGCTGGACCTTCTAGGCTGTTGCTGAGCCATTGGCAAAGTCCTGATGTTATCTAAGTCCCCAATTTAATGGGTAGGAAACGGGGGGCCCAGGAAGGGCAGTGCCTGGCCTGGGTGGGAAGTGGGAAGGACCCAGCTCTATTCCATTACATCTTTTCCAATAGTTCAGGAGGTTAAAAGAGCTCTATCTGTGACTATGGAAGCAATTATTGGAGGTAGCATAGAGGTTAGGGGTGGGGAAGCTCGGAGCTAGACTCCATGGGTTCCAATTCTGGTTTTACCACTTAGGAATTGCATGGGCCTGGGCAGGCTACCTGGTCTCTCCAGGCCTCAGTTGCCTCATTCCCCAAATGTGGAAGATTTGGGTGTTGTGAGAGCCAAAGAGAGAAGTGTTACAGGCAACATACCCAGCATGGAGCCAAGCATACAGGAAGGCCTCAAGAAGGCCAGTGCCCACTGGGCATGCTTGTGGGCCACCTTGAAGGAGGGGTAGGGGCAGTGGAGATCAGGCCCATGAGAATGTGCGCTTTGCAGCTAGACTGTGGGTCCCTATGCCAGATGTACCATGCTAGCTGTGTGACCTGGGGCAGGTATGTTGACTCACCTGAACCTCAGTCATCTCCTCTGAGGGCTGTGGTAATAAGACAACACATTGCTCAACATTCTCATAAGGACAAAGAGAAAGAAGGCATGAAAAGCCCTTAGCTCTGTGCCTGGCAAGGAACTCTGGTGGCATAATGGTTAAGGCATTTGGCTGCTAACCAAAAGGTCAGTGGCTCAAGCCCACCAACTTCTCCATGGGAGAAAGGTGAGGCAGTCTGTTTTCATAACGATTTACAGCCTTGGAAACCCTCTGGGGCAATTCTACTCTGACCTATAGGGTCACTAAGGGTCAGAATCGACTCCATGGCAGTGGGTGGGTGGGGGACTGTGCCTGCCACTGAGTCAGCCCCCAGGCAATGGAGGCCATCATTCTCAGTAGAGTATTTTAAATTTTTTCTTCTTGGTGGAAGATGCAGGGCTGAAAAATCCTCTCTGCCCAGTATACCCCTGCCTTTCTGTCAATAATAATAATGGATTATTACCATTGTTATAAATATGACCAATTTACAAATGGCTTGGGTTCACTCATGGCTCTGCCACTTACAGGCTTACTCTGGTTGAACATCACTATTCCTGTCTGCAAAATGGGTTGATAATAGTACCTTCTCATGACATTGTGAGGAATAATATGAGAAGTAAGGGGCTCTGGTGGCATGGTGGTTAAAGCATTCAGCCTGCTAACCAAAAGATCAGTAGTTCAAACCCACCATCTGCTCCATGAGAGAAAGATGAGGCACTCAGCTTCTGCCAACATTTACAGCCTTGGAAACCCTATAGGACAGTTCTACCTGTCCTATAGGATCACTATGCCACAGAATTGACTCCAGGGCAGTGGGTTTGGTTTTGGGTTTTTACACAAGAAGTGCTTAGAGCAGTGCCTGGCACACAGCAAGTCTTCAGGGAGTATAAATGATTATTTTATTATTCTAATTATTACTATATGGCTGGAGAAGTCCCTTCACCCAATCACTGCTCTCAACTGTGAACACGCCCCCATGAAGCAGTCAGGAACGTGGTAAGCACTATCAGTGGGCAGAAGAGAAAACTGAGTCTCAGAGAGATCAATGCACATGTTCCTGGTCACAAGGGCTGTGAGAGGCTGAGCTGGGACTTTGGGTCTGTGGCACATCCCACACACCATGGGGTCTCTCTCCCCTCCTCTCCATTTCCCCTCCACCTCAGTTGTCTGCACCTGGGCCTGACGGAAGATGGCAGCAGGTAATGGTGGCCCACTGCCACCACCTTTGGCTTCTTCCTTGCTCTCTTTGGAGCATTTGAATGCTGCCACGGGAGCTTGGGTTAAAAGCTAAGAAGCACATCTTGACCCCAGTGTGATGGCTTCAAGTGATGGGGCGGGGGCTATATGGACATCTTCCCCCTAGAGGCCTGGAGTCAGTCAGTCTCTTAGGTTGGAGAGGTGGGCTGGCATCAGGTGCCTGGGCTGTGTCCTGGATCGGCCACAGAACTGCTGTATAACCTTGGTGAGTCACTTAACATCCTACACCTCAGTTTTCCCTTTGGTGTAATCATCGCTCAGAACAATTCTCTCAAAAGGTCTCTTCTAACTTTTATTAATAAAAAAAGTTCAAAAGACCCCTTGCCGTTGAGTCAGTTCTGACTCACGGCAACCCCCTGTGAGTCTGAGTGGAACTGTGCTCCCTCCACAGGGTTTTCAGTGGTCGATATTTTGGGAAGGAGTTTGCTGGCCCTTTTTCTGAGGTGCCTTTGGGTGACCTTGAACTGCCAAGCTTTTGTTTAGCAGGCAAGTGTGTTAACTCTTATGAACGGTCGCCACTTACTGAGGATCTAACAGAGGTCAGACAGGGTGCAGCATACTCTGCATGGATTACCTATGATCAACATTACCGTGTTATCCAACTGGTCCAGGGGACCAGATTATTGGGAAACGTCAGTGAAAGCACAGAATATCACACACACGTACACATACACACACACACAAACTCACTGCCATCAAGTTGATTCCAATGCATAGGGACACCATAGACAAGAGTCAAAATGCCCAATGAGGTTTCCAAGGGTATAAATCTTTATGAGAGCATACCACCTCATCTTTCTTCCACAGAGCAGCTGGTGGGTTTGAACCACTGACTTTTTGGCTAGCAGCCAAAGGCCTTAACCACTGAGCCACCAGGCTCACAAAAGGATGTGTTCTGTCTCTACCTATAAATGTGCATTCATTTGTCAACCCATTGATTTGCTGCTGCTCTTGTTGTTAGTTGCTATTGATTCTGACTCTGGTAACGCTGTATGTTGATATGAGACTAAGGAATTTTGAGATCGTATCTGCCAAATGGAGGGACCAATCCCTGGAGAAGGACGCCATGCTTGGTAAGGTAGAGGGCCAGTGAAAAAGAGGAAGACCCTCAACAAGATGGACTGACACAGGGGCTGCAACAATGGCTCAGACATAGCAAGGACTGCGAGGCTGGCACAGGACTGGGCTGTCTTTCATTCTGTTGGATGTAGGGTTGCTATAAGTTGGAACCAACTTGATGGCACCTAACATCAGTAACATCAGCAATCCACCAATTGGAGTTTCTTGGAATTTCCATTAAAACTTGACACCTTTCAATTGCTCTGTGGCCACAGCTGGCTGGTGGCCACCACAGTGGGCAGCTCTGGGACACAGGCTGTGGGGCACAAGTGTCTCATGTACACTCCTGGCTCTGCCATTTGTTAGCTGTGAGAACAGGGTAAGTTTCTGAACCTCCCTAAGCCTTAGTTTCTTCACCTGTAAAATGAGACTAACATTGAGGTCAGAGCACCTGGCCACATCCTATTTCCCTGAGTCCCACTGGGTTCCCCAAATCCATGAAATGGCATACAAACCATTTGCTGTTGAGTTGGTTCCCACTGTTCACTGACTTTGTCACAGGAGGTCTGTATACTGTACGGTTTCCAATGGCTGGTTTTTCTGGAAGTAGGTCACCAAGACTTTCTTTCAAGGCACCTCTGGGTGATCTCAAACCTGCAACCTCTCAGTTAGTAGCCGAGCCTGTGTTAACAGTTTGCACCTCCCACCACGGTAATGGCACACAGCCCATCTCTTAAGGATTATAACGGGCATTTCAGAGACGCTTCGGGCATTTCCTGAAAAATAGCATTGTGGGCACCACTCCACCTGGATCTTTACTTTGCCTCAGTGTTGGAGTACCCAAAAATCAAGGTAAGCACAGGTTGACTTGTGCTTTCTTATCAGTCTGCAGTGAACAGTTTCCCATTTTTCACCCTATCAATGATTCTGCTTCTAGGGATGGCTGGCATCTGTCCCTCTCCCAACCCCGCAGCTCCTTCCTACAGAATCAAATCATCAAATTTACAGTCCCTGATGGGGATGGAGGGCCCAGGAAGCCCAGGCTAACTAATCTGGAGTGAACAATTTCATACCAACTTGCTTATTGGGCAACCTGCCACTGCTTGGTCTAGGTAACGAGGGGCTCACCTGGGTTCTTCCCATGAGAGGTCCTTCTCCCAGAGGGCTTTGGCTTGTTTCTGGGGCATGTAGGGTTTCCTGTTGGCTGGCTGGCTGTGGGGAGGGTGAAGCAAGGGTTGAGGCTGGGCAGGGGCGACAGGTGGGCAACAGGCCACCGGCCTCCTCAGTGTGTATAGTTTGCTGCAGGTGCATGAAGTAGCAAAAGGCCCAGTTCAGTCCTGGGAGGGCCACTCCTTGTCTTCAGGTACAGATAATAAACATTAGGTCAACGCAAGAGTGGATGGTAGGGAACCAGCTAATGGATGACAAGGCCAACTAGGCAGGAACATGACTGAGACCAATGGGCCACTGGGGCTGAAGGCGGCCCGGAGAAACCTGAAGAGGCACTAGCCTCCTGCTTGCCTCGCTGATCCTCTCTTTTCTTTCTCACAAGTAAGATCTTTTATTTGTCACCACTGTAAGTGTGCATTTTAAACGGATTCTGGAACTGGTGGTTCAGAGCCATCAGCTTGTTCAGCGTTAGCACCTATCTCATCCCCTGTAGCTTTTCCAGAACTACTTCCTTCACCATGAAGCACCATGAGTTTTCCCGATTCAAACTTGGGCTTCTTCAGCATTTTTCCTTCTCTAATGAATACATCATGGAGAGGATACATAGATTGGCAAGCCTTTTCTATGCCCTTCCCAATGCTGTCTGGAACCAATTTATTGACCACTTCTTCTTTTTTTTTTTTTTTTTTTTAGGATTTGGGGGAAGATTTACAGAGTAAATTCACTTTTCATACAGCAGTTCACATATACTTTCTCTCATGTCATTGACCAAAATTTACAATGCAGCAGCTCCCCTCCCACTTCCTCCCCATAGTTACCTCCTCCCAGTGTATTGACCACTTCTTTAAAGTCATATGTTTGCACCTCTTGGGTCATGATTTCCATCTTTTTCTTCCGGATTTGGCAGACCTGTGGGTGCTGAGCGGAAGAGGTCTTCCTCTTCTCTTGTTTCTAATGGAGGAAGGAGCAGGTGGCGTTTATTTCATTGGAGTGTTAACACGTTTCCGTGGGTCTTCATCATTTGGTCTTCACAGCTCTGAGGCCATATCTTCCTTGCCTCAACGCCTCCTCCTACAGAGCCCTGGGACAGGGCTTAAGATTTACAAGTCCCCGTTTTTACCCCAGGAGCCCTGGTGGCACAAATGGTGAAGTGTTTGGCTACTGACCAAAAGGTTGGCGGTTCGAGCACACCCAGCATCTCTGTGGGAGAAAGACCTGGCCATCTGATCCTGAAAGGACTATAGCCACCCCTGAGGTCACCTTTTAATGAAGTAACAGATTGGCACATAAAATCAAGGATAATGCCCATGAGTACAGTGCTCCATTAAACAAAACAAAACAAACATCTGTATGGTATCAATCAGAAGGTCAACAATTACTCTGAAGCAGAGATGAGACGATAAGAGGCAGGGAAACTAGATCACTGGGAATGAGACAACCAGAATGCAATTGTGGAAAATGTATCCAATGCTGAACAATCTGTGTAGAAATTACCAAAATGGGAACCTAATTTGCTGTAAACTTTAACCCCCCAAAAAACAATAAAATATATATATTTTAAAAAAATATCACAGCACAGAAAAGCCTATAGGGCAATTTTGATCTATCACATGGGGCCTCTATGAGCCAAAATGGAGCCAGTAGTACCTATAGACAACAACAGTCTTATCCCAAAGAAACAGGGATGCTGTTGGAAGTTGGTTTCCCAAAACACCTCTCATGTCACCTCTCAAGTCTGCCAGACTCAAAATTCAGCTGGAACCACAGAGCAGTGTTGGGGTGGGGGGAGATGTGGACATTCCTCCTTCTGGAATGGAAATGGGCCACATCGTGCCCATCACAGAGCCTGTCTGCCAGGTCTGTGGCAGAGACAGGGAAACGACCCCACAAGGACCCCTCAGAAGGCAAAGGCTTAGAGCGTTACCTCTGGGTGGCTCGCTGGGTCGGTGGAATGGCAGAAGGATTTTCCTTGCCATGTTCTCTGTTATGTTCAGCTCTTTCGAGTGTGTTCCCAGCAAGTCTAGCTTTCCATGCCTCTCTGCTTCCCAACTCCCTGCTGCCAAAGAGACGAGGTTGTGTTGAAGGGAGCTTGGAAGCTCAGGCTTTTAAATCCATGACCGCTGAGTCGTTTCCTACTCATGGCCACCCATGTGCAACAGAGTACGACTGAGCTCCGTGGGGGTACTCACAGCTGTGATCTTTACAGAAGCAGGCAACCAGGCTTTTCTGCTGCTCTTGAATGACCAACCTTTCGATGAGTAGTTGAACACAAACTGTTGTTAGGTCCAGGCACCTAACAGGCTGGCAGAAGAGACGTTCATAGAACATGGACTGGGCACCAGAAGAAGTCCTGACTTCAGTTCTGAGTCTGCTGCTGACCCAATATAGGACCAGGGCCAAAGCCATGACTCCATTCCAGCCTCCATTCTCTCCCCTCCAAACTGGGACTAGTGTTTCTCCATCGTGGTAAAAGGACACCACCACCCAAGGCCATATTATTTCTATTATCGAACCCCAAGATATTTGTCAATGGGGCATGCCTCACCCTCCGTTTTTCTTTCCCCTGTAATTTTGAGAGGGACCGTGGTGACTCAGTGGTGGAATTCTCGCCTTCCACACAGGAGACCTGGGTTCTATTTCTGACCAATGCACTTTGCACACAGCTCCACCGACCTGTCCGTCAGTGGAGGCTTGTGTGTTGGTGTGATGCTGAACGGGTTTCACCTGGGCTTCCAGCCTCTGAGGGTCTAGGATGAAGGGCCTGGTGATCTAGTTCTGAAGAATCAGCTGATGAAAACTCAGCAGATCTCAACGGTCTGATGTGCAGTCCGTCCCCGGTGGGGCAGGACAAGGCAGCAGTTTGTTCCATCGTGTAGGGAGTCAGCGTGGGTCGGGCCTGGCTTGAGTGCAGTCAACAACAACAACAACAGCAACCACCTAATCTAGGAACCTGGAGATTTTCTTTGTAGGAGGTTGGTGAGACAAAGAGATGACTGCGGAAAGGGGTCTTGGTTAAAAGACGGCGAGGTGTGTGATGTGTCGTTAATCATCGTAGCTTGTGTTCAGTTCATGGCCGGGTTCACGGCTAGGTTCTGAAGTTGGCCTCCAAGTCTTAGGCTTTAAAAAAGAAATCATTCTTGGGGCTGCCAAGCCAATATTAAAACCAGTGCCTTATGAAAGGGGCAGGCCGCCAGCACCGGGGATCTTTTGGCACCTCTTAATTTACAGAGAGCCGGGAGCATCTCACCGGGGCAGGCCTTGCAGGCACATCAAAACCAGTCCTCAGTCCACCGGTCCATTTCTTGAAGTGTGAGATGGAGGGTCAGCGTGGCTCACTTTGGACATGTCCCAAGGAGCAGGGAGGGTCAGAGGAGGAAGTTTCCCCACTTGCAGGAAGGAAAAGGCGTTCCTGTGACTCAGGGAAATAAGACGACCATGTAGAAATCTAGCCATCCTTGGTAAACCGATCCTGGGCACCTTTGTGGCATTTTCAATTTCTTGTATTTTAAGTGATATTTTGCATGTTGGCAAGGGGAACCTGCTGGCAACAGTGCTGGTGGGAGGCACACCGATCAATCTTTCTACAGGGCTCGTTCCTTAAAAATGTGCAAACCGTTTATCTCAGAAATTCTACCTCTGGGAGTGTGTTCCGAGAATGGAATAGGACAAGTGCTCAGAGGTGTGAGTACACAGCTGGGGACTGCAGCATTGTGTGTGGTGGCAAAAAGTGAGAAAGAATTGGAATGCCAACCATAGGAGATTGGTTAAGAAATTAAGCCGCATTCATGAGCTGGAAGATTAGGCAGCCAGGAAAAATGATTTTCTTCTTCCTCTCTCCCTTCCTCCTTCCTCCCTCCCTTTCTCTCTCTCTCCCTTCCTTCTTTCCCTCCTTCCCTCCCTTCCTTTCCTTCCCTTCTTCCTTCTCTCCCTGCCCTGCTCGCCTTCTCTCTGCTCCCCTCCCTCCCTCTTCTCCCTCTGTTCCTCCCTCCCTCTCTTTTTTTTCCTTTCCTTCCTCCTTTCTTTCCAGTCTTCATCCATAGATTGCCCCCCTGTGCACAGTAGCAGCTTAGGAACCTGAGTTCTAATTTTTGCTCTATGCCTGTTTGCTGTGTGGCATCTGGCAAGTCACTTAACCTCTCTGGGCCTCACTTTTTCCATGTGTGTAGTCAAAAGGAGGCCCTATCCATTAAACTCTACAGGGATGCTGAATGACTCCGGAAGGCAATGCCACACTTTGCACGCCCTTTTCACATCTGTTTTGTACGCTGTTGGGTATCATTGTCCCATTTTAAAAGTTCCAGTCAAGGCCAAATCCAAACCAGTTGCCATCGAGTTGATTTCAGCTCACGGTGGCTCCGCGTGTGTCAGACTAGACCTGGGCTTCATAGAGGTTTTTTTTTTTTTTTTTTTAAAGTAGATTGCCAGGCCTTTCTTCTGACGCATCATTGGTTGGATTCAAACTTCTAAACTTCAGTTAGCAGCTGAGCTCTTAATTGGCCCACCCAGGAGCTCCCCGAGACAAGGCCAGAATACTCAAAAGGCAAAAATAATGCTATTATTCAATCAATTCCTTTATCCGAAGATGTCACTTTAAGGACCACGGTTCACCTGACCCATACCACGGTGTCTTCAATTGCCTCATATGCGTGTGAAAGCTGGACAGTGAATAAGGAAGACTGAAGAAGAACTGATTTATGGTGTTGGCAAAGAATATTGATTATACCATGGACTGCCAGAAGAACGAACAAATCTGTCTTGGAAGAAGTGCAGCCAGCATGCTCCTTAGGAGTGAGGGTGGTGAGACTTCATCTCACGTACGTTGGACACATTAGCAGGAGACACCAGTCCCCCCAGATGGACATCATGCTTGGAAAAGTAGAGGGTGGGTGAAGAAGAGGAAGCCGCTGAACAAGGTGGATAGACATGCTAGCTGCAGCAGGGAGCTCACACTCAGCAATGATTGTGAGGATGGTGCAGGCGGGCAGTGTTGCGTTCTGTTGTTCACAGGTCGTCATGCATCCGAGCTGACTGCACAGCACCTATCAACAACAACAGCATATGCTGGACACTATGTTAACTTCATGACAACACCTGGAACTATACTTATCCCCATCTTTCAGATGAGAAAACTGAGGCAATGACTACCCAAGGGTCTCACAGTGAGTTACAGGCAGAGAAGGATTTGAATCCATATCCATTACAATAAACACAAGGCAGGTCACTTTCAAGTTATCAAACCCAAACCCACTTCCGTTGAGCATTTCCAAGCCTGTAAATCTTTGTGTAAATCTGCCACATCTTTCTCCTGCAGAGTGGCTGGTGGGTTTGAACTTCCGACCTTTTGGTTAGCAGCCAATCACTTAATCACTGCACCACTAGGGCTCCTTTTCCAAGGTCTAAGGGAGTTCTGGCGACATAGTGCCTAAGGCATTTGACTGCTAACCAGAAGGCTGGCGGTTCAAACCCACCAGTCCTTCTGTGGAAGGAAGACGGGGCAATCTTACTTTCATAAAGGTTTGCCACCTCAGGAACCCAATGGGGGTTGCTGAGTTGGAATCGACTTGACGGCAGTGAGTTGGATTTTTTTGGTGTTTGAGGGTCAGAAGCCCCTAATGGATGCTAGTTTCTTGTCCACCAAGCCAGGCAGGGTCAGTCAGTGCAGCTCCCCTCTATGTTGCGGGGGTGTCTTCAGGTAGATCGTGATTCACAGCGACGCTGCAGCACAGAGTAGAACGGCCCCATGGCCTGAAATCTTCACAGGAGCAAATCTCTAGGTCTCTTCTCCTGAGGGTTCAAACTGCCTACCATTCACTTAGCCCCTGAGTGTTTAACCATCGCACTACCAGTGCTCCTTCCTCTGTATCTGTCAGTATTTTATTATTATTTTTAGAACATAATAAAGGCTGAGATTCAAGGAAAAAAGGATTGACAAAAAAAAATTAAGGTCTTAGATAGCCAGACTGTATTAAAACTCCTCTGAGAAACAAGCACGTTTGCTTGTTTACCCTCAGAGCCCATCCAGTTTAGTTCCAACAGGGGAATTATAGTTCTGGGGAGGCCTAGGGCCCTGCTGGCACAGCGTTTAAAGCACCTGGCTGCTAACCAAAAGGTCAGTAGTTCAAACCCACTAACCACTCTGCGGGAGAAAGGTGTGGCAGTCAGCTCTTGTAAAGATTACAGCCTTGGAAACCCTATGGGGCTGTTCTACTCTGTTTATAGGGTGACTAAGAGTTGGAATGGACTCAGTGGTAGTGGGTTTTTGGTTTGGGAGGCCAACTCGAGGGAAACTCCTGCTATTGGCATTGAGCTGGAGGCCGAGATCTTCTGATTCAAGGTCAAGTGCACTTTGTTTTTGCCAAGTGGAGGGCAGGGAAGTGGGATCTGGGCTCTCTTTTTAATTTTTAAGTTGAGATGAAATTCACATAAATTTCCCCATTTTGAAGCTTGGTGACATTTCACACGGTCACGATATAGTACAGCCACCTCTGTCTAGTTCCAGACCATTTTAATCCCCCCAAAATGAAAGTCCCTTCTCCCCTCCTGTTAGCCTGGCGCCCACCAGTCTGCTCTCTGTCTGTATGGTTTTGTCCTCTATGGGACATTTCGTGTAAGTAGAAATGACAGCTTGGCCTGATGCTTCCGAGGTTCCTGCACATTGTAGCATGAGTTAGTGTTTCATCCTCTTTTCATGGTTGAGTTGCGTCCACTGGACAGATAGACCACATTGTGTTGCTCCATTCATTAATGGACTAATGGGTGGCTCCCAGCTTTTGCCTATTGTGGCTAATGCTGCTAGAAACATTTGTATACAGGTTTTTGTTGGAAGGCTTGTTTTCAATTCCTTTGGGTGTACACCTAAGAGTTGACTTGCTGGGTCATACTGTCATTCCATGTTTCACTTTTTGGGAAACTGCCAAGCTGTTTTGCTCATAGGCTGCATCATTTTACCCTCCCACCAACCACAGACAAGGGTTCCAGTTTCTCCACATCCTCACCAACGCTTGTTATTTCCCCTTTCCATGATGATAGACACCCTG
>NW_006921635.1:8663036-8675526 GCF_000298275.1 Orycteropus afer afer
TTTTTTTTTTTTTTTTTTTTCCCATGAGGCCTTCTGGTGAGGAAGCCAGATACAAAATCGTTTCTAGATAACCCCTGGACAAAACAGAGTCAGGAAAGGAAAAGGGATCATTCAAGTGGTCCTTTCTAGCTTTGTGCATTTAGTCACAGCAGTCTCTTCTCTGTCCAAATATTAAAAAGACTTCTGCAACCCCTGCCTCCAAAATAGTACAGACCCAGGACCTAAGCAGTCCCTCTCCTTACTGAGAACATTCCACACCCTTAAGTACCTTTAAGCACTTATAACACTCTCTCTTTATCTTTCATATGGAAACAATACGAATGATTTTCCATACACTGTAATTATCCCCTTTGATAAAACCATGTGCAAAAACACGCACAACACACCAAGTATTATCCACCTGGCCCATTTACATATGCTGTAACTTTTTTTTTAACTTTAGATTTCGCTTCATGTATTTTTATGACCATATTACACAGTATCAGGCAGGAGGACAGTGAATGGAAAATGTAGTGTGAGTCCAAATTTTTTTCCCCTCCTTTCATCTTCGACTTCTTCCCTGTAATTCCATTAACTCGTCACACCAGGGAAACAAAAGCTTTTGAGCCTGGTTATCCCTCAACACCTCTGAGGGAGGGCGTGGGGCTGGTTCTGTCTTGGCATCAGAGAGTTTTTGGAAGTCTTGGAGGAAGGCTCATCTTAGCTTACCTCCTGCCACCATCATGGGGTTGGAGTGAGGCCCCCAGCACCATCCTTCTGGAAAATTCATTCCAGGTCTCTGGAGCTTGGTCACTTCTGATGGACCCCATAAGTCCTTTGGAGAATTAGTGGAGAGTAGTGATAAGATCTTTGGCTGTGGAATCGTAAGGATCGAAGTTGAAGTTGTGGGTCTGCTCCTTAATGGCTGAGGGATCTTGGGTGAGTCTCTGGATGACTCTTGGACTCAATTTCTTTGACTGTAAAATGGGTTGACAATAATGCGCACTCCACAGGATTTGTGTATCTTGCTGATGGTCAGCCTTCACCAGTTGCTGTCAGGTTGACTCTGACTCTTGGTGCACCATGTGTGTCAGACTAGAACTGTGTTCTATAGTGTTTTCCTTCAAAAGAATTCTTTCTTGTGTTTTCAGTTAATTTACCTAGCAAAGTAAGTTCCCATTTTGACCATTTCTACACAGATTGTCCAGTGACATTAGTTACATTTTCCACAGTGTGTCAACATTCTCTTTAATTCTATTCTGGTTGTTCCATTTCCTATAACAACCAATCCCATTGCCATCAAGTCCTCAAGTCGATCCCAACTCATAGCGACCCTATAAGGACAAAGTGGATCCATCCCATAGGGTTTCCTAGGCTTTAATATTTACAGAAGCAGACTGCCTCATCTGTCTCCCATGGAACAACTTGAGGGTTCAAGTACAAACCTTTTGGTTAGCAGTTGAGCACTTAACCAGCATGCCACCAAGGCTTCTTCAGTTTCATACCATGGATTTTTTAAAATGTAATGTACGCAGCAAAACATACACCAGTTCCACTGTCTACACGTAAAGTTGAGTGGCATTGATGACATTCTTTGAGTTGAACAACCACTCTCATTCTCCTTTTGGGAGTTGTTCCTCCCCCATGAACATGAACTCACTGCCCCCTGCTTCCTTTCTAGTCTTTGGAGTTGCCGTTGTCAATTTGATCCCCTACAAATAGTCCTTGAGAGAGCACAGTGCCCAAGACTGACATTCTTCCCTAGTTAAGCTAAACTGTTGTTGGTTTTAAGACGACTTCAGCGTACATATTAGGCTTAAGGTTTAAAGATTATTTCAGGGCCTCCATAGGGTTTTCAATGGATATTTTGGAAGGAGGTCATCAGGACTTTCTTCCAAGGTGCTTCCGGGGGGACTTGAACACCCTACCTTTCAGGGAGCAGCTGAGCGTGCTAACCCTTTGGACCACCCAGGGTCTTCAGCACCCCGCCCCCTCTTCTGCCAGTCTTTACTGAGTCTTATTTTGTGCCAGGCACCGAACACGATATTTTGCACAGAATGTTTAAAATTTCACCTTTGCCACGATTCTACCCTTTGAAGCCTCACTGTACAGGTGGGAAATCTGTAAAACCTGAAAATGGAGGGAGATGACTGTAAGCTGGCCAGGTTCACAAAGCTGCTCACTGTGGGAGCTGGGACGAGAACCCTGTCATCTCCTTGGTGTCATGGTCCTCTATGGACACAGATTGTGTCCCCCATGGAGGGTCCCAGCAAATGGGATCCATGAAGGGCAAACAACGGTCCCCACACATACTCAACGAACTATAAGTTTATCCCCATCCTTCCTGTTATCATGGAGAATGAATCATCCGGTGAAGTCTTTCTTGGGAATGAAGTTCAGGAGGGCAGCGCAGAGTTCCACACGGGGTCCACCGACCGTTGCCAACGACATTCAAAGGTTTCGGGGGTCTGCAAAGCCCCTGAAGAATTTGGCTCCAAGCAGTTTCCCCTTCATTTCTAAATCCACGGGCAGATTAGGCGAAATGGAATCCTTATGTTTCTGATTCATTTACACTTAACTCATCAAAATGTTCCTTTTTATGAGCTATTTGATGTCCAGAAAGCCTTTTGAGTGGATTTTATAAGCCTTTTAAAGACTTTTCTCTTAGAAACAGGCGGTTGTATTTTGCCAAGAATAAACAAAATTGAACCTCAAAAGTACAGTGCTTGCCAAGGATCCCAATGCCAGAGGGCAAGTTTGTGAAGCCACCCCGTCCTCACTCCTGACACCTTCTCCCATTTCTTTCCCCCTGCTGCGTTCCTTTGGCCCCTCCTGGTTTTTTTTTTTGCAGAACTTTTTACCCCACTTCCAAACATTTGCACCTCTTTCCAGTATATTCCTTATGTAGTGGCCCTGGTGGCACAGTGAGTAAGCACTTGGCTACTAACTTAAGGTCAGCAGTTCGAACCTACCAGCTGCTCTGCTGACAAAGATGTGGCAGTCAGCTTCGGTAAAGATGACTGCTTTGGAAATCCTATGGGGCAGTTCTACTCTGTCCTATAGGGTCACTATGAGTTGGATTTGACTTGAGGGCCTATACCATCACACAATTTTTTTTTTTTTTTTGGTTTTCCAGTGCATATAAAAGTCATGTTTACACTATACTATAGTCAGACCTCTGATGGCACAGTGGTTAAGGCATTCAGCTGCTAACCAAAAGGTCCAGGGTTCGAACCCACCAGCCATTCTAGGGGAGAAAGATGGGGCAATCTGCTTCTGTAAATATTTATAGCCTTGGAAACCCTTGGGTCAGTTCTACTATGTCCTAAAGGGTTTGTATGCATGTGGCAAAATCAACTTGATGGCAGTGGGCTTGGTTTGGTTTTTGGCAGTCTATGAAGTATGCCATAGCATTATGAAAATGTTGGTATTTTCATTATGAAAACGTTGGAAATAGTATGAGAATGACCAAAATGTGACACAAAGACATGGAGCGCACATACACTGTTGGAAAATGGCACCGACAAACTTGCTTGATGCAGGGTTGCCATAAACCTTCAATTTGTAAGAAAAGCAATCTGTGAAGTGCAATAAAGTGAACCACAGTGAACCAAGGTATGCCTCTCTCTCTCACTTGGCCCTTGAAAGTTTACATTGTCCCATGTGATTTTTATAAAAAGGGCAGGCAGAGTAGTCCTTCTGATTGCTCTTTGTGCTCAAGGAAACAGGAGCTCAGAGGGGCTAAGTGATTGTCTTAGACAGTCTAGCTCAAAGGTGGCCAACTCCAAACACGCCTTTGTGTTTGGCTATGCCGTCTCCTAAGAATGACTGGAGAGGCCACCTACAAAAACCATCAAAGTACTTGATATTCCAGGGTGTTAGATTAAAAAAAGAATCTTGGGAACCAAAGCAACGTTAAAAGCTTGACCTTCATAACTCCTCACAACAGCTCCCAGGGTCAGGTAATATATTGCCGTTCCATAGATGAGAAAACCAAGGTTCAGAATGGTTCAGTCATTTACATGAGGCCACACCACCAGGCCAATGGAACACAGCAGTAAGAACTAGTGCTCGCAGGGGCGGTGTTGGTAGTCATCACCAAGTTGGCTCAGGTTCATGGTGGTCTTATGTGTAACACAACAGAACGTTAGCCAGTCCTGGGACACCTTCATCATGGTGGGAACATCTGAGTCCATTGCTGTGGCTACTGTGTCAGTCCATCTCCTTGAGGGCTTCCTTTGTTCTCAGCGACTCTCTACCAACCACCATGTCTTTTTGTAGCAGCTGGGCTTTCCTGAGGATGTCCCCAAAGTAAGTGAGCCAAAGCCTTGCCAACTCCCTTCTAAGTAAGGGACATTCTAGTAGTATTCCTTCTAAACTGACTTGTTTGTTCTTTTGGCAGTTCATGGAATATTCAATTTTTATTTTTTGCCAACATCACTGTTCAAATCCATCAATTCTTTTTTTGTCTTCCTTTTTCACTGTCTAGCTTTTGCATGTATATGAAGTGATTGAAAAGACCATGGCTTGGGCTATCATTCAGTTCTCACTGGCCCTGAGACAGCCTCAGTTGAGTTCCAGTGTGTCTTTAACACTCTCTGTTCTAGACTTTGGAGTGAGGAGAGAACAGGCATCATTCTGCACCTTCAGCAGCTTTGTTTTTACTTTCACTGTTTTTATTTTGAAGGTTACCTTTTATTTAAGGATGTGATATTTATAATAATGATCTATCTAAAATTTAATTTTACAGTTAAGCAAACTTAAGTTGATTTTGAAAAAATTGAGTGAGAAAATGCCTGTACTCTTAGGCCAGGATTCTTCCCCTCATCTGTCTTAGGGAACATTTGGTAATGTCTGAAGACATTATTAGTTGTCTCAGCATGGGGGGTGGGGAGTGTGTGATTGGCATCTAGTGGGTCAGAAATGCTGCTAAGCCCCAAACACAACAAAAAATTACCCGGCTCTAAATAAATGTCCAGACGCCGAGGTAGTGAGGGTCTGACGATATCTTGAAGAATACAGTCTTGCTGAGTGTTTAAAAATATATTTTATTACTGGCTGCCCATCATTGAGAAAGCCTTCCCACATTTGAGTTTTACTGATTGGTGGGTAGACATGCATGTATATGATTCTTAAAAATACAAGGTATTGATCGACAAGGGTAGTAATTTTTTGATGTGGAAGTCATTGGTCACTGCTTTGACAATCCAGAAGAACGTTTGAAGCTTACAACCACAATTAATACCTTAAATTCCTCTGCAGAAGGCTTGTTGATTTCTACAAGTTTTTATTAACTTTTTTTGTTTTGTTTTGGAGGAGAGTTTGGAATTGCCAAGAGTTGGGATCAACTCAATAGAAACAAACAACAACAACATTTATGATTGAATGTTTCTGGATAATTCCAAAATTATTTTACCCTTCAGTGCTTTGGATGCTTGTCAGAATCTTAATCAACTACAGGATGGTACTGATATTGAAGCTCTATCCACACTCGATCATGTTGGCCTGTTTTCTCCCCCAGACTTGTGTTCCCGAGATTGGGAGCTACAACGTTTTCATTATTCTCTCGTCACCTCACATCTTGCCAGTCACCTAAGAAGGGTGGTGGTGTTGTTATGTGCCATCAAATCACCTATGACTCATAGTAACCCCACATAATGGAGAAGACTGTCCCATAGGGTTTTTTTCTTGTCATCTTTATGTGAGCAGATTGCCAGGTCTTTCTCTCAGAAAGCAACTGGGTGGGTTTGAACTGCCAACATCTTGGTTAACAGCCAAGCACTTAATCATTTTTACCACCAAGGCTCCTGAAGAAGGAGTTAATGACTATTATTTGAATGCATGAATCACATTTCTTGATCTCAAAGTATGTGCCAACACTGAGTTGTGATATTTCCCTTCTATAGTTAGGAAAAGGAGCTCTGGTAGCGTAGTGCCTAAGGCACTTAACTGCTAACCAGAAGGCTGGCGGTTCAAACCCACCAGCCTCTCCTCGGAAGGAGGGTTGGGCAATCTACTTCCATAGTGATACTGCCTTGGCAACCTAAGGAGGGGTCGCTATGAGTCGGGTCCGACTTGACAGCACATAACAACAACAACAAAGAGTTAGGAAATGATGTCCCTGGGTGGAGGAGATGGATAAGTACTCAGCTACTAACTGAAAGAGTGCTGGTTCACAGACACCCAGGAGTGCCTCTGAAGACAGACCTTGCAATCTCCTCCTGAAAGGTCACAACCACGAGGATACCTTGAAGGGTACAGTCTTGCTGTATTTCAAAATATGCTTTAGTACTGGCTGGCTGTCATTCACAAGCATTCCCACATTGGAGTTTTGTTGTTTGGTGCAACATAAGCATCTATATATATTTTTAAAAAGACCTTGACAGATCTTAATCCTGGATCATAGTAGCTGTACGTCCTTGGAGGTACTTACTTGCTAAGAATGCCAGTCTCCTCACCCCAAAGATGGGCACGGTCTCATTGCTGTTGTTAGGATGTTAGTTTTCATAGAGTTGGCTCTGACTCCTGATGACCCCATGTATGATGGAATGAAACATTGCCCAATCCCATGCCATTTTCATGATTCTTGCTCAAGTTCAATGTTGCGGCCACTAGGTACCTGGAGTGACTTCCAGCCTAGAGACCTCGTTTTCCAGCACTATAATGACGATATTCTGTTGTGATCTGTAAGGTTTTCTTTGGCAAAATTTTGGGAGCAGATTGCCAGGCCTTTCTTTCAAGTCTCTTAGTCCAGAAGCTTTGCTGAAACCTGTCCACCATGGGTGACCTTCTTGGTATTCAAACTGTCATTAGCATAGCTTCCAGCATCTCAGCAACATGTAAGCCAACACAGTAGGATGAACTGGTAGACAGGTGGTAGATATTCAGATTACCTGCTTTCCAAGCTCCTCGAATAGACTTCATGGCAGTGGGTTTGGTTTTTTTTTTTTTTGAAGCTTATGGTGAAGGTAAGTTGAAATACTTCGTGCAAAACCCAGGCCAAAAAAATGTGAGCTATTACTATTGCGTGTATGTGTGTGGCATTTCCCTTTAAAGAAAGAGAACAACGTTTTGCTTTTGTGAGGACTAATAGGCAAATGGGAGCTCTGGTGGCCTAGTGCCTAAAGCACTTGACTGCTAACCAGAAGGCTGGTGATTCAAACCCACCAGCCACTCCTCGGAAGGAAGGAGTTGGGCAATCTACTTTCATAGTGATACCGCCTTGGAAACCCAAGGAGGGGTCGTTATGAGTCGAGTCTGGCTCGATGGCACATAACAACAACAACAACAGCAATAGGCAGATAGCATGTGAGTGGTAGAAAGACAGAAAGCCAACATTTTTATCCTCGACAACTGTGAAAAATTAGCCCTTTTGCCTATGAGCACACAGAGGAAAAGAAGACAGAACTCTGAGCAGAGATCAGATGCTGGGAAAATGACATATTTTTATTGGCAATACTAGAGGGAAACTCATGAACTGTATAACGCCATCATAAATAGTTATTGGTGACGTCAAAGTAACAGTGCCTGCCACCACGCTCATTTCTTCTACTCCCTCCTCCAGAAATAACTGCATAACCAGAATAAAGTCACAGGGAAATGTGAATAATATTTCCTTGTTCGGGGAGCACAATGCTACATTAGCAATGCTATCCTGCACCCCTAGGTCTTTGGTTTTCGCTTCTCTGTGGGAATATGAGTTATTCTTTGTGTCTAAGGGGCAAAGCTCTTTCATTTAAGACATTTCTAAAAGAATGAGGTGCTGGAGCGCGTATCTTGACAAACTATCCAATGACTCTCACACCCATCCCCCCACCCTCATTCTAGTTGGCATGGGAACCTCCTGTTCCCACCAAGGAAACCTCTGGGAAGAAATCTTAACTCAGTGGAGCAGAGAGGTAGCAAAGTTGCTTTGAAAAGAATAAAAGTTGCTGGGGTACTTTATCCTTTTATTTTTCATTCTTTTTCTTTCCGTCTTGCACTCCCTTTCAACGCATACACATATATACCACATGCCCACTGTGTTCAGACAGCTGGCCAAACTAGAATGTCTCCACGAGAGTATTAAGGGCTACTGTCTTTGGAATATCTCTGGTCAACCAGAGAGAGAGAGAAAGAGACAGAGAGACAGAGAGACAAACAGACAGGCGGGCAGACACATGCCCTATTCCACCATAACAAAAGATTACATTAGGTGGTATCTGAGTTCCCAAGATTCCCTGGGTGGCATGAGCGGTTTCTGCAGTGGTAATGCGGAAGAAAGAACTGGTGATTTCGTTCTGTGAGAATTACAGCCAAGAAAACCGTATGGAACACAGTTCTATTCTGTAACACGTGGGATCACCACCCCTTGGAATCAACTTCATGGCAACGGTGTCCAGTTTGGGGTCCTGGGAGGGGCGGAGATTTGAGCAGACAATGATTTCTAAGTGAGATAAGGGAGGGCACTCCAGACTCCTGGGATGTTGTTGTTGTGTTGTTATGTGCCGTCGAGTTGCACCTGACTCATAGCAACCCCTCCTTGGGTTTCCGAGGCAGTATCACTACGGACTGGGATGGAACTGATTTATTTGCCTCAGTTTTTCAAAATGAAGTATGAATATGCCCCACTGAATCTGGTTTGTCTCTCATTCCAGAATGGGCTAGTTAGTAATTTTTCTCTAATTTCAAGATTTCTCTTATCCTGGGTCCACAGCCTAGCAAGCCAATTTAGCTTGTGAAGGAACATTGCTTTTTCTTTCAGTTTTCAATTTGATTATTTAAGACTAAGAGTAAAAAGATTATTTTTTATGATGGTGGGGGGTGGAAATGGTGGTGATTGTACCTGGTTTGGGGGAATAGGGAGTAGGTGTTGATGAAATTAACGTGTAACACTGGAACATTTAAGTTGGAAACAAAGAAGGAAGTAAGATTTTCTCTCTCTCACATATGTCTGTGTGTGTATCCCATTGCCACTGAGTCAATTCCGACTCCCAGTGAACCTATAGGACAGAGTAGAGCTGCCCCATAGGGTTTCCAAGACTGTAAATCTTTACAGAAGCAGACTGCCACATCTTTCTCCCAAGGAGTGGGTGGTAGGTTTGAATCTCTTCCCTTTTGGTTAACAGCTGAATGTATTAACCACTGTGCCACCAGAACTCTCTCTTTCTCTCTATATATATCCCTTTCTTCCACCATGTCACCCCCACCCCATTATGAAAGGGATATGTGCTCAGCATAAAATTTGAAAAATAAGCAAAACATAAAGAAAAAAAATCACCTATAATCCAACAATCCAAAGACAACTGCTGTTAACGATTCTGATGTATTTCCTTCAGGTTGAGATAATATTGTAGATACAATTTTGTATCATTTTCCATGTACCGTCATCATGAGAGGAGCTCTGGTGGTGTAGTGCCTAAGGCATTTGACTGCTAATCAGAAGGTTGGTGGTTCAAACCCACCAGCCACTCCTTGGAAAGAAGATTGGGCAGTCTACTTCTGTAATGATACTGCCTCGGAAAACCAAGGAGGGGTCGCTGTGAATCAGATCTGACTCAATGGCAGTGAGGTTGTTTTTTTTTTTGGGGGGGGGGTCATCATGAGCCTTTCTCATGTCATTAAACATTCATTAAATCATCATTTTAAATGCTTGTTACATATTTGATTATGCTGTGATTTTGACTTAACTACTTTTTAATTCACGGGTATCAGCTTTTAAGAAATCTTTATTATTATAAACATCAATGTGATGAACATCTTTACACATCACTCATTGCTCCTATGTTACATCCAAAGACCAGAGTTCAGAGTGGCTGATGTGTAAAATGTAAGGGGTGAGGCAGAGGGATGGGGTTGGAGAGGGAGGCAAGGGCAGGTCCTGCCAGCCCCTTGGAGGCCTGGCTGTTCCATGGTTAATCACCCAGCTGCTAACCGAAAGGTTGGCAGTTTGAACCCACCCAGCGGCTCCATGGAGAAAGACCTGGTGATCTGTTCCTGTAATAATTACAGCCTGGAAAACCCTATGGGGTGGTTCTGCTGTCATATGGATTGCTATGAGTCAGAGTCAACTCAATGACACAACAAAAACGTGCCATGCTAAGGATTTTGGATTTTATTCAATACTACTGACAGTAACGATGATGATGAAGAGAATAACAATAGCTAATATTTATTGGGGAGCTCTGGTAGCATAGTGGCTAAGACACTTGCCTGCTAACGAGACGGCTGGCGGTTCAAACCCACCAGCCACTTCTCGGAAGGAAGGTTGGGCAATCCTACTTCCGTAGGATACTGCCTGGGAAACCCAAGGAGGGGTCGCTATGAGTCAGGGCCGACTCGACGGCACATAACAACAACAACAACAACAACAACAATATTTATTGAGTCCTTACTGTTCACTTGGCTCATGTAAGTCTTGCAATGGCCCCGAGCCACAAGTGCTGACTTAGAGATCACGGAAGTGAAGCACAGAGAGGCTGAGCCATTGGGCCAAGGTCATAAGGCTGGTAGGAACCCAGACTGTAGTGCTGACATAGTTCACCACTTTGGTCCATTACCTGAAAACAATAGGGAACCACTGAAGGTTAGAGAGGGGGCACGATGACCAGATAGAAAAGTCTCGCTCCATCTGCGGAGAAGGGATGGAGGGGGCACAGTGGAAGCAATATGGTCAAATCCAAGAGAGGGCTGGAGGTGGTCAAAGCTGGTGGCGGTGGGGGTGGAGAGCAGCAAATGGATTTAGGGGATATTAACAGCACTTGGGGTTTTACTGGATCTGGAGGTAGAGGCAGAGGAGAGCTTCAAGATGGACTCGGAGGCTTAGGTAGCTGGGCAGAGGGTAGTGCTATGTGGTAAGATGAAGGGGGCAGTTGGGTCACCCAGTTCCTAACTGCAGGAGGTGGGATTTTTTTTTTTTTTAAGAAAAGTGTTTTGTTTTGCTGTTGAGAATTCACACAGCAGAACATATACCAATCCAACAATTTCTACATTTACAACGGTGACCTTGACTACATTTTTCAAGTTATACAACCATTCTCACCCTCCGTTCCTGAATTGTTCTTCCCCCATGAACATAAACTCACTGCCCCCTAAGTTTCCTATCTAACCTTTTGAGTTCCTGTTGTCAATCTGATCCCCTAGAGAAAGTTCTTGAAAGAGCATGATATTCAGGGCCAATGTTCCTTACTAATTAAGCTAAAAAAATGTTTGGGTTTAAGAAGACTTCAGGGGATAGTTTTGGTTTAAGATTTAAAGATTATCTCAGAGCACTAGTTTCAGGGGTTCATCTAGACTTCATGGGTTCAGAAAGTCTGGTTTCCATGGGTATTTGAAATTCTTTTCTACATTTCCCCCCTTTTGATCAGGATTCTTCTAGAGAATCTTTGATCAAAATGTTCAGAAATAGTAGCCAGGCACCATCCAGTTCTGCTCTCATGGCAAAGGAGACAGTTGTTCATGGAGGCAATTAGACAAGGTGGGATTTTGAGCACTGAAGCCAGGAGTTTTGAAGACTGGAGAAAATTTGGGAGAAATAGGATATCTTGGATAAGAAGAATCCTTTCAATAAATGGAGAGAGGAACACAGAAGCAGAATTGTAGGATGAAGCATAAACAACATAAGTTGGAGCATTATGATGGCAAGACTATCACCCCTTGCCTGCTTCAATGAGGCAGCCAGAATTTACATTCAGCGTGGGGCACCCCATATCAGCATTCCCTGCCCAACACATGAAAACTCTGTGTGAGGAAGGATTAGGAGATAGGAGCAGTGGCGGGTCAGAAGAGGGTCACTGTACTCACTCCTAACTAAGGAAGCCACTCAGAGAGAGGTAACAACTGCATTTAGGGGCTTCTGTAAGTGGCGTGATTGAGGGTTAGGGTCTGTTAATTCTGAGTACTAAAGGCAGGCAAATGAGATGACCAAGCGGGGAAAAAATATGGGTTTGGAAGCTGGCCATTCTATGTTTGAAATTCATTCTGCCATTTTTTGTGGGTATATCTGAGTGCTAGTAGTTGAACACTTAACCATTTCAGCCATGAAATGAGGATAACATGGTTAGCCCAAAATGAAATCCAATATCTATCTGTCTGTCTGTCTGTCTATCGATTGATTATCTCAGATGCTGTTGAGTCAACCCTGGCTCATTGTGCTCCATTGAGTTTTCAATGGCCGAGTTTATGGAAGTCCATATCCAGGCCTTTTTTCCCAAGGGCTTCTGGGTAGACTCGAACTTCCAATCTTTCCATCAGCTGTCTGGTGTGTTAACCATTTGTACCACCCAGGAACAATATGTTTCTCCCCTCTTCCAATTATATGGCTTCAGATATAACCTCTGGTAGCATAGTGCCTAAGGCACTTGACTGTTAACCAGAAGACTGGCGGGTCAAATCCTCTAGCCACTCCTTGGAAGGAAGGTCGGGCAATCTACTTCCATAGTGATACTGCCTCATCAATCCAAGGAGGGGTCGCTATGAGTCGGGTCTGACTCGATGGCACCTAACAACAACAACAACAACAATTCTATATATA
>NW_006921635.1:8676681-8685690 GCF_000298275.1 Orycteropus afer afer
AACAACAACAACAACAACAAACTATCAGAGACTAATTCTCTGTTTGTTAAAACCAGCCACTTGTGGTATTTTTATTATAGCAGCACTAGATGATCAAAACAGCCAGGAAGAAGGAAAGTTCTGACCCCCTATGCAAGCTGTCCCCAGTTTAAAAATAGAATACCCCCTTTCCTATCATGACAGCCCCTGCTGACCTGGGAGTGGACTGTCCTAGCCATGATTTCCCCATTCTCACATGCTGGCAATGACTCTTGGAGTTCAGAGATGCCAGCTTTAACCCAACCAGCCTATCTCTGTCTCCCCTCAGCTCTCTCTTTCTGGACTCAAAACCCCAGTCCTGAGGATGCATCAACATGTGAGTCTACAGAGGTTGTACACTGTTGTACTTGTGTTTGCACCTGAGATGGAGTTGTTGGTTGCTGTTGAGTTGATCTGACTCCTGGCGACCCCATGTATGCAGAGCAGAACTGTGCTCCACGGGGTTTCCAAGGCTGGGACTTCCAGAAGCAGATCCCCAAGCCTGTCTTCTGAGGAGCCTCTGGGTGTGTGTGTGTTCAAACCACCCACCTTTCAGCTGGTAGTCAAGCCCTTAACCATGTATGCTACCTAGACATCCTAACACAGAACATCTGCTATGAAAAATAAAACAAAAATACCCAGAGAAACAAAGCAAGTCCATTCACCCTGAAAGGACAAACTAGAGCAAACCTGAGCTTTGGGGTTGGGCAGTTCTGTTGCTGAGCCCACAGTTTGCTATTTACAAGCTGTGAGGCTTTGTGCAAGGACCCTATCTTCTCCAAGACTCAGTTTCCCCATGTACTGAATTAGAATCTCTGTGTAAGCAGTGATTTTTTCTGGCATGTAGCAGTTACTCTGAAAATATTTGTTGAACTGATTGTTGGATGAATCTGTCAAACAAGGCTAATAATACCCACTTCCCAGGGGGTTTGGGAGGATGCAATGAGACGGGGCATGTAAAGTGCTTAGTTTAGTGCCCGGCCCACTGTGAGCACACAAGTTATGGTATCTGCTATTGTCATCAGTCACTGCCCATCTGTCAGCTTGTTGTACTGTGTTGCTGTGATGCTGGAAGCATTGCCACTGGCATTTCCAATACTAGCACAGTCACCCATCATGGGCAGGTTTCAGTGGATCAGCCAGACTAAGACAGACTAGGAAGAAAGGCCTGGCCACTGATTTCTGAAAATTAGTCAGTGAAAACATTATGGCTCCCAACAGAATATCATCTAACGTTCTTGCCTTGGACATGTCATCAGGAGGGATCAATCCCTGGAGGAGGCCATCAATTTTGGTGAAGGAGAGGGCCAGTGAGAGTATGGGAGACTCTTGGTGAGATGGATGGACACACTGCCCGTAACGATGAACTCAAACCTGAGGATCATGTGAATGATGTTCTGTTGTAAGTAGAGTTGCCATGAGCCAGTGTTGATACAGCTACCTATCAACTTTCTATTATTATTGAGATGGAATAACTTGGTCCAATCACAAGAGGCCTATTAGAATGCTTGGTTCCCAAAGAATCTTGGGCTTTACTGGCTGCCACTTTGGGCAAGGGAGGATGCCAAGCCCACTGATGTGCAGAGAGCAATGATCTTGTGAAAGAACTGAGAGTCACATTCGGCTGCCTCCAGTTGTCTGGCTGAACCACCTCCACCCCAAGTCCTAGTGAGTTCAGGAAGCTTTTGAAGTGCACAAGAGCAGAGGCATGACTGTCAATTTAGTTGGAAGCTCCATGCAGTTAGAGGGGAGGCTGTTGCAATGAGGGAAACCAGAGAATGTGGTAATTAAAGACCCCATTGCACTTCACAGAACAGTCCTGGGTATTTGGACTTGGTGTTCAGCCAATTGTCAATCTGGGTAATGGTGCTTTAATGACCTCGAGGTTTGATGACCTTGGTATTCCAGGAGACAGAGTTCTGTCTTCTGTCTCCTGAAAGCCCTCAGCTTCTGTGCAGCAGGGCCACGTGGCAATGGCAGAAGGAGAGGTTGGATTTTATTACTGGGCAAGTCAGATCCACTGATGAACACAATCGACTCTTGATGGTCTCCCCTCAATGCCTTCCCAACATAGCATCACACTCCAATGTTGAGTCCATCCCTAAACAAAGACAGCATTGCACCCCAACATGTCTTCCCGAAGCAATAACGCAGCTCAACATGGCACCAAGGGTCAAAATAATACTGCAGCAACACCAGGTTACATGCCTACATTCCACTCTAATGTTGCCACACCAACACAACTACGTCTTTAACACCAAAAAGCCAGCTGCTGTTGAGTCCATTCTGTTAGCCAGTGTTCTTCAGAGCAGAACTGTGCTCCACAGGGTTTTCAATGGCTGTGACCTTTGGGAAGCAGATCACCGGGCCTTTCTTCTGACTCACCTCTGCATGGATTCAAGCCACCAACTTTTCCATTAGTTCACCAAATGCTTAACCATTTGTGCCACCTGGGGACTATACCTTTAACACAGCACAGCTCAATGCAATATCCCTTCTAAATGCAACATGCCTAATTCATCACTCTTCAACCCAACATAGCTCCCCAAGACAGCTCTGGCTCAGAGAACCTACAAGGCAACCCAATACTGATTCAGCAATGCACAATTATTCCAAAGAAGCAGAACGAGACTACCAAATGGAATGATTCCTTTGGAAAAGCCAGCCTTTCTCCCAACCGAATGTTGTGGCTTTGGATGACTGGGGTTTTCCCACCCTTGGGAATGAAGAAACCAAACCAAATCCCTTGGATGTGCCAACATGCAACATTTCCTCTGACCTTGAGTGCTTTCTCCCTTTCTCTTGTTGCTTGGCCACCATTAGGCTTGGCTAATCATAATGGGGCTGCTGGTGCCAATGTGGGCCCTGGAGACAGTTCCAAGAGAGCACTAGAGGGAAGAGGCTGGGCCCGGGGAGGGCTGTAGACAGGCGTCTCTGCAGCCCTGGGAGAGGGAGTTGCCCACGGCAGCTCTGTGTGGTCTGCTGGATCATCCAAGACAAACCTCAAACCCAACACTTGATTTGGCGGGCAGGAAAAAGAGAACAAAGTTTGCTCCCTTTTGCCAGACGTGGACCCAGGGATCCCAGGCCATGCTCCGTTCTTGGTCTTTTTCCTTTTTAAACAAACCGCCTGGCTTTTAAGACCTTCAAAATCCCATTAAAGGCTTTTACCCCTTCATAGATTGGAGGCGTCTGATGAAAGGGGGTGAAGGGGAGGGAAAAGATAATGGGGTCTCAGAGAACAGAGACCAGAGACCTTAATTCTGCCTGTCTCCCCTGCCGGTAATGGTATTGGATGTAAACATGTCTCTGGTGAACGCTGGAGCGTGATTACAGGATGGCTGGGGAAAGAGGAAGTGTTTGCAGACCGCAAGGAGGAATGTCGCCCTTTGAAGGAGCTTGGCATTTATTTTTTGCCCCTTTTGCTGTCCTCCCCCGCCACAACCCCAGCCCTACCACTTTTCTCCACGGCTTTCTTCTCTGGGTTCCATGTACTGTAAACACAGTGACAGAAATTAGACGTGGGCAAATCTGTTAAACATTTTAAGTCGAAGTGGGGTTGGCAGTTGTCTCACTCCACGGGATATGCGAGACGAAGCTAATAACTTCGTAATGGGCCTTTTTGTTTTTTGTCTGGGGATGGGTGGGAGGGATGCAGAGGGCTGGGGCCAGGGGTGAGAAGGGGGGGACACATGATGGGAGGCAGGGCTGGGCTGCTGGGATGGAACCAACTCAGGCTTCCAATGGTGTGGGGCCAAGTGGGCAGGCCAAACTCTTGACCCCGGTGTCTTCAGTAGAGCAGCCAAAGGGTCTTCAGTAGAGCAGCCAATGACTCTGTTCCCTCTCCCATCAGCACTCCCCATGTCCCTCGTGCTCTGGGGCACCCCCTCTGGTGTCCTCATCACAAAGCACCTCTTCTCGACAGCTTCACCCTACAAACTTCCACTGCTGTCTCTTCATTTGTTCCATCCGTGAAAATTCCCAGTGACGTCAATGGGGCTCCATGTGCAAAACATGTGCAAGCCGTGGGGCTGGGGAGCCACTCCAGGGAGCAAAACACTGGCTCTGTGGATTTTATGCCTACATGTTTTGCTGTCTGGAAACCTCCGCCTGAGATCAAGTTCATGTTCTTAATTCTGGTCAGATGGCTGGGGTGGGAGCCTAGAAACTCACAGCTGGAAGCTCCATCAAGCGATCATTCAATTAATTCAACTAGTCTGTCCTGAGGGCACGGTATGTGGCAAGTGGGTTGGATGTTGGGGATATAATGGTGAACAAGATAAGCTTGGGTTTTGCCTTCATGGGGCCCTTAGATAGAGCATGGTCTACATTAAACAAATAATTTCACAAAGGTTTACTTAATCATAGCATGTTGGGAACTACCACAAAAGGGGAAGCTGTAGATGGTATTAAAATGGGGCATCGAGTCTGTCTGGAGTCTCTGGGTGGGGCAAATGGTTAACGTGCTCAGTTGCTAACTGAAGGGGTCTCAGAAGAAAGGGCTGGTGATCTCCTCTTGAAAAAAACAGCCATTGAAAATCCTGTGGGGCACAGTTCTAGTTGGGCTCACATGGGGTTGCCATGAATCGGACTTGACTTGATGACAACTGGTATAATACGATCTGGGGGTAGGGTGGTCCGTTCTTCATCCTTAATAGGATGACAGTTGAATCCAGGGATTTGTAACCTGGAATCTGAAGACAATTAGTTTTCAGGAAGTCCATAGACTCCAATGCATCCATTGTACTCTAAGCCCTCAGACGAGTAGGTATGTCCTGTCTTTCCCTGGAATTTTCCAAGAGTGGAGATACTACACCCATTTACAAAGCCTACTTTGGTGTTTCAACCCTCCTGGCTGCATGCCAGGCATCATTTTGGGGCATTATTGTCTGTTTTTTGGGGAATCGTGGTACGAGGTGACCGGGGTGAGCTTCAGGCCCCTGCTCTTCTTCTGTCTTTGTCCCCTTTCATGGAACCGTTGCTGTGGAGTGGATTCTGACTCATGCCAACTCCACATGTGTCAGCAGAACTGCGCTTCATGGAATCCCCGTGGCTGAGTTTTCAGAAGCACATCAAGGTGTCTCTGGGTGGGTTCAAATGGCCACCTTTCCAACTAGTAGTTGAGAGCGTAACTTGCATTACCCAAGGACTCCCTCTTTTTACTTCCTGCGATTCTGATGACAGCTAATGGCTAGCCACTAGTAAAGTGCTTCTTACACGAAAGGAACTATCCTAAGCATTCCCATATGTTAACTCAGGTATTCCACATAGCAACCTGTGAGGTAGGTATGCTTATTGTCCCCATTTGACAGATGAGAACAGTGAAGCACAGAGTGTCTTGGGCTGAGTTCTCTAGCGAAGCAAAACTTAAATATACATTCATACACACACACACACACACACACATATTTATTTATTCATCTCAAGGTAAGTATGGATTAGACCACAACATAAAGAAAACAAAAATCTTTACAAATGAACTATGCTCAGTAAAGTAGAGGGTCAGTGAAAAAGGGGAAGACCCTCAATGAGATGGACTGACACAGTGGCTGCAACGATGGGCTCAAGCGTAGCAAGGATTGTGAGGATGGGGCAGGACTGGGCAGTGTTTCCTTCTCTTGTACACAGGGTCACTGTGAGTCGGAGCCAACTCGACAGCACCTAACAACAATAACAACAACAACAACAACAGCAACAACAACAACATCTTGAGGAAACAGCTCATGAGGTTGTAGAGGTTGGCAAGTCCCAATTCTGTGGGTCAGATGCAGGATCCAGATTGAGCAAAAAGCCGAAGAGTGCTTTGCCAGAAAGTCCACATATAGTGGATGCAGGCCAACACCCCGCCCCCAGGAAACTCTTTTTCAACTGACTGGCTCCTCATAGTGGATCTCATCACATAGGTGATTACATTATATAGATCTCATCACGGGAGATGACTGCATCATTACTTAACTGACAGACTACATCATAACTGCCCAACTGCTGAGAACACGTGGCCCAGCAAAATGACACACAACCTTAATCATCACAGAGAGAGAAAATAAATTTCCCAACAGCACATAGGTAGTTAAGGGGCAAACTCAAGAATCAAACCCAGTTACATGGGTTCACAACTGGCGCTCCTCAGTCAATTATGTTGTTTTTTTAATGTAAGTTCTAATTTGAACAAAAAAGCTTTTCTGCTCAAAGAAATGCCAAAAATTATTTCACTTAGCACTTATTAAGCATTTTCTGTAGCCAGATATAGGAGTAAAGTTAGAGATAAATTAATAGTAATTACCAGCCGCTCCTCGGAAAGAAGGTTGGGTAATCTACTTCCGTAGTGATACTGCCTTGGAAACCCAAGGAGGGGTCACTATGAGTCAGTTCTGACTTGATGGCAAACACAAACAGCACAACAACAGCTTGCGTTGTGTTAAATGCTTTGCTAAAATAGATTTTCTTATTTGAGCTTTTGAATTTTGTTTTGCTTGTTGAGAGTACACACAGCAAAACACACACCAGTTCAGCTACACGTCCCATCCAATGGCACTGATTACATCCTTCCAGTGGTGTGTGCGACCATTCTCACCCTCCTTTTCTGAGTTGTTCCTCACTCATTAACACAAAGTCACTGCCCCCTAAGGTTCCTATCTAATCTTTCAAATTGCTGTGGCCAATTGGATCCCATATAGAAAGTTCTCAAAAGACTGTAATGCTGTACAGGGTGAGTATTTACATCAGGCAGGTACACTGTTTAGAATGACCAATCATGGGAGAACAGAAGGGCAGTGTTTGCACAGGAAGATAGCTCAAGGGACAGGAATGCATAGGAAAGAAGGACACAGGGAAGGCGTAACTACAGGGAAGAAGTGAGAAGAGAGCTGTTACACTGTGGGAAATTGCAGTCAATGTCATGAAACAAAATGTGTATGAACTACTGTATGGAAAATGAATTTGCTCTGTACTGAAATAATAATAATAATAATAATAATAAAGACTTTAATGCTCAAGACAGGCATTCTTTCTTTATTAAGCAAAACTATTGATTTTAGTAACAACCATGTAAGGTAAACACTGCTATGAGCTCCATATCACAGATGAGGAAAACCAAGGCTTAGAGAATGAAGCAGCTTCCCTGAGGACCCAGCCACGTGGGACTGTGCTCTTGAGTGCACTGTGCTTAGTAGCTGCCTTCTGGGGTCTCACAGCAGGGGAGACAGGCGAATGACCAAATGCAATATGATGGTGCAAATGCTCTGAGGTAGGAAAGTTATCAGATGCTGAGGCTGAAGATGGCGTAGGAAGTATCCCACTTTGCCCAGGGAGGTAGGGAAGGTTTTCCTAGAGGTGGTGACAGCTTAGGGACTTGTTGAGTAATAAGAGTTTGTCAGTTACACAGAGGAGAGAGGAGTTCACCCAGGTGGGGCAGGGGGAGAGGTACTGCAAGTAGTAGAAAGGTGAAGAAGCTAGAAAAACCCAATGTACATGGGACCCCAGCAGATAAGCAACGCTCTGGACCCCCGTGGATCAGCAATGCTCTGGACCTCAGCGGATCAGCAACGCTCTGGAAGTCGTTACAACAGATGTGGACAACCAGGCTGGGCAGATGAGACAGGCGTCTTCTACCACACCAAGTGCTTTGTGCTCATCTCAAAAAGTGACTGTGCTTCAAGGAGGCTGACATTCATGCAAAAATGGGACTGCATTGACCTGGGGATGCAGGGTCTGCCCCTTATCCAGCCATTTTGGCTCCAGCCCCTACCCACTGTTTAAAAGCAGCACTTGCAGAAAGCAGAGGTCTCTGCAATTCATATAATCCTGCCTCACTCCCCAAGAACACATCATTTATTTCCTATAAGTGCCTGTCTCCCTCAGCCTCAAATATGCTCAGGGTTACAACTTTCTCTGCTTCCTGGGGGAGTTGCCCACTCCACACAGTAATTACTCACTCCATAAAGGCTGTCTCCAATCTCTCTTTCTCAGCCCTTTTCTCCCTGACCCTTTGTAGCTGGCCAGTTAAAGGGTAAGCACACAGGCTCTCACCTGTTAAGTACAGCCACCATTTTGAATCGCATCGGAAAATGGACGCCCCCGGGGAAAGCATCCATTTTGTGCTACTTCCTTTTCTTAGCTTGATGTTGGTGTAATTTATTTTGTGACTTCTTGCCTCTTGTCTGTACACCCAACCAAGGAAACGGAGATTTATTTTTCTGTAATTTAATTATAAAGTTGATCTCATGCCCATGTCTCCTGATGGAGGGATGCAGGATTAGGGTGGTGAGTACAAGCATCTGGGTCATGAACACAACCACAAATACAACTTCATTTAACCTCTTTGGGTACCAGTCTTCTCATCTGTGAAATGAAGACATGATTCCTGCTCAATTCATCTTTATGACACCCAGTGAGGCAGACAGGATAGACATGCCTAAATATCTTGCATGCTACAAGGCAAGCTACAGATATAAACTATCAATGGTAGTTGATATAAAAAACCAAAACTAAACTCACTGCCATGGAGTTGACTCCGACTCATAGCGACCCGTCCTTGGGTTGCTGAGGCAGTATCACCTTAGAAGTAGATTGTCTAACCTTCCTTCTGAGGAGTGGCTAGGGGGTTTGAACCACCAGCCTTCTGGTTAGCTGTCAAATGCCTTAGGTGCTATGCCACCAGAGCTCCCATAATTGATATCAGAAGCAGCAAAATCAGTAATAATGGTAGAGGTTGAAAGTGAAAAGGGAAAAAGTGATTACATAAGAGCCGGACTGCCTGGATTCGAGTTCCAGCTGCTCCATGTAATAGCTGTGTGACCTTGGGCAAGTGGCTTATTCTTTCTCTGCCTCAGTTTCCTCAACTGTAAAAAAGAATGCTACATCTTCTTCGAAGAATTGTCATAAGAATGAGTCAATGAATACAGGAGAGAAGTGCTTACACTAGTACCTGGCACTGTATAGATGTTCATTACTGTTGTTATCATTTGCAACTTGTTTCTGCCTTTGTAGATG
>NW_006921635.1:8686875-8701093 GCF_000298275.1 Orycteropus afer afer
AAACCAACTCACTCATAATCCACAGACAAAAAATAAAAATGTTTTCATGTTGCTAGTTGGTCTTGGGAGTCTCTGCGTGGTGCAGATGGTTTAAGCAATGCTCGACTACCAGCCAAAACGGTTGGTGGTTTGAACCTACCCAGAGTTGCCTCAGAAGAAAGGTCTGGCAATCTGCTTGGAAGGGTCATAGCCTTGCCAAGATGATACAGAACAGTTCTGCTCCACACACTTGAGACCTCCTCAAGTTCGAATCGATTGGATGGCAACCAATAAGAGCAACAAAGTTAGTCCAGACCTAGGCAGACAGCTCTGATCATAGAGTTGCATGTATAATTTACTTTTAAATGAATTTTAATTCTTCACTAAGCATTTTATGGCATATCCTGCTCCATCACTTTTCAGAAATGAACAAACATCGAATCCCAACCTCCTTATCTCGCCTACAAAGTGAGAAGGCAGCATCGTGTTTACTACCGAGAATCCTAAGCTTTGCTCTTCTTCTCACTTTTCTAGTCCTCCTCCACCAGCTCCCTTATTCACAGTCCGGCTGGCCCTCTTGTTACAATAACTGGCCCTCTTGTTACAATAACCCTTTCAATCTCCCCGTGGCACCTCCATTTCCTGAGTCCCTCTCTTCAGTGAGGTTGGAGGCTTGATCAAACCTTCCCTGACTTCCTCCTTAGCTAGGCCCTTCCAGCCTTGACTTTGCCTTTCTGTGTTCACTCTGCAGGACTCAGCTGACTCCACTGTGCATGCAGGTCCTATCTGGCTGGGGGTGGGGCGGGGCTGGGGGTTACTACACAGATTCATGAAGGTAGAGGCATCTTTTATAGAATGAAGTGCAGTTCAATACAGCACAGATTTATATCTACTGTGTGAAGGGTTTTGGTGATACAGAGGGTTATGTCAAGGCGTCTTGACTTCTGAAACTCACACAATATTTTTCTATCTCTTTATCTTCCTTCCTTCCTTTGCTCCATCTCCTGCCTTGCTTTTCCTCCTTTTCCTTTCTCTCCCCTTCCTTTTTCCTTCCCTCTCTCTCCCCTTCCCTCTCTCCCTCCCTTCTACCTTCCCTTTTACCTCTTCCTTCACACCAAGTCTTAGCTGGATAAACTAGACAAAGTGAGAGCTGCTTTGGTAGAGGTGCAGGGGTCTGAGGGCTCTGCCCAGAACCCCTAGTGCTCCATGGAACCCAACTCCACATGGTCTACCAGAAACACGGGCGAGTGAGGAGTTAAGCTGTGACTGCTGCCACTGCCCAGGGGAAGGCTACTGCAGCTTCTCAGTGAGATGGGGGAACCAGGAGCCTACTCCTCAGGACCTGAGTCTGAGCAGGATGTTGGCTGTTCAGAGTGGTTCAAGAAGAGGCTACCATGGCCAACCATGCCCCTACTGAGTATTGGAATCGAACCATGCACGGAACCAGCCCTGTCCATTCTGGGCTTTTTGAGCTTCCAACTCGCCCCTCTTCATCATTGTAAGAACAAGCTTGAGCACCCACAGGTCCTTGTACTGGGGTGGGAGGTTAGCACAAAAGTAGACTTGCTTTGTCCTCAGGAAACTTCTTCTCCCAACAGTAGCCTTTTCAAGCTCCTTGTGGATTGAATCGCCATCCCCCTCTTCACTGAGGGTTGGAGCTTGATCAAACCTTATTTGACGTCCTCTTAACCATTCCCTCAAACTCTGTTCCTCATACTTATCACTTAGCTCTCCACGCAGCAGACTTTGTGCCAACAATGTGTCTCCCTTTCCCCCAACTCCACCCTTTTGACTCAACTAACCTCTTAGTTCCTTGCTCATAAAAGGAGATAATGACACCTTCATTGGGGGGCTGGTGGTGTAGTGGGTGTTGAGGAAATTAATTGGGTGATGGTGAAGGGCTTTGGGATCTCCAGATTAAAGGTGCTGCTGAGTGAGCTGTTATTATCCTTGTTACCTTTCGTTTCCTCTCACTGCCCTGCCCCCCTCAAAGGTGGCTCCTCTCTGCCTCTCGAAGACTCCCAATGGCCCAGAAGTGAGTTTTATGTAGCAAGGGAGCCTGCCTTTCATCGGCCGACTCTTCCCTGGGGTCATTTGGCGGAAGACTTCCAGGTGACAAGGTTATGCTCCTAAGACCTGGCTCCGCTGGCTCATTTCCTTCCAGAAGGGTCCCAACAGGCCCCGCCACACATGGTAGTCTGAAAAAAGATTCTCATCCTCCATTCCTGGTGTGATAAAATAGGGGATTCTTCTAGAACCTTCATTTTGGGGCTTCTACCTGTTGGCAGTGGAGCTCTGCTGGCACCATGGGTAAGTGCTGGCTGCTAACCAAAAGACAGGCAGTTCAAACCCACCCAGAAACTCCATGGGAGAAAGACTTGGTGATCTGCTATGGTAAAGATTATAGCCAAGAAAACCCCAGGGGGCAGCTCTACTCTGTCACATGGGGTCTCGATGAATTGGAATCGACTCCACAGCACCCAACAACGGCAACACCATTGGCAAGACCTGGGTTAGAGAGTGGACACCAGGTGTCTGCCATTTGGTACCTAAAGAGACATCCACTGCCAGCCCAGAGCCACCTTTCTTTCTTCCCCAGATGTGTTGACATAGGATCTTAAGTCTTTCAGTTTGTGTGTTTTTGGTGGAAGGAAACAATCATGACCTTTGGGGCCACAGCTGGGTGCCTTTGCACCCATTGCTTAGCTCAGTGGTGCTCAGTTTTTTTTTTTTAAACATTTTTAAAAGGGGGATAGTCATGCCAACTCCAAGGAGCCCTGGTGGCTGCTAACTGAAAGGTTGGTGGTTCAAACCTGTCCAGCAGCTCCTTGGAAGAAAGGACCTGGCAATCTGCTTCCGTAAAGATTACAGCCAAGAAAACCCTGGGGGCAGGTCTACCCTGTCCTGGGGGGAACTGTGAGTCAGGAGCAACAAGGCCAAGCACTTAGGGGTGTTGGGAGGAGTGAATGAGGTGACGCAGGTTAAAGTATCCAGGCATTTGGTTTCCCTCCCCTTTCTCCTCTTCCACCTTCCAAAGTTGTTCCTCGAATGTTTCTTACCTATCGTGGGTCTTAGGAGCTCTGGCAGCACAGTGGTTAAAGCATTAGGCTGCTCACCAAAAGTTTGGAGGTTCAAACCCACCAGCTGTTCCACAGGAGACAGATGTGGCAGTCTGGTTCCATAAAGATTTACAGCCTTGGAAACCTCATGGGGCAGTTGTACTCTGTCCTATAGGGTCGCTGGGAGTTGCAATCGACTTGACAGCACACAACAGCAACAACGCCAGATCATGAAGCATTTCGATTTGACCCCTGAAAACCGTTTGAGTTTGATCACGAGATTCTCTTTCCACTGTGTTATGTTTCCCAGGGTAAAGTCTAAGAAGGCAGTAGCTTGATACCCACTTCTCTGAAGATTCTGAAAAACTTCTGCTTCCGTTAGAGCATGAAAAGTGAGTTAAGAGACTTCCATTCTGACCGAGGACCATGGACAATCCACCTAACTTGGAGGCTCTTCCGGGCTCTTCTGTGCTTGGAGCTGGGAGCACCTACCACATGGATTCCCATTCTCCTGTCTCGTTCCCCCTCTCTCCTCTGTCACTGTCTCCTGTCTCTCTCCTCCTTCTCCTTCCCACTCTCAGCTCTCCTCTTCCTCCCCTCTTCCTCCCAGCCCTCTTCTTTGTCTCTTCTCTCTCCTCTCCTCAACTTTCCATCTGTCTGTTGATCTGTCTCCTTCTCAATCTCTCTTTACATCCTTTTTATCTTTCTCATGGAGATCTCCTACCTTGACTAAAACGAGAAAACCCACTGCTGTCGTGTCAATTCTGACTCGTAACGACCCTATTGGACAGAGTAGCCCCATATGGTTCCAAGGTTGTAGATCTTTACTAAAGCAGATAGCCTTAGCTTTCTCCCGTGAAGTGGCTGGTGGGTTCAAACTGTAGATGTTTTGGTCAGCAGCCAAATACCTTAACTACTGTGCCACCAGAGTTCCTTGGCTAGGCTATAGTACCCAGTTCTTAGCTAAACACTCTTCCAGGTGTTGCTGTGAAGGTACATTGTAGGTCTGATGGACATCTACAATCTTTTAACTTTCAGCAAAGGAGATGACCCTCAATAATGTGGATGGGGCTCATGCAATCCAGGGAAGGCCTAAAAGCAAAAATGAAGGTTTCTTGGGGTAAATGAAATTCTGCCTCAACACCGCAGCATCATCTCCTGCCTGAGTCTCCAGCCTGCTGCCTGCTCTATGGATTGTAGACTCACCACCCCCCACAGTTGTGTGGGAGCTCCTGGGTGGTGCAGTTAACAAACTCAGCTGCTCACTGAAAGATTGGCGGTTCAAGTCCACCCAGGGGTACCTGGGAAAAAAAGCTTGGTGATCTACTTCTGAAATATCAGCCACTGAAAATCCAGTCAAGCCCAGTTCTACTCTGACCCCCATGAGGCTGAGATGAGTTAGAGTTGACTTGATGGCAACTTTTTTTTTTTTTAAATCTTGGGGTTATGGGTGCTATGTTCCCTTTCTAAAGTCTGGAATATTCTGAATTCTGACACACGTTGGACCTTACAGGTTTGGAATAAGAGATTGGGAGGCTAGAGTTGGCTCAATGGCAACTGCTTTTTTTTTTTAAATCTTGGGGTTATGGGTGCCATGTTCCCTTTCTAAAGTCTGGAACATTCTGAATTCTGAAACATGTCAGACCTTATGGGTTTGGAATAAGAGATTGGGAGCCTGGATTTATTTCTATGAATTTAAAAGTATTTAAAGTGAGTCAGTTTAAAGAAAAAATATAAAGTAAGTAAGAAGAGCCATGCTCAGATATGGTTGATCTTACAGAGTAGTACTGAGACGACGGATGTTGGGGAAAGCTGTCCAGGGCAGTATTTTCCATCCTTTTAATCACCCCTCAACTCTTTTCCTTCTTTCTTTGCACCATCTTCTCCAAGCACCCTCTTATTGCCTCCAAATGGCAATTTGTGTGTGATGGTTCATTAATGAACACTCCTGTCTAACCCATAAAGCAAAATGTGGCGCCAAAGAGTGCATTTGATATTCACGGCACTTTTAGAGGCTAGCTTTGGGGGTGCAGACATCCTGTACAGGAAAGTGTTTCCCTGGAGATTCAGGGTGGGGGCAGGATTCAGGGCTCCCAGGTTCGGGACCATAGTGATATTTTGGGGGTGAAGGGGTGGCCTTAAGCCGAGACACACCTGAGTGCTGGGTTCTGAAAGGGCTGGGTCAATCCTTTCCAAGGGCAATCTCCCCAGCCTAAGTAGTTCTTAAAACACCAAACAACATTAGCTCCCTCAAATGAGGGAGACTTAAACCTGAACATGATTACAGTCAAGAGTGCCGAGCAGCCAAGGTGCTATAAAGAAATGATGTTATTATGTCCAAGGGATGCCATTAAAACTCTGTTTACAAACCAAATGTGCCAGAGAATGTGTCAGGAAAAGAATTATTAGCAACAAAGCTATTTGATCTCTTTTATGACCCATTGAGTCATATTGCTCTATGCTCTAGAAGGTGAATACTGAAAACCTCAAGCCTGTTGATTTATAAACAGGCCCAGAATTCCCTGTTCTTTAACCTCAGATGCCCTCTTAAGTGTGACTTGCCCTAAATCAAATGGGACATCAGATGCCACTGGGGCTCTCTCTCCTCCCTAGAGGTAATTGAAGAGGTGATTGGCGTACCGGGTGCATAAAATCCCCATTCTAGATGATGGATAGTCAGGGGGAAGGGTCAATGGTCAGGACTTGCAGTCATGGCTTTGTTGTTACAGGCCCCTGTATCTGCAGGGCTTGAGGCTCCCATGCTGCCTTTGTCCAAGCTCCTGGATCATCAGCCAACCAAGCTCAGGGAGGCTCAGGGATGGATGGTACACGTAGTTCTACCACCACAGTTATTCCTCCCTTTGCCCCCTATAAGGAGGCTATAAGGAGCAGGTCAGATCTGGGTTGATGTCTCAACTCTACTCGTTACAGGATACAACTTGGGTGTCATGGATTGAATTGTGTACCCCTTCCCCATTTGTGTCAACTAGGTAAGCCAGTATTCCCAGTGTTGTGTGATTCTCCTCCACTTTGTGATCTGATGTAATTATGCTATGTGTTGTAAATTCTAACCTCTATGATGCTAATGAGACAGGATTAGAAGGAGTTATGTTAATGAGGCAAGATGCAATCCATAGGATTGAGTTGTATCTTCAGTCAGTCTCGTTTGAGATATAAAAGAGATTAAACAAGTGAGCTGAAAGAGAGACATATTATCACCAAGAAATTAGAGCAGAGTGTGTCCTTTGGACCCAGGGTCCCTGTGCTGATGAGCTCCTAGACCCAGGGGAAGACTGATCACGAGAACTTTCTTCTGGAGCCAACAGAGAGAAAAAGCCTTCCCCTGGAGCTGGACTTGACTTTGGACTTGTAGCCTCCCAACCTCCAGGAGAGTAAATTTCTGTTTGTTAAAGCCATCCACTTGTGGCATTTCTGTTCTAGCAGCACTAGAGAACTAAAACCTACTGCCATTGAGTCAGGTCTGACTCACAGCGACCCCTCCTTGGGTTTCTGAGGCAGTATCACTACAGAAGTAGATTGCCCAACCTTCCTTCCAGGGAGTGGCTGGTGGGTTTGAACCACCAGTCTTCTGGTTAGCAGTCAGATGCCTTAGGCACTATGCCACCAGAGCTCCCACTAGAGAACTAAGACACCCTGAATTGGTGCAGTGCCATGGTCCCAGTGTCTTGAACTGTGTCAGGCTACAAGAACAGGCAGAAGGCTCAGGCTGTCTTGTTCCCTCAAGGTCAGCATCGTGGTTGGCTGTGGGGAGGCCATTTGTGAGCCCTTGGCCTGTGTGTCCACCCAGTGGAGGGACCACCAAGGGGCTGACTCATAGCTCTTGCTGTTGTCAGTTGCAGTCAATCCCCACTCATGGGACCCCATGCCTGCAGAGTAGAACTCCACAGGGATTCCAAGGCTGTGACCTTTTGGAAACATCATCAGGCCTGTCTTCCAAGGCACCTCTGGATGCATTTGAACCGGCAACCTTTTGGCTAGTTGTTGAACACTCAATCGTTTGCACCACTCGAGGACTCACGGCTCAAGAACCATCCAACCTGGTTGCACCCCCCGCTACTGCCTGATTCAGCTCTTTGTTTCCTCCTTTCCCCCTTGTTGCCAGGCCATCCTTCATGCTATTTGGGCATGTCAAAAATTATGCACCTGCGAATCAGAGCTGGCATAAACAGCTACAGTCATGTCCTAAAATGGATTCTTTGAGGCCTTCCAGCAGAAACCCTGCGTCCCTCCCCTTCCCTTCTTCCTCTCCTTCAAGGAATGATACAGAGGCTTTGAAAAGCCTGCTGGGCCCACAAGCACCCTGGCAGGGAGGGCGGGCAGCAGCATTAAGAAGCCACATGGTATTTTAGATGCTTTGGAAGTGTTGTGGTTTTCTGGCCCACCTCGCTAGATTGTGCCCAGTGCTTCCCGGAGCCATTTGTCATTGTACTTAGAACTCACATCACACCCCGAGTCAGCCTGCTACCCAACAGAGCCAATAGGCTGGGCTGTTTTCATGCAAAGCCAGCAAAAACAGACTGCCTGGTGGAGCTGGAAAACATACAGCTTCCGGCGCCTCTTTCTTTCTTGCAGAAATAATAAATGATAACAGCCTTGGGGGCGGCTGGGGCCTGGGGATGGCAAGAAAAACATGTGTCTCCTGGACTTGGCTGGTGACCTTGGGCAAGTGCCTTCTTCCTGGATCTCCTCTGTTTTCTCATCTGTGAAAATGGAAGTGTTGGGCTAAAAACAAGCCTGTGATGCTTTCAACATTGGGGATTATTGAGTGTGTGCATTCCCAGTAAGTAGGTTTATTGTTGTCAGTTGCCGAGTCAGCTCCTACTCGTGAAGATGACATGCACAGCAGGGCGAAATATTGCCTATACTCCCTCCGAAGTTCTCTACAGAAATGTTCTTTTTGTCCAGTAGCCCAAGACCATCTTTGTCTTACAACTACAGTATAACTCCATCCTTGCATTGCCACCTTCCCTGTCTGTGTTCTTTTTCCTTTTATAAGGACATCATTCATATTAGATTAATACTTACCCTACATCACAATCCACCACGCGTAGGTATGTCGTGCTGTGGTGGCTTGCACGTTGCGTGATGCTGAAAGCTGTGCCCCCGGTATATCTGATACCAGTGTGGTCACCCATGGTGGATGGGTTTAACAGAGCTTCCAGACTAAGACAGCCTAGGAAGGTCTGGCAGCCTACTTCCAAAAATTAGCCAGTGAAAACCCTATGGATCACAGCAGAACATTGTCTGAAAGAGCTCTGTAAGGCGAGCCCCTTAGGCTGGAAGACACTCAGAATACACAGTGGCATTAACCATGGGGTCAACTATACCATACAGGACCAGGCAACATTTCATTCTGTTAGACATAAGGTTGCCATTAGTTGAAGGCAACCCAATGACAACTAACAGCAATAACAACAGCAACAAGAAACCCATTGCAGTTGACTGGGGTCTTAAAAGCTTGCAAATGGCCATCTAAGATGCTACTGTTGGTCTCTTCTCATCCAGAGCAAAGAAGAGTGATGAAAATCAAAGACACATGGAACCAATTAGTTCAAAAGGACTTGTGGACCCTGGGAACTTCAGTCTACATGATCCCGAGACCAGAAGATATAGATGGTGCCAGGCTACCACTGCCAACCACTTAGAAAGGGATCAAAATTGGAGACTGTGGATAGAGTGGGAGAAAAATGTGGAATGAATCTCAAAATCATAAAAAAAGACCGGGCTCACTGTTCTGATAGAAACTGGTGAAACCCACAAGACTATCGCCCCTAGTGACCCTTTGGGCCTGAAATTGAGCTCACTCCCATGGCTTAACCTTCAGCCAAATATGCGCTGGTAGCATAGTGCCTAAGGCACTTGACTGCTAACCAGAAGGCTGGTGGTTCAAACCCACCCAGCCACTCCTCGGAAGGAAGGTTGGGCAATCCTACTTCCATAGTGATACTGCCTCGGAAACCCAAGGAGGGGTCGCTATGAGTTGGGGCCGACTCGACGGCAAATAACAACAACAACAACAACCCATGGCTTAACCTTCAGCCAAATAATAGAGAGGACTGTGAGGTGACCAATTATACCATGGTCGTACGGTCCTTACAACTATCAACCACAGCAGATCAAAAGGGCAGCTTTGGAGCAGGAAGATAGCTGAGAGGTCAAGAATGCATGGGAATGAAGGACACAGGGAAGAGGTAACCACAGGGGGAAGTGGGAAGAGTGCTGTTACATTGGGGGGATGGCAATCAATGTCACAAAACAAAATGTGTATGAACTGTTGAATGGAAAATGAATTTGCTCTGTAAACTTTCACCCAAATGACAATAAAAAGTGTTTTTTTTTTTAAGAAAACAAACAAACCCCATTTCAATCGAGTTGATTCCAATTCATGAAGACTCCATATGTTATGGAGTAGAACTGTCCCACAGCGTTTTCTTGGCTGCAGTCTTTAGAGAAGCACACAGCCAGGCCTTTCCTGCACACGGGTTTGGTTCACATCACCAACCTTTTGGTTCATAGTCGAAAGGAAGGGTCGGTTCTCATTTAAAGATGGCTCTGTGAGAGATGGATCCTGGGTTACCTCCCCACACATACTGTATGCAATGCTCACTGCTCCCTTGAACTTCAAAGAATTGTACTTCCCCATCAGGAAGCCAGCCTGGCTTGACGCACAGCAGGAGGGAGATGGGAGCTGCCTGCCAGGGCCAGAGTGGAGCAGCTGTTCTCTATCCACCGGGGTGGCCAAGCTGTGGGGACAAGCCTGTTTACTCCTTGTAGATAACATCTTGGGTAGACTCTGGGGACGGGTGGGAAGGATGCTTGGGGTCAGCCTTCACCTTTGTAGTTGTTTAAATATCGATTATCATGCATCTGGGCTGACTTTGTGGGCCAAGGAGTGAATAATGTGTCTCAGGACATTGCATATGTTCACTTGGAAACTTCAGTTAAGAACCAAAAAAAAAAAAAAAAGTCCCAAACATGTTGTCATTGAGTTGGTTCCAATTTACAGCGACCCCAGGTATTACCAAGTAGAATTGCCCCATAGGGTTTACTTGGCTGGAATCCTTATGGATGACCACCAGGCCTCTCTCCCATGGTGCAACTGGTTGGTTTCAAACTGCCAACCTTTAGCTTAGCAGCCGAGAGCAAACTCTTAGGGAATCTTAGAGTGGGTGATTCTCCACCTTTTTGTGGTGAAGAAAGTGTTAAGCAATTTCTCATCAGTAAGATTCGTTGTTGAAAACTGTAACGCACCAGACATCTTCTCCATATTAATTAACTTGTCAGTGAATATGAATATGACATAGAGCTTTCTAACTATCAGAATGGGAGCAGGATGTTAATTGGATTTCAGGAAATAAGAATTCTGTGGCCAAAGATGTTTTGGGGACTACTTGTTGAAAAAACATCAAAGATTTTTTTAAACTGCAGTTTTCTGAGCCTGTCGTATCCTCAGCTGCACTTTGATTGTTTTCCCCTTGAGAAGTGTCAAAACCACCAGCTGCTATGAAGGCAACCATGGCTCATGGCGACCCTAAGTGTGTCAGAGCAGAACTGTGCTCCATAGCGTGGCTGATTTTTCGGAAGTAGATCTCTAGTTTTTCTTCCGAGGTGTTCCTGGTTGCAATCGAACCTGCAAACTTTTGGTTAGCAGCCAACCATGTTAACTGTTTGCCCCACCCAGGGACTCTGAGAAGCATCTAAACCCATTGCCCTTGAGTCGATTCTGACCCATTGTGTGATGTAGTAGAACTGTTGCATGGGGTTTTCTCGGCTGTAATCTTTTCTGAAGTAGATAGCCAGGCCTTTCTTCCACAGTGCTACTGGATAGATTAGAACTGCCAACCTTTAGGTTAGTAATTGAGCGCAAGCCATTTATGCCATCCAGAGACTTGAAGGAGTATCTTTGTTGTTGTTGTTATGTGCCGTCAAGTCGGACCTGACTCATAGCGACCCCTCCTTGGGTTTCCGGGGCAGTATCACTACGGAAGTAGATTGCCCCATCTTCCTTCTAGTAGACCACATTTCCACAGACGTTTTTGGACCACTATGCCTTTTATTTGTGGAGTATGTTAGGTGATAAGTATTCCAGGGAACACACCCGGATCAAGGGGTCCATAGGAGATGAAATAGGTAACGTGCTTTGCACAGTGCACAACAAGTAATAAGTGCTTGGTAAATGGCATTAGTACAATTCTTATGGAGAGGTTGGACTTCAAGTCATCTCCAAGTCTAAGACTCTGTGAATCTAGTTATGATGATGTGGGCAAATCACTTTGTTGGTGTTGGAAGGAATGGAAGACACTTTCAGTCACACACTCACCCTTGTTTCCTTGGTGATTTACATTCAGTCTCTCATTGGCTTCTTCCTTCTGCTCTCTTTCTAGACTGTAACAAGTGGTACCATTCTCCGAAGCAAGCCGGCCATCCAAGGAGAACCTCAGGACACATTTCAGCATGCAGTGGAATGGTGTTGTCTTGAAGAGGTGGGGCACTTTAGTGGAACCTGGGTTAGACTTGAGTTCTGCCTTGAACATGCATCAGCAATGGCCTTATGGAAACCACTCCTCTGCGGTCCTGTGACTTCTTCTTTTTTAAAAATTTTTTTGTGATTTGGGTGAAAGTTTACAGAGCAAATTCATTTTCCATACAGCGGTTCAAACACATTTGGTTTCACGACATTGACTGCAGTCCCCACAATCTAACAGCTCTCTTCCCACTTCCTCCCCGTAGTTACCTCTTCCCTGTGTCCTTCTTTGCTATGTGTTCCTGCCCCCCAAGATATCCCCCATGCATATATTGCCCTCCTGTTCTCCCATGATTGCTTATTCTAAGGAGCATATCTACCTGATGTAAATGCGCACCCTACACATCTGTAAGCCACAGGAGTGAGTTCAATTCCAGACCTGAAAAAGCACTACAGGCCCTAGTCTCAGGGATCTCACCAGGCTCTATCAGACCAGTAAATCTGGTCTTTTTTTTTATTTTTATGACTTTGAGTTTTGTTCCACATTATTCTCCCCCTCTATCCAGCATCTCCTGCACTGATCCCTTTCAGAGTGATTGACAGTGGTAGCCAGACACCATCTAGTTCTGGTCTCATGATCATATAGGATGAAGTACACATGGTCCACTAGTCCCTTGGACTATTGTCTCCATGTGTCTTTGGTTTTCTTCATTCTTCTTTGCTCTGGATGAGAGAGACCCATTGTTGCATGTGGATGTGCGCCCTGTGGCTTCTTAACTTCAGACATAAAACCACAACCCAAACCAGTGTCTGTTGAGTCGATTCTGACTCATGGAGACCCTATGTGTGTCAGAGTAGAACTGTGCTTATAGGGTTTCCAAGTCTATAACCTTTCAGAAATAGATCACCAGCCTTTTCTTCCATGGCACCTCTGGCTGCCTTCGGACCTTGGTTAGTAGTCAAGTGCTTAATGATTTGCATGGCCCAGGGACTCATGTCAAACATAAGCATGAGAAGAAAGCATCACCTGGCCACTTGCAGTATGGTCCACAGACCAACATTATTGACATCATCTGGGAGGTATTATTTTTCTTGGTGAGAGTTAAGTCTTCTCCCACCTACTTACCATTTCCAGGTTTTATCTAATGACTTGGTAAGGTGGCCACTGGCCTGGCCAGATGCACCTAAACATTTTGGAAATTCAAGTGAAGAGGGCAGTTCCTATTTTAGAAGAGAGCTGGTACGACTTCTAATTTTTTATTTCTAGACCTGGCTCTCTCTGAAAAAACAAAGGACAACAAAACTTGTCAGTCTGGAAAACTACCTTTCCTTCGTTCAGCCCTGCCTCCCCCATCACCTCCTTGGCTCCTTGCACTCTCCTTCTCCGTAATAAAACAGCAACATAATCAGACCCTGGAATGTGATTTGGCACAAGGAAGAAACCAAGGCAGCTTGGTTTATTAGCTGTTTCCATGGAAGAAAACTCTTGGGGCCAAACAGATATTTACAAATGTTGAGAGTACTGTACTGGTCCCCAGCAATGTCATGGCTGTCTGGGGATAAATAGCTTCTCAGAGAAGTTGTGCTTTGCCCCACAGCCAGCCACCCCACCCCCTCCCCCGTTTTCCCTCTCCTGTCCTGCCTCTCACCCTGATGAAGCTGGAACTGAGTGGGTCCTCCAAAGAAATTCTTCACTGCCTTTGGGAATTCAGAATCTGAGGGCTTGGGGTTTATTACTCTGGGGAACCAGGTCAGAAACGGGTTTTGAAATAGGAATGCTTTGATATGTTCAGTGGTTGAAGCACTTTGTGAGCAAAGATGCTTATCTCATGGGAGATGTTTTCAGCTTCCTAGCTCTTTGGAGGGTCAGAGAACCAAGCTCAGGGTGATTATATTAGCATCTGGCTGCTCCAAGTATTCATTCATTCATGTGTTCATTGCAGAAATAGAGACTGAAGCGCCAGCATGTGTAAGGCAGTGTATTGGCACTGGAGTGACCACGCTTTGTCAGTCAGGGTCCAAACAGAAAGCAACATCATTAAAAGTCTTTCAAGCAGAGAGGATTTAATTCAGGGACTCGAATGCATAGGTGATGGGAGAGTTGAGGAAGCTAACGAGGAAGTCAGGCAACTCAGGAATTACCAATATACCTACTCTTCACTTAATGACTCTCTTGTTATCTGACATTTTGCGTTTAGGGCAATGGTAAAAAAATCTCCCATTTGACTATTTTGTGCATTAACAAGGCTGTGGTCACAGTGACAATGGCTATGGAACATCCTCCCCTTTGAGGAAGGCCTCTGGGAAGCTGGGCCACACTGCCCCGTGCCTTCTGCTCCCTCCTGCCCATGGGGGTGCCACATCCAGCTGCCGTGTGAGCTGGCCTCCTCCACGGCTATGGCTTCCAGCTGATGGGTAGGCGGTACTGAGTCAGTGGGCCCTGCTCAGGCTTGCCAGTTCCCACGTGGCCTGTGGTCCCACGGCTCAAAATTGATGTGGGATGGGAAGAGAGGAAGGAAAGAGGTATCGAAGAGGGTGTTCGGAAGAAATGTGAGTTTAATGACATCCCAAAGTGAGCACAGTGAGCCTGAAACATCTATTTCCGTGGGGTTGCTTAGGAGGTCAGGCTCCCAGCACTTTTGGAGGAAGCTCTGAGCCTTAGTGACTCACCGGGCCTGGAGGGCAAAGCAGGCTC
>NW_006921635.1:8702578-8703179 GCF_000298275.1 Orycteropus afer afer
TTTTTTTTTTTTTTAGACTCATCACAGTGATGAGCACATCACTAAATCTTAGCTGTTATTATTTCTATGATCATATTTTCTAAATAAAAAAAAATCAGATGGTCTGAAAACAGGAAAAAAGTCTTCCATTTTTGCATGATGCCGATTTTTGCATAATGACTTGGTCTTCGGAACTAACCGCTCAGTTAAGTAGTGGGTGTAGTAGGAAGTTACTACTACTCCTAAGGACAAGAAGAGGAGCTTGTATTTCCAGTGCCCAGGTGCCAGGACCTCCAAGTGGGAGCCAAGATCTTGGAGGAGTTGCAGCTGCTGCCAAAGGTTGATGGTGGGTGGAATAAGAAATACCTTGGTTTCTCTCCTCCTTCTTTACACTAGTCTTCCACCAATGCCTCCCATTGGCTGAACCTACAAGGAAGCTAGAGGCAAAGGACCATGGGAAACGTAGTTCCTTGTGATGTGAAGGTGAAGTGAGAAGAGCAGGGAAAAGGAACCAGGCAATCAGCTGGCACGGTGGTGAGACGGATGTGTATGAGCACCAACTGTCGTCTGACCTAACCCTCAACATCCACCTCCTCAAACAAAAACTGAATGCAAAGGGAAA
>NW_006921635.1:8704650-8728548 GCF_000298275.1 Orycteropus afer afer
GTCATCAACGGCGTCTGCTTTCCTGTTCAACCTCATTACTGAACACCTGTGTGTGGGACGTATCATTACATATCATATGTACATCAGGATGATAAATTCTTACATAATGAAGGCTCACACATATAAGCACCGTTTGTTTAATGCTCAGTGCTATTAACCTATTAGGAATCATTATAGAGAATATCACTAAGCCCCCAATTTTTATATTTACAAACTTTCAGGAAGTCTGAAATAAATAATTCATGTGAAATAATGAAAAATAAGCATGAGAACTCAAGCATCTGGTGGACTTACTCAAGAAATATACAACATTGTTGGGTGCCATTGAGTCAATTTCTGGCTCATAGCAACCCTCTGACAGAGTAGCACTGCCTCAGAGGTTTCCTAGGGTGTAATCTTTACAGGACTAGGTCACCAGGTCTTTCTCTCATGAATCCACTGGGTGGATTTGAATGATATCCTTTCTGTTAGCAGCTGAGCACTTAGCCATTGCACCACAAGGGCTCCACACAAATACATATATATACATATTATGAACAAAAACTCCCTCAGGCAAGCCCAAGTCAAGAAGATTAACTGTAGCACACACGAGGCATTCAATGGTTAGAAACAAAGTTTAGGGAATCCCCATTAACTGGGATTTATTATTTGAGTCTCTGTCATACAGAGTTACATACTGAAGCAAATGTTGCCATAATGTTTATTACCAATAAACTCATCACTTATGCACATATTTCCTATTCAAATATCTCACCCTACTTTCCACAATCAGCTCCACACAAACACCAGTGTGTCGGTACCTTTGTGGGACAGTTCCTTTCACATTGTAAATGCTGTAGATACCAGGCCAAACCAAAAAACCTAACCAGTTACCACCCAGTTGACTCCATCTCACAGCAACCCTATAGAACAGAGTAGAACTGCCCCATAGGGTTTTCAAGGCTGCAATCTTTATAGAAGCAGACTGCCACGTCTTTCCCCTGCAGAGTTGCTGGTGGGTTCGAACTGCTGACCTTTGGTTAGCAGGTGAGTGCTTTATCCACTGTGCCATGAGGGCTCCTTAGATATCAGATAGTGCTGTGCAAATACCATGCAAGGGAATTGCAAAGTGAAACCACTAATTTTGCAAAATACACAGGATTTCAGAAAGTTTTGCTGGAGAAGGGGCTCTAATTATAAGCAAAGCATTTGATGAATGAGAATGTGGTAGCCTCAGATCAGTTGACATGACGACGGGGGCTTCAAACAGGAGTGATTTGTGTATCAAAGGACTTACAGAAGCTCTTGGAATAATTGATGAAACCCTCCAGTAATTCAAAAAAATTACCCTCTTTCTGATTCTGCTGTAAAGCAGTCAAATGTGAAGGGGATGAGTCTTATCATGTGGCAACATCTATCTGTCTATTTATCATCTGTCTGTCCGTCACCCATCCAGCCATCCATCTACCCACCCACCTCTCTCTCTCTCATCATCTATCTCCAAAATACTTGCCAAAACTTGATTCCATCTTCATTCATTCTAAGGATTAGAGTATGGTTGACATTGTAGCTGGGCTGCTGTTAGATATATTGAAATATATTTTTTTCTAACTGATAGTTGGAAGAGTTTTCAAATCTCTAGGGTCCCTTAGACATCCTTGGGTGGTGCAAACAGTTTGCACTTGATTATTAACCAAAATAAACTAGCTGGCATCTGGCAATAACTAATGGAAAAGGCAAGTTCAAACCCATCCTGTGACGCTGCAGAATAAAAGTCTGGCCATCTGCTTCTGTAAAGATTATGGCCAAGAAAACCCTGTGGGGCAGTTCTACTCTGTAACACACGAGATCACCGTGAGTTGGAATTGACTCAATGTCAATGGGTTTGGGTTTTGGCTTTCTAGGATCCCTTGAATGTTTATTTGGAGCTCTGCTGGTCTAGTGGTTAAGGCATTTGGCTGCCAACCAAACGGTCAGTGGTTCAAACCCACCAGAGCCACTCTGTGGGGAAACGATGAGGCAGTTTGCTTCCCTAAAGATTTACAGCCTTAGAAACCCTATGGGGCAGTTCTACTCTGCCCTATAGGATTGCTATAAGGCAGAATCAACTTGACGGTAGTGGTGTTTTTTTTTTTTTTTCCTCCAAATGTTTATTAGATTGTGAAATTTATTGAATAGTCCTTCTGAGGTGATGATTGAGGTCTTGACTTGCCTGTCAGTCACCTACATTGATCTGGCTAGAAGGCTGGCTGTATAAGGGATTATGCAAAGGTAGAAAATTGATTCTTGGCAGTCTGTCTGGGCACTGGAATAAGAATGGAGCTGTTGCTGCTGATAATAAAACCAACAACAGCAAATGTTAATTGGGCCTTTATTCTGTCCCAAGCACTACGCCAAACACTTTGTATGTGTTATGTCATCCAGTCCTCTGATAACCTTATAAGCTAGCTACTATCTTTGCACTCATCAAACAGATGAAGACACTGAAGTTTAGCTTGGTTAAATCTTCAGCCACTAAAGTCCAATATTTCGATCTTTTGGAGACTAAATTCTCTTTTGAATCTTGCAAGGCAATCAAACATAGAAAAGCAATTGGGAGACACTGTGTCATGGAGTTGAGGTCCAAATCAACCAGGGCCCACCTCTCCATTAGCTGCTTACTAGTCAAAAAACAAGGAGCTCTGGGGGTGCAGTGGGTAAGCACTTGGCTGTGAACTGAAAGGTCAGTGGTTTGAACCCACCAGGCCCTCCTTGGGAGAAAGATGTGGAGGTCTGCTTCTGTAAAGCGGACAGATGAAATGGAGTAAAAGAGATGGACAGACAATCTCATAGGGCAGCTTGAGATGACAAAGTAAAGCATTATAATGAATTGTGCAAAACTTTGAGTTAGAAAGCCAAAAGGGAAAAATATACTAGGCATTTCTGAACTGAAGGAACTGAAGAAGAATTCAAGCCCCCAGTTTCAGTACTGAAGGATTCTACAAACAAAATATTGAATGATGCAGAAAGCATCAAAAGATGGAAGAAATACACAGAGTCACTGTACCAAAAAAAAGGATTGGTTGACATTCAACCATTTTAGGAGACAGCCTATGATTGAGAACTGATGGTATTCAAGGAAGAAGACCAAGCTGCACTGAAGGAATTGGTGAGAAGCAAGGCTCCAGGAAGTGAGAGAATATCAATTGAGATGTTTCAACAAGCAGGTGCAACACTGGAAGTGCTCACTCATCTATGCCAAGAAATTTGGAAGACAGCTACCTGGCCAATGGATGGGAAGAGATCCATATTTGTTCCCATTCCCAAGAAAGGTGATCCAACAGAATGCAGAAATTGTCAAACAGTGTCGTTATTGTCACATGCTAGTAAATTTTGCTGCCAATTAAAAAATGGGTGCAGCTGTACATTGATAGGGAACTGCCAGAAATCCAAGCTGGATTCAGAAGAGGACATGGAACAAGGGCTATCATTGCTATTGTCAGATGGATCTTGGCTGAAAGCAGAGAATACCAGAAAGATGTTTACCTGTATTTTATTGACTATACAAAGTCACTCGACTGTGTCGATCATAACAAATTATGGATAACATTGAAAAGAATGGGAATTCCAGAACACTTAACCTTGCTCATGAGGAGCTGTACACAGACCAAGAGGCGGTTTGCATTCCAACAGGACCAGGGGATACTGCATGGTTTAAAACCAGGAAAGGTATGTAACACAGTTGTATTCATGAAGATTACAGCCTTGGAAGCCCTGTGGGGCAGTACTATCCTGCTCTATAAAGTCACTATGAGTTGGAATTGACTTGATGGCAATGTGCCAGTTAAAAAATTTTGAGAGACTGGCTTAGTCTCTCTGAGCCCTGGTTTTTGGGACCGTCTACGGACTAGTAGTGTCTACCTTATAGTATTGTTATAAACGTGAACTTACCTAATGCATATGAAGTGCCTAGTCCACTGGCTGGCCTATAACATATATCAACCCTGGTTGTTGCTGTTGTAGCTGCTATGTAGTCGGTGTGGCAATCCCACATACAATGGAACTAAATGCTGTCCAACCCCACACCATCCTCATGATGAGGTGTAGACTGGACTGTTGCGATCCATAGGGTTTTCACCGACTGAGTTTTGGAAGTAGATCACCAGCCCTTTCTTCCTAGTCTGTCTCAGTCTGGAAGCTCTGTTGAAACCTGTTCACCATCATAGCAACAGGCAAGCCTCTGCTGACAGATGGGGGCTAGCTGTGAATGAAGTGTATTGGCCAGTAATTGCACCTGGGTCTCCTGCATGGAAAGTGATCATTCTACCACTGAGCCACCACTGCCTCATACGCATTCACTGCCGTGGAGTTGGATCCGACTCATAGCGACCCCTCCTTGGCTTCTGAGGTGGTATCGCTATGAAAGTAGATTGCCCAACCTTCCTTCTGAGGAGTGGCTGGTGGGTGCTTATTATAGAGAAGACTCCACTCTCAGGGACATTTTCTATCCCTTACCCCACCCTGCCTTGGGGATACCATGCAGTCAGAATTGGTCATCCATGTCTCCAGAAATTCAACAGTCACCCTGTTGACGGTTTCCTTATGTATCACCCAAGCATGGCAAATGCAGTTATCCAATGACATGTGTGCCCAAAGTTGAACTTATTTACAGTAACTACACCTGAGTCTCCAGTAAGGAGCTTCTGTGTAATTGAGTGGACCGGGCAGGAATTAGGTCTGGGCCCATGATCTATACAGCCTGCCCATAGCTTCATCTATGTCAATTATTTCTGCTGGCTGCTGTTCTGTAGCAAAATTTAACCCTGTGGCTTTCAGAAGGCCAACTGAAGGGGCAGCAGCAGATGTGTTCAGAAGAGGGTGTCAGCGTGGCCAGTCCTACAACTAGAATAGCTTTGGGGTGGGCTGGCTGTTGTCATAGTAACTCAAAGTGCCCTCTACCCCTTTCCTGGCATCTTGGGTTATCTTCCTCTCTGGGAAGCTTCCCCCTCCCCTCCTAACAGTATCCACCATGTCCTGCAATGTCCTTATCTGTCCATGTCTCTGTCTTATTCAGCTTTGTGGCACTGGTAGGTCAGCCAGTCCCTGTGGTGGTAGGTCACCCAGTCCCTGGCACATGGTAGGCATGGGGGATTGGTAAAGGTTGCCTTCCTTCCTGCATTAGCTTGCCTCTTTTCTTCCAATGTCAAGGAACTCTGGTGGTGTAGTGGGTAAGGCATGTGGCTGCTAACCACAAGATTGATGGTTCAAACCTACCAGCCACTCTGTGGAAGAAAGATGAGGCAGTCCGCTTCTGTGAAGATTTACAGCTTTGGAAACCCAATGGAGGTCGCTGTGAGTTGGAATCGACTTGATGGCAACAAGTCTGGTTTTTAGTTTTCTTCTAATGTCAGTATAAACCCATTGCCATTGAGTTGATTTCAACACATCGTGACCCTATGGGACAGTCTAGAAATGTTCTGTAGAGTTTCCAAGGCTGTCAATCTTTAGGGAAGAAATCAGCCACATCTTTCTCCTGTGGAGCAGCTGGTGGGTTTGAACTGCTGACCTTTTGGTTAGCAGCTCAGTGCTTAACCACTGTGCTACCAGGACTCCCTGATGTCAGCAGAGGGTGCGATGTGATGAGTGATGAACTTGATGTGCCAGAACTGAGACAGGATGTGACAGGCAATATGAACTGGCCTTGAAACAAGTCCCTGATCAATGTGTCCCACAACTCTTTATTTTATTATTATTGTTTTACAAGATCGTTTCTTTTATTTATCTTTCTGCACAACATCCTCCCATTCAGCAGTTTCAACCTGTACGATCCAGGGACATTGATTACACTTGAGCTGTGCGACCCTTCTTATCCTCCTTTTCAAAACTGTTCCTCCCCCATTAACATGAGCTCACTGCCCCCTAAGCTCCTCATCTAATCTCTCTAGACGCTGTTGCCAGTTGGATCCCATACAAACAGTTCTCTAGGAGCATGATATTCAAGCAAAACTTTCTCGTGTTTTACTCACCCACTGGCGTTGAGTTGATTCTGACTCCTAGACATCCTACAGGACAGAGTAGAAGTGCCCCATACGGTTTCCAAGGTTGTACGTTTTTATGGCAGCAGAGTGCCTCATCTTTCTCCCATGGAGTGGCTGGTGGGTTCGAACTGCCAGCCTTTTAGGTTGGCAGCCGAGAGCTTTAACCACTGTGCCATCAGGGCTCCTTTTATTTTTAATGGGGCTCTGAATTTATATATTTTTTTTGTTTGGAGAGTCGTCTTATACAATCAACAAGCTAAAGGCTCTGAGAAATTCTGCAATATGAAAGAGACCACTGTTTTTAACTCAATGTTTTACTGATTATTTTGACCGTGGGTCCATCGATCTGACAGAAAAAGGATGTTGCCAGAGAGCACACAGGAATTGAATGTCTGAGGTGGAATGTGAACGCACTTCTCATCAGATTGGGCTGAGCAGGTGATTCGGACACTTGATGTCTGCTGGGGCTGTCGGCTCTTTATCCAAAATGTCTAAGTTTAACTTTTTTAGTGAGCTGTCTAAATATCCCTGTGAAGAATTTACTATCAGAAGTGAGATTCAGCCTTTCTCTCCCTTCTTTATAGAATGAATTAGGATATGTCTTCACCCACATTCCCATCCTGATCCACACCTATGTCTCCAGATAAACAGATAACTGCTGTCCCATCAACTCTGACTACTGGCCACATTTTGTCTAACAGAACAAGATGGTTCCCGGTCGGGCCCCATCTTTACGGTATTGGCCTAGCGTGTTGCTGAGAGAGTTGTGCAGTGCCTTACAATCTTCCAGCTCTGTATTGGACAATATTCTCTTTTGTCCCAGAAAGTTTTCTTTGGCTAGGTTTTGAAAATGGCTCACCAGGCTGTTCTTCCTCATCTGTCGTAGTCTGGAAGCTTCACTGAAAACGTGGGTGCCCCTATTGGTATTTGAAATGCTGCAGTGCCCACACAGCCAGAGTACGACAGACAGACTGACCGACAGACAGGTGGTGGATATATACTCAAAGTAACATCAGAATTTCAATGTGTGTCTCTGTGTCTGTAAAACCAAACCCACAGCTGTCAAGTCAATGCGGACTTGCAGCAACACTGTGGGACAGAGTGGAACTGCCCAGAGGGTTTCCCAGGCTGTAATCTTTATAGAAGCAGACTGCCATATCTTTCTCCCATGGAGTGGCTGGTAGGTTTGAAGTGCTGACCTTTCAGTTACCAGCTGAATGCACCTCTATGGCTTCTATCTTTATCTATCCATAATTTTACTTACCCTCGACTAGGATTTCTTAACCTCAGTACATTTGACATTTGGGACCACATTGTTGTGGGGGGCGGTCCTGGTTCAGTGTTTAGTGGTATCCTTGACCTCTACTCACTGGAAGCCTGCATCCACCCTCCAATTTGGTGAAAATAAAAAATATCTCCAGATGTTGCCAAATGTCCCCTGGGGTGAAAATCACCAATGGAGAATTTGTCCTAGGCGACAAGACAGTAACATGGGGGCTGACTCCATGTTGGCTGAGGCCCTAAGACTGGAAGTATCAAAGGACCTCCACGTGCCACAGCAAGGTGGAAAATCACTGCTAGGGATGGACTTGTGGACCTTCCAAAATATGTGTTGTAAATCCTCACCTCCATACCTGTGGTGAAGGGGCTCTGGTGAGCAGTGATCAAGGCATTCGGCTGCGAACCAAAAGCTCCGTGGTTCAAACCCACCAGCTGCTCTGTGGGAGAAAGATTTGCCGTCAGCTTGTGTGAAGATTTACAGCCTTGGAAACTGTATGGGGCAGTTCTACTCAATCCTATAGGGTCACTATGAATAGGAATCTACTGGATGGCTATACACCCATGGTTATAATCCCATTCATTCAGGTATGGGTTATGTTATGGTAACGAGGCAGGATTACTGTAGGGTGTGTCATAAATGGATCTTCTTTGAGATCTTAAAAGGGCAGATTAAGCAAGCAAGCAAAGGTGGAGGGGGAGATACAGGTCACATAGCTGCCAAGGACAGAGGACTAGAAGCTACAAAGAGACAAGGACCTTTTCCCAGAGTGGACAGAGAGAGAGAAAGCGCCTTCTCCTTGAGCCGGCACCTTGAATTTGGACTTCTAGCCTCCTAAACTGGTAGAATAGTGCCTAAGGCACTTGACTGCTAACCATAATGCTGGCAGTTCAAACCCACCCACCACTCCTTGGAAGGAAGGTTGCGCAATCTACTTCCATAGTGGTACCGCCCTGGAAACCCAAGGAGGGGTCCCTATGAGTCGGATCCTATTTGACACACTGAGTTTGGTTTGGTTTGGAAACTGTGAGAAAATGAGTATCTTTGTTAAACCACTTATTCTAGCCACAGTAGGTAACTAAGACAACCACTTAGGCAAGATTGTCAGAGGAAGTGGCTGACATCAGGTGGGTATCCCAAAGGGCTTAACTGAAGAGGGCTCCTCTGGGAGGGCACCTGCCAAGTGATGTCCCAAGGCAAGCCCCCTTTACCCCCTCTGACAGCCCCAGTCATGGCTTCTCCCTTGAGTGCTCCTTGCCATCCAAACGTGGCCTCTCAGGAAGGGGATGGCAGTGTCCACGGTCCCTTCATTTGTCATTTTAGTCATTTTGTTTGTTACTTCTCCAGCCACCCTGTCCCTGTCTAATCAGGGGACTGCTTCCTGTGTTTGTTCACTGCCATTTGTCCCACTGGGGCGATTTTTATCATCAAACAGTATGAAAATAGAATCCTAGGACCTGGCACCTCTCTCCTGTGGAGAGGCCATGGGGCTGGCGGGTTGGCTTGGGCACCAGATACGGGAACACCACTAGACCCCAGCACACACTGAATATAGGAGAGATGCCAAGACATGTCTCCCAGGTTCCCTTCACATGGATTCACCTCAAAACAGAAAAATAATGATGCTATTTGTTTAAACCTGAAGACATGTATTTACAAGCACTTCATGGCCATTCTTCCTGGGGTGGGGGGGGGGAGTTTTCATTGTTTGATGGATGGGTTCCTTCTGCCATCTGGAATGTGCATGAAGGTGGGCATTCCCATTCCCATTACAGGGTGGCTCTCTGCTTCCTCTCTGGGTTTGACATCCGCAGCCCGGAAGCAGCCGTGGTTCTTGGCCTTTCAGGAGAATGGCAGTGGATGGGCGTGGAGACATGGACTTCAGCTTCAGGACCAGCAGGAGAACATAATGACATGAACACTTCAAAAAGACATTTTCTCCAGGCTCAGTAGTTTTGCCAGCACATGACCTTAGGTAGGTCTCCTATCAGATGGGAGAAAGGGAGGCAAGGGTCAAAATCTGGTTTGATGCCATTAATCTCCCCCTGTGACTTACAATTCCAAGTGTCTAGGTAATGCTCATGGGTGAAGCACTCAGTGGCTGCCTGGTGGGAGGACAGCCGTGCTAGAAGCTGGGCAAGGAACAGGAGGCCAGGAAGGAGAAAGGCATTCTGGGTATAATGAGCTCTCCTTACTTTCTGAGATCAGCCAAACTGCCATTTCTTTCACACCTGCATTGACAACAACAACAATAATAATAATAAAATAAAAACACTGGTCTCAACACCTTGGTGACACTACTTATCATATACCATTATGACTCTGACTTAACAGCTACTGTTGCTGGTAGTTGTCATTGCGTCAATTCTGCCTCATGGTGACTCCGTGTACGCAGAGTAGAACTGCTCCACAGGGTTTTCACGATGCCGACCTTTTGGAAGCAGATGCCAGGCCCGTCTTCTGAGGTGCCTCTGGGTGGGTTTGAAACACCAACCTTTTGGCTAGTCGTCCATGTTGCCATTAGTTCTAGTGAGTTGATTCTGAATCATGGTGCCCCAAGACTATAATAATAATAAAAAAAATCCATGGCCATTGAGTGGATTCTGACTCATAGTGACCCTGTAGCACAGAGTAGAAATGCCTCATATGGTTTCTAAGGCTATCAGCCTTTATGGAGGCAGATTGCCTCATTTTTCTCCCACTGAGCGGCTGGTAGGTTTGAACCACCAACCTTTCAGTTAACAGCCAGATGCTTTAGTGTGCCACCAGAAGCTTCTTTCCTAAGACCATAGGGTGGGTGAATACATGGGTTCCCATTGCTAACCTTTAGGGTAGAAGCCTAGTGAAGGTTGCACTATTCCAATATCCATGGTACTTCCATGTATCCATGAACATGGGTAGTTCCAAGATCTGTGAACGCCTCTGCATGCATCCGTCAGATCTTCCTGCATCACTTGTTGCCTGGATACGGGAGGAGGCACAGCAAGACAAAATCAAAACCCCAAACTCATTGCCATCGAGTCAGATCTGACTCATAGCGACTCCTCCTTGGGTTTCTGAGGCGGTATTTCTACAGAAGTAGACTGCCCAATCTTCCCTCAGAGGAGTGGCTGGTGGGTTTGAACCACTAGCCTTCTGGTTAGCAGTCAGATGCCTTAGACACTATGCCACCACAGCAGGACAGAGTCCAGCATGCTTAGCACCCCTTCCCTGAGCTGCCCCACCTTGCTCTCCTGGTCTAGGACACCACAGTTGTTAGACATCGAAGCAAGGAATGCGTGATGCATGTTGACAGGCTGTGCTGGGGAGATGCGTGGCCCCCTGCTGATTTTTCACCACCTCCCCCTTCTCCCTGAAAACCCCCAAAGCCCGGCCTTTTCAGGAAGCTCTTCAAAATCCTGGAGAAGACATTCACTTTCTTGTCCCCATTTGAAGCTCTCATCCTGTCAGCAACTTTTATCTGCTGGATGCTAAGAAAAGGGCAAACTAGTTGAATTAATTCCCATCAAGGTGCAAACATCTTAACATTTTCCTCCTTTTAAAGTTGCCAGAAAAAGGACTGGACACTCAGCTCAATTTGAATTTCAGATAAACCAAGAAGAATTTTTGTGTTAGTAAGCCCCATACATATATAAAAACAACAAGAACAACAAGCCCCATGTATTGCATAGGACAGACTTTTAACTAAAAAATAAAAATTATCCATTGTTTATGTAAATTTAACTGGGAGACCTGCCTTTTTATTTGCTAAATCTGATGATGCTACCTTAAGTCCACTTTTCAGAAGAGAACTAAAAAACCCACATGTGCAGAGTAGAGCCACACTCCATGGGGTTTCCAATGGCTGTTTTTTCAGACATTGATCACCAGGTCTTTCTACGGAGGTGTCTCTGGGTGAGTTCAAATCCTTTCTGTTCCTAGTCCAGTGCTTAGATCATTCTACTGCCCAGAGACACCCCCAAAAGAGAGTAGCAAGTTCCTCCCTGATGTCAGTCTATAAAGTTAAAGGTGCCATTTCAGGGGACCAAGAGGTGAGGATTTTACTGCTAGACCTCAGGAGAGGAAGAAGCTTTGCCTGTCTCTGAATGACACACCATCTTCCTGCAAGCTGCCCTGGTAACAAGGTGACCAGTTGCTATCGAGTTGATTCTGACCCACGATGACCCGTTGACTTGCAGAATAGAACTGAGCTCCATAGGGTCTTCATGGGTGTGACCTTTTGGAAACAGACCTCCAGGCTTTCCTTCTGAGGTGCTGCTGTATGAGTTGGAACTCATACAGGCAACCTTTTGGTTAGTAGCTCTGGTGATGTTGCTATTGTTTGTGCTGTTGAGTCGATTCCAACTCAGTGACCCTGTCATAGTGACAACTCATAGTATGTCACTAGGAGTAGAACTGCCCCATAGGGTTTCCAAGGCTGTAGTCTTTATGAGAAAGGAGTCTTGGTGTCAGTGGTTAAGTACCCAGCTGCTAACTGAAAGGTGGCAGTCTGAACCCACTAAGCTGATCCACAGGAGAGAGAGGTGGCAGTCTGCTTCCATAAGATGACATTGTTGGAAACCCTATGGAGCAGTTCTACTCTCCTATAGGGTTGCTATGAGTCAGAATCAAGTGATGGTAACAGGTTTATGTGAGGAGATTGGCAGGTCCTTTCTCCCTCAAAGCTGCTGGTGTGTTTGAACAGCTGACCTTTCAGTTAGCAGCCAAACGCTTAACCATTGTGCCACCAGGCCTCTGCAGTAGCCCAGGTTGTTGTGGGTATTGAGACAGATCAGGGCTCAAAGGCCTTGAATAAGCAACCACTTTGCTTTGTGAATGAGCTGGCAGGAAGACCTGTCTCCAGCCAATCAAGCCTCCCTGTGGCCCATCCACAGGGCCCATCCGTGTCTTTGATGATACTGGAGTCTTTGCTGGAGAGACCACAGCAGTGAGGAACAAGGAGAAGGAAGATGAGCAGAGCCCCAAGGGATCTCAAACCATCTGTGCCTGATCTAAGATGCTGAAAGCTGAGTTTCAAACACTCCTTGGTATTTGAGTAGGAGCTCTGGTAGCACAGTGGTTAAAGCTTGTGATTGCTAACCTAAAGGTTGGCAGTTTGAACCCACCAGCTATGAGGCAGTCTGCTTCCATAAAGATTTACAGCCTATGGGGCAGTACTTCTCTGTTCTATAGGGTCACTGTGGGTCTGAATCGATTTGATGGCAGTGGGTTTGGTGACATTTGAACCAGCTGTGCATATGTGGCTTTTTCAGACAGAGCTGCTTAGCCTGGCACACACAGGTATGCCAGATCCTTCCTGGCTGTTTCTGGTAGCCACAGGTTCTGATGGATGGCACGGTGGTCTTTGAGGTGCTAAGTCCTTTGTCTAGCACCTTGCTTTTAAGGTGTGCAAAGGTGGCAGGTGGGCACGGATATTTGAGTCTTTGATAGCAGATTCTCTCTCTGCCCCAGAAGCCCCCACATAGAGTCACATGGAGAGAGGTTTCACCCTGATGCTCGTGATGCTCCCGGGACGAATCAGATCCCAATGCCTGTGGGTGGGAGGCAACCATGAGTATTCTTGAAGATCCCCAGGTGGGTCTGGGTTTGGGAACCTCGAGTCTAGGCTGGGCGTGCTTCTTGGGTCCCAGCAAACACTTTCTCAGCTCGATACCCAGGGATGTAACTGGGGTTGGGTGGGAGGGAGTCGCTCTGCCTTGTCTGACCAGGGGGAGGAAGAGGGAGGAGGGAGGGGGTCCCCTCAGGATAAAGTGGCATTGTTTTGTATCAGTTTCTGGCTTTCTGGCTTGGCTGGGCTTGCGGAACAAAGAAGGCTTCATGCAGGACAAAAGCGTACTGTTTTACCTAATGAGGAACAGTTGAGAGGTCTGGAGACAGCACCCCATCAGCCAGGGACAGAGGGCGGCAGAAGAGAGGGCTGCCGGCTGCCTAATGAGTAGCAGTTGAGAGGTGCCGGCCAGACACCAGGGTCGCCTTTCTTTGTGAGCCCCCCACAGCCACCCCCTCCACCTCTCCCGTCTCAAGAGGCTTGGCTCTGCATCCAGAGAGCGAGAAAGCCATGCTTAGATTCATCTGTCACTGTGATGGGTCCTGACCCCGTGACCTCGTGAGCTGTGCCCTCCGGCCTCGGGAGCTGACCTTTCCAAAGAGCCCCCGGTCCTCAGCCAGAAGGCCCCTATTGACTACCTGCCAGTGGCCACCTGCTGAAGCTGCCTCTGAGAAATTAAAGTCAGCAAATGGTTTGCTGGGGACGTTGAGGATGTGCTAGGGTGCTGGGTCCGGGGCCTGCGAACCCACCTCTTGAATGATCCTGTGTGAGAAGGCTTGCCACTTCCTTTTTAGGACTTGGGGCTTCATTGAACTTTGAAGCTTAGAAAAGCAGTGGTGTGAGGCCAAGGAAAAGGAAGGGGGCTGTTCAAGGGGTGTTCGAGGCCTCTCTGCTTCCAGGCCCAGCTGAGAAGTGGGAGGCGTGTGAAGCTGGGGGAGACCCCAAGGGTTGTTCGTCTCTGCTGGAAGATCCCACTGTTTTTTCCAGGGAATACTTTCTACTTTTTTTAAAAAATAATTTATTTTTGTTGTTGTTGTAGAAAATGCACATGGCAGAGCATACACCAATTTGACGGTTTCCTCCACGTACAACTCTGTGACGCTGATGGCATTCCTTGAGGTGTGGAACCACTCTTTCCCTCCTTTTTCTTACTAGGAAGAAAGGCCTAGTGGTCACCTTCTGAAAATTAGCCAATGAATGCTGGAGAGGACGACAGGACACTGTCTGACCTGGTTGCTTTGGACACATTGCTAGGAAAGACAGTTGCTGGGGAAGGACCTCATGTTTGTGGAGTGGAGGCTCAGTGAAGGCAAGGGAGCTGCTTGGTGAGATGGACTGGCACCGTCACCACCGTGATAACCTTAAACATTCCAGTGGCTCTGGGGATCGTGCACGACCCAGCAGCGTTTGTGCTATTATACAGGACGCTGCCCCGAGTCGGAGCTAACCGGACTGCAAGTAACAAGAGTATATCTATCCCACACTATGATCCACTGGTTCCAGGCTTGGTTCCAGCCATCTTGTCACAGGTTGGGCATTCTGGAAGCTGATTAGCATGTGGAGTGTTTATCAGGGAATGGGCTTGGGATCTATCCCATGGAAGGAATGGGAAGGAGCCAGGGTTAGGTGGAGGGGGAGTCTGAGAGGCAGTGCTGTTCTGGTGAAGGGCTCAGGCAAGTCCATGGAGGGCTCTAGAGCTGCGGTGGTCTTCAAAGTTACCCCAGCTGTGGTGGAGCCTCTGGGCCCTATGCTCTCCTGCTGATGAGTCACTGAATGGGGACTGGCCTCTTCAGGCTCAGAATCTCCAAAGAGGGCTTGTGCCTGAGGACAGTCCTTCAGCATATGGTGGCAACAGTGGGAATAACTTCTTCATTTGCTAAGGAGAATGGGCAGCACATCATAGAATTGTGTTAGTTGCTAACCTAGTTCACAAGGTCACACATGCACACACACACACACACACTGCCAGCACGCAGTGTGTAGACAGTCAATTCAGCCCTAAGAAGTCACTGGAGTGTTGAGAAAACAAAACACAACAACAACAACAACAACAACAAAACTCGAAAACACCAAACCCACTGCCGTCGAGCTGATTCCAACTCTTAGAAATCCTGTAGGACACAGTATAACTACCCTATAGGGTTTCCAAGGCTGTAATGTAAATCTTTAAGGAGCAGATTGTCTCATTTTTCTCCTACAGAGTAGCTGGTGGGTTTGAACCATTCTCCTTTTGGCTAGCAGTTGAGTGCTTTAGCCACTATGCCACCAGAGCTCCTTAGAGTGTTGAGATGAAGGAGAAAACATGTTTGAGCATTTCACAGGGATGTCTTACCTCTGAGCTGTCCCCAGTGATCACTGTTAAGCCCTGTACTCCTGCCCTGAGCATAGATACACCTAACCAACAAACAACTTCCCTTCGTACTTGGTACACAATGCAAAATATATAGAGATGCATTGCTGCTGAATTACATTCACAACACATACAACGCTTGTATACCTACATCCAGTTGAAATACATTCACATATATACACATACCCACAAGTGTGCACAATACCCACACATGCATATACATGTATTCACAACACATGTATATCCATTCAAACACAATGCGTAGTAACATTCATTTAACACATAGTCACACACACAAACATGCAGATCACAGTCATGAGAGAATTATTAAAGATAAATTACCCTTGAAAATCTATCAAATTGCCACATTATAAGACATATGGGGGTCTACACTAGTGAAAATCAAGAAGGGAGTGCATCAAGGTTCTATCCTTTCACCATACTTATTCAGTATGTATGCTGAGCAAATAATCTGAGAAACTGGACTACATGAAGAAGAATGGGGCATCAAGATTGGAGGAAGAATTATTAATAACCTGAAATACACTGACGACACAACTTTGCTTGCTGAAAGTGAGGATGACTTAAAGCACTTACTGATGAAGATTGAAGAATACAGTCTGAAGTATGGATTACATCTCAACATAAAGAAAACAAAAATCCTCACAACTGGACCTATAAGTAGCATCATGATGAATGGAGAAAAGATTCAAGTTGTGAAAGACTTCACACATTGTTTGGTTCTACAATTAATGCCAATGGAATCAGCAGTTACAACATCAGACAATGTATGTTGTTGTTGTTGTTGTTATGTGCTGTCGAGTCGGACCCGACTCATAGCGACCCCTCCTTGGGTTTCCGAGGCAGTATCACTACGGAAGTAGGATTGCCCAACCTTCCTTCCGAGGAGTGGCTGGTGGGTTTGAACCGCCAGCCTTCTGGTTAGCAGTCAAGTGCCTTAGCCACTATGCTACCAGAGCTCCCTCAGACAATGTATAGCACTGGGCAAATGGGCTGCAAAGGACCTCTTTCAAGTGCTGAGGAGCAAAGATGTCTCCTTGAGGACTAAAGGGAGTCTTACACAAGCCATGGTGTTTTCCATCACCTCATATGTATGTGAGAGCTGGACAATGAATAAGGAAGACTGAAGAAAAGTTGATGCTTTTGAGCTGTGGTGCTGGAGAAGAATGCTGAGAGTACCATGGACTGCTAAAAGAACTAACACATCTGTCCCAGAGGAAGTATAGTTGGATGCTCCTTGGAGGCAAGAATGGCCAGACTTCGTCTCACCTACTTTGGTCATGTTGTCAGAAGGGACCATTCCCTGGAGAAGAATGTTGTTTTAGTTACCTAGTACCACTCTAACAAAAATACCACAAATGGGATGGCTTGAACAAACAGGAGTTTATTCTCTTACAGTTCGGGAGGCTAGAAGTCCGAGGTCAAAGTGCCAGGCTCTGGGGGCTGTGTGAAACACCTTGACCTTGGGCTTCAGCTCTGCCTCTTGCTCCTGGCTCACTGAAGCTAGAGGCATCCCTTCATTCAGGCAGCTACTGGCTGCTGAGGCTAACAAGCCCAAGGTTGACAAATGAAATGGCACAGTCCCGATGTTACTAAACAACACAGCAGGCCATTGATTCAAGTCCATTGTAAGTCCCAAGGTCAGCAGAGCATGGCAGGCTGCTGAACAACATGGCTACATGCATGGTCCAAGCATGCCATAAGCTGGAGACTATTCCCAAAGCTGCTGCTTATATATGGGAAGCAGACCACATACCCAAAGGCAGCTAATCAGCTGCTCACAGTAGATTCCACCATGGAGTTGATTACCAGTCTCATCATGGGGAAGACTACATCCAGGTGCCCAGCCACTCCACCAGGCCCAGCCAAGCTGACACACAAACTGAACTACCACATATGTCATACTTGGTAAGGTGGAGGGTCGAGGAAAGAGGGGAAGGCCCTCAATGAGATGGGTTGACACAGTGGCTGCGGTGATGGGCTCAAGTATAGGAAAGATCATGGTGTGGGACCGGGCAATGTTTCGTTCTGCTGCACATAGGGTCACTATGAGTTGGAGATGACTCAACGGCACCTAACAACAATAACAACAACAACAACAAGACTAGTGATAGGAACAAGAGGGCACGTTTCCCATCTCACACCCTCCTTGGAGCAAACATCCATTGAATAGAACAGTGGCCAGGGGTCTGCTTACATATTTACTCTTCCCTTTCCCCACAATAGAGTGTCACAGAAATGCACATGTTTCTCTGTTATATCACTTTCCTTAAACTCACACAGAAACACACATACACATGCACACAAATACCAACAATGGAAGAGGATTCCAGCAAAGATGGAAGCCAAGGATCCCCACTTTGCCTCTCTGGCTTTGTCTGCATCTGAGCCCCAGATCAACAAATCAGTGGACAAGCCATGGAGCAAAAGCCACTAGGTCTGCCCCTGGCCTGGCCATGTCAGCATTGGACACCGAGTCTACAAGACCAGTTGTCACTAAGAGGAGAGTGTGGAAGGAGACTGCCAGGCCCAGGAAAGACCTCTGAAGTAATTGCCTTACAGCCTCTTACCCAGGAACAAACACTTTGTAAGTCTGAAGGGGCCATTTCAGATCTAATAAGCCCCACCCCCAACGTCACCCATAATTGGAATAGGGCTTGCTTTTCCTTTTCTGTTCTTTCCCCTGAGCAATTAACCCTTTCCTCCCCTCCCCTTCTCCCCTGAGCATGCTCTCTTGGCCTGTTCCATGGTTGTTTTTCACATATTACTCCTGCTCCCACAACTGTGCTGTCACTCTTCTTCCTTCTCTGGAAGGTCCATCAGACCTGGGGGTTGCCCATCTGTGAGTTCACCCTTCATTTTTCATCAGGGGCTTCCTTCCGTCCCAGAGTCCCATCTCAACTTTCCCCTCCTGCTCTCCTACAGCCCATAACTCTTGGGCCAGGGGATTAACAATTGTGATTTATTTGCAAAATTCCTTGAATGAGGGATGAGGAGGGAGGAAGCCCCGAGGGACCTTTGTCCCTGAATATTGAGTGGTTACTCTGTACATTTAGCAAAAGATAAAATAAGCTCTAGGGGTCTGGGATGGGGGAGGCGATTGGCTCAGTTGGGTTCGGTGAAGAGATACTGCCATTCTGGAAGGTCCCAAGGTTTCCTGTCCTTCTTCCATCCAACCCATGTGGATAGTCTGGCCCATTTTTGTTAGACATTGAACAAATCTAAGGCTACACCAGCCGACCTACTTTTTTGCAGAGACCTCATAACTCATATGGTTATTATGTCTGTTGGTTCTGTTAGTAACCTCTTGGCCATACTCAGGGATAGTGTTGAATAGAAGAACAAAAAGACTTTCTCCTTCTTCTCCTTCCAGGTCTTCTTTGCATTCTTCTTCTCCTTCTTCTATTTCTCTTCTTCCTCTCCTTCTCCTCTTCCTCCTTCTTCTGATGAATATATGTAACAAAACATCCGCCATTTCACCATTCTTCACAGGCACAATCCCATGACATTCATTATATTCATTATGTTGTTGAACCATCATCATTACCCATTTCCAAAATTTTCTGTCATTCTGAACAGAAGCTCAGTGTCCGCTAAGCAATGAGTCTCTATCCCTACTTCCTCACGCCTACCCCTGGCACCCACACATCCACTTTGATCTCTAGACACTTGCCTGTACTGAATATTTCATGTACATGGAGACTTACAATATTTGTCATTTTATGTCTGACATATTTTGCTCAGCCTGATGTTTTCAAGGTTGATCCACATCATAGCTTAGGACTTTGTTTCTCTCTTTGGCTGATTAATACTCCACAATATGGGTAGACCATATGCCATCTGTCGACGTTTCCATCTTTTGCTTCTTGTAAATAATGCTGCAATGAAGTACAAGTATGTGTTTGTGCTCTTGCTTTCAGTTGTTTAAGGCAGAGACCTAGAAGGGGAATTGCTGTATCATACGACAATTCTATGGTTTACATTTTGAAGAACTGTCAGACGGTTTTCCACAGAGGCTGCACAATCTTACAATTCCATCAGCGATGCATGAGGGTTCCTATTTCTCCACATCCTTGCCAACACCTGTTGTTTTTCTTTTTCTTTTTTTCTTTTAAGTCATAGCCATCTTAGTGGGTGTGAAGTGATACCTCATTGTGGTTTTGATTTGCATTTCCCTGATGGCTCATGGCATCTTTTCATGGGCTCATTGTCCATTTGGATTTCTTCTTTGGTGAAACGTCTATCCATGTCCTTTGGCCATTTTTTGGATTGGGTTGTTTGTTGTCTCCTTGTTTCAACTATCAAAGAGAGGGAGAGGAAGAAAGTTGGAAGAGGAGTGGAAACAGAGCATATGACCAGGGCCTGTCCCCAGCCTGAGTTAGCCCATGATAGTTATGGTTTGAGAATATTATGATCAAGAATTTCCACAAGGATAACTATATTTACTCACAACCTATAGCTCCTTCTGTGGTAGTTGCTTTTTCTTCTTGTTAGGAAGTACTAAGTAAGCCACCAACACTCACTCTCTCCTGGACAGCTTAGTTTTTCATGCCATCTGTAAGCCAGCATGCCTAATCAGGGGCACAATTTGATACAGCACAAAAAGGGGCCAAGGCACGTCTCTTCTCCTGAGCCCTCTACTTAACTGTGGCATTTTGAGAACTCTAGAACATAGGAAGGAGGGGAGATAGAAATTGGTGATGATGAAAGTGCACAGTGAAGGCTTAAGGTAAGCTTAGGACAACTGAATTGTATGACACACACATTAAGGACCCCTAAGAAAGGTGTGTGTGTGAGGGTGAGGTCTTTCAAGAAGAGCCTGTGGGATGCGTATTATTGTCGTTGACTCATGCACGGGATGACGGAGCTGGGGAAGCTAGGATAATGAAAGAATAAAAATAAACATGTGAGAATTTAGAGAAATGAGTAATCTTTTACCTCCTCTAAGTTCCAGCTCCTGGCACAAAAGATTGTAAGGTGACATTCTAAAAGGAAGCTCAGAGTTCACCCAAGGGACCTTGCCACAGGTTTTTAAATCCCCCTGGTGTAGCCCTCTCCACTTACAGCACCCCCACCCCCATGCCCTTTATTGCTTCTCTTTCAAAAGGGTGTCAACAACCATTGGAGATCAATATACATTAGTCCATCTGTTTTCACTTTGAGGCGCTACATTCAGCATATGTCTTGCAATTCTTCTGATTGATTACTCTAAGTGCTGCCATTTTGATTTGAGACAGTTCTCTTTCCTTCTCGACAGTCACAATTTAACTTGTAGTCGACAAAGTTTTCTAGAACAGCTCCTCAAGAACATTGTCTCTTTCCAGTTTTGGTGAAACCAGAGAATAAGGTGGCGTGCTCCCATCCCCAAGCAGCAGACCAGGGGTATGTTCTCGGCCCCCTGACTTTCTTTATCCCTTTCACCACTGTTGTTGTTGCTGTTGTTATGTGCCGTCGAGTCGGACCCGACTCATAGCGACCCCTCCTTGGGTTTCCAAGGCAGTATCACTACGGAAGTAGATTGCCCCATCTTCCTTCCAAGGAGTGTCTGGTGGGTTTGAACCGCCAGCCTTCTGGCTAGCAGTCAGGTACCTTAGGCACTATGCTGCCAGAGCTTTCACCACTAGCTCCCCCAAATCAAGTTCAACCCACATCTGTTGGTTTATGCAAGAGTCCATAGAAATGGTTTTTCTCTTCTCAAGATGGCCATCTGCCAGTTTAATGAGTTGAGTTTGGAAGATGAATGGGAGCATGGGGTGCCATGAAGAGACTAATGCAGGCTGTGGTCTCGCCAAACGGCATTGTCAGTGAGCAGACTCTGCAAGTCACCAGCAAATATGCTGCAATAAACAGTATTTTATATAAAGAATATAATGGTGTTTCATAATAGGGACTGTCTCTCAATGCTCCAGCCATTAATTCTTGTCTAAGATGTGGGATCAGATGACTGGGATTTGGAGTAGTTCAATGGTCGGGTTTGCGGATGCAAGAGTACAAATTACTGAAGGCTGGCCCAAACCACAGAATGAAACCTCTAATTAGCCATGTCCGCCGAGCAGCATTTTAGCACAGATAATACAAAAATGAGTATCCAAGGTGTCATTTATCTTTGGTTTTGGATTATATGCTATGGTTTTATTTTTTTCTTTTGGCATCAGAGTTTCCATTTTCAACACTGTTATTATCCTGATCATTATTACTAATTTTACTTTACAGAATCACAGAGTTAGTTAGAATCGTTGTGACTCTCAGTTAGTCTCCTGATTTTCAAACCACGTTCAATGATGCTCCAGGGGCCTGTGGAGGAGCCTGGAGAGGAGGGAGAAGACAACGGGGACTGTGGAGTCCCCATAGTATTGACTGCAAAGCACGAGTTCCCAGAGAGAGGGAGGGACCTGCCAAGCTAGTTACTGCCAGAACGGGGACTAGAACCACGATTTTCTGCTTCTGAGGGCCAACAAATATCAGAGGCTTGAAGATTTAAGGGGATCGTTTTCAAAAATGCAAACTCATCTCAAAAGCCGGCCAACAAAAGGTTGAGAGCTTTAAAAGATTGGATCCAAGAATCACACCACAAAGATTTCAAACGCAGAATGTTGAAGAGAAATTTCAGAAAATTTCGTTAGCATTTATCTTAATCCATCAAGGTCACCCTGCAGATGTGGGGTTATAAAATTACAGGGAACACGCATGCCAGCCAGAGTGCTGGCTAGTGCAGAGTGTGCGCGTCCAATGTGTGTGTGTGTGTGTGTGTATTTGTTGTTGTTGTTGGGTGCTTTCCAGTTGGTTCTGACCCATAGTGACCTCATGGGACAGGGCAGAACTGCCTGACAGGGTTTTTTTGGCTGTTCCCTTTATGGAAGCAGGTCTCTCTAGGTCTTTTCCTGTGGAGCCCCTGAGTGGGTTTGAACCACCAACTCTTCCATTAGCAGCCAGGTGCTTATAAATGTACATGCATGTAATGTGTGTCTGTATGGTGGATGCTTACTTATTTATGCATGTAGTTTGTGTGTGTGATTTGTGTATGTGCATGTACATGTGGTGTGTGTGTGTGGTGCATGGAGTGTGTGTGCAGTATTTGTGTCCTCAGGGTGTACGTGTGTTATGTGAAGTATGTTTAAGACTGTGGTATATGTGTATGTGGGGAGTGTGTGTCATATTTGTGGGTATATATGTGTAGTGTAAATGTACCATATGTATGTGTTTGTGTGCATGTGAAGTATGTCTGTGTATGTTGTGTAGGTGCTATACGTGTGAATATGTATGTGAGTGTGTATGTTGTATATTTGCATAGTGTGTGTGTTGTTTATGTGTGTGTGATTTGTGTGTGTGGGTCTGTGTGTATATATTCAGTGTGGATGTATTTGATGTGCTTGTGTGTCTGAGTGTGTGTGTTTATCTGTGTGTGATTTGTGTGTGTGGGTCTGTGTGTGTATATTAGATATGGATGTATTTGATATGTTTGTGTGTGTGCTGTTTAATGTGTGTGTGATTTGTGTGTGTGGGTCTGTGTGTGTATATTCAATGCGGATATATTTGATGTGTTTGTGTGTGTGACTGTGTGTGCTGTTTAATGTGTGTGTAATTTGTGTGTGTGTCTGTGTGTGTATATTCGGTGTGGGTGTGTTTGATGTGTTTGTGTGTGACTGTGTGTGTTGTTTAATGTGTGTGTGATTTCTGTGTGTGGGTCTGTGTGTGTATTCAGTGGGGATGTATTTGATGTGCTTGTGTGTCCGAGTGTGTCTTTATGTGTGTGTGTGATTTGTGTGTGTGTCTGTGTGTGTATATTCAATGTGGATGTATTTGATGTGTTTGTGCATGTGACTGTGTGTGTGGTTTAATGTGTGTGTGATTTGTGTGTGGGGGTCTCTCTGTGTGTATTCAGTGTGGATGTATTTGATGTGTTTGTGTGTGTGGCTGTGTGTGTTGTTTAACGTGTGTGTGATTTGTGTATGTGGGTCTGTGTGTGTATATTCAGTGTGGATATATTTGATGTGTTTGTGGGTGTGACTGTGTGTGTTGTTTAACTTGTGTGTGATTTGTGTGTGTGGGTCTCTGTGTGTGTATTCAGTGTGGATGTATTTGATATGCTTGTGTGTCTGAGGGTGTGGTGTGGGAGGCATAGCAAAAAGACAGACTCAGAGACACACTGACAGACACAGAAACAGAATTTCACAGACAGACAGACATAGTAAGAGCAGAGACTTGTAATAGAAGTTCCAAACGGGGAAAAATAAAAACAGTCTCCCAGGAACCTGAAACCCCCCGAGTTAAGAGACAGGGTAGTTGAGCGAGGATGTTCACCCTGGCTCCACTGCTGGACTGGCCCATGGTTTGGGGTGAGGTATAGTCTATTAAAGACAAAACTTTCACATCAGAAAAAGGTTATACAACCTTCACTTCTGAGTATTTAAGAAAGAGAAGCTGTTATTATTATCACTATACCCCCCAAAGCCAAACTCATTGCCATAGAGTCCATTCTGACTCATAGGGACCCCAAAGGACACACTAGAACTGTCCAGAGGGTTTCCAAGGCTGTAAACCTTTATGGAAACAGAGTGCCTCATCTTTCTCCCATGGAGTGGCTGGTGGATTTGAACCACCAGCATTTTGGTTAGCAGCCCAATGCTTTGACTACTGTACCACCAGAGCTCATTACTATTAGTAGTAATATTTCATTATTTTTCTTAGTACTATTGCCCAATTG
>NW_006921635.1:8729318-8729845 GCF_000298275.1 Orycteropus afer afer
CCGACTACTGCTTCCATTGGCATCAAATGTAGAACCAAGCAATGTGAAGTCTTGGACAACTTCAATCTTTTCTCCATTTATTGTGATGCTGCTTATTGGTCCAGTTGTGAGGATTTTTGTTTTCTTTATATTTAGACGCAATCCATGCTGCAGACTGTAGTCTTCAATCTGCATCAGTAAGTGCTTCAAGTCATCTTCATTTCCAGCAAGCAAAGTTGTGTCATCAGCATATCGCAGGTTGTTAATGATTCTTCCTCCAATCCTGATGCCCCATTCTTCTTCATGTAGTCTAGCTTCTCGGATTATTTGCTCAGCATATAGATTGAACAATTATGGTGAAAGGATACAACATTGACACACTCCCTTCCTGATTTTAAACCATGCAGTGTCCCCTTGTACAGTTTCCTCATGAGTACAATTAAGTGTTCTGGAAATTCCCATTCTTCTCAATGTTATCCACAATTTGTTATGATCCACACAATTAAATGCTTTTGCATAGTCAATAAAACACAAGTAAACATCTTTCT
>NW_006921635.1:8731140-8740813 GCF_000298275.1 Orycteropus afer afer
CATTCCTGGCATAGTAGATCATATGGTTGCCTGATTCAAAATGGCCAAAACCAGTCCATTTCAGCTCACTAATGCCTAGGATATCAATCTTTATGTGTTCCATTTCATTTTTGACAACTTCCAGTTTTCCTAGATTCATACTTTGTACATTCCATGTTCCCAAGCATTAATCTAGGAAGTGCTGTGAAGATACTATGAAGATACGATTAACATCTACCATTAGTAAATATTGTGGGTGGGTCTCATACAACCAGTTGAAGGCCTTAAGAGGGAAAATTGAGGTTTCCTGGAGAAAAAAATTCTGCCTCAAAACTGTAGCATCAACTTCTCCTGGGTTGCCAACCTGCTGGACCGCTCTGTGGATTCTGGATTTGCAGAACCCTGACAATCATGCGAGCCAATTTCTTTAAATCAATACCATTTGCTGTGGAGTTGACTGACTCATGGTGACCCAATGGCATTTTCAATGGCTGACTTTTCTGATGTCATCCCTAGGCCTTTCTTCTGAGGTGTCTCTGTATCTATTGAACCTGCAGCCCTTCCTTGAGCTGCTGAGTGCCTGAACTGTTAGTACCACTCAGGGGCTCCTTTCAAAGAAACTGACAATGAGCACCCAAGCAGCCCTATTGGTCTGTGTCTCTGGGGAACCCTGACTGATACACCCAGCGAAGGAATATTTAAAGACCAATAACCTCCTGTCTCCCAATTGGGCTCCAAATCCTTTTCCTTAGTAACCATCACAAAGTTTTCCATTTCTCTTTTCTTTTTCCCACATTTAGCTGTTGGCATGCCTTCATGCCACCTAGTTCTGACAATGGAGGGGATAAAAGATTTTTCCCTAAAGCAAAATTCCTTGGGTGTTAAAGTTACCTTTTTTAAAACTTTTATTGTGATTTGGGCAAAAGGTAACAAAGCAATTTCATTTTCCATACAGTAGTTCACACACATTTTGTCTCATGACATTGACTGCAATTTCCCACAATGTAACAGCTCTCCTCCCACTTCCTCCCCATAGCCACTTCGTCCCTGTGTCCTTCTCTCCTGTGCACTCCTGCCCCCTGAGTGGTCTCCCTGTGCATACACAGCTTTTCTATTCTCCCCTGATTGATCTCCTCAAGGAGTGCATCTATCTGATGGAAATGTTCAGCCCATAAGAAAGTTGCCTTGTTTTAAGGAGGCTAATGGTTGTTTAGTCACAGAGCTATGGGCTTGACATTTTGGCTCCTTGCTGGGGAGGCACGCATGGGATGGTGTCACCTGTCACACAGAGACAGAGGAAGGCATGTTCCATCACTCCTTGAATGGCACCTCTGTTGTAGTCATTGACCTTATTAGTCCAAATCCCGCCTCTGTGTCTGAGGGGGCGCAGGCTCTTTTTAGGCTCATTTCCAGATTTCCTTTGTGAACACCACCCTCTGTGACAGACTTGTGGGGTTTTAAGATACTTGTTTCTAGGAGCTTCCATGATTTCATCTTTCTGCCTGTCATTTCTGAGAAAATGGGCTTCAAACGATAAGGAAAAAATTGATGGCTCTACCTAGGAGCCTTCACAGACTGCTTCTCTGTTTTCATTTGACCCAGAATTTTGCAGGGTGAAGAAACCATGCCATTCCTTCTTGTTTATCTGCCTTCCTCCTGTGAATCCTCAGATCGATGAGCCAAGTGCAACTCATGGTGACCTTAAGTATAAAAGAACCAACCGTTGCCTGGTCCGTGCCATCTCCATGATCTTTGATATGTTATACCCATTGTTGAGGCTTTTGGGTCAATCCATTTCATTGAGGATTTTCCTCATTTTTGCCAACACTCTCCTTATCCAAATACTGGGCAAAGTAACTGGGTGAACTTTAGAATATGACGCTTAGTAGAACTGCAGAGAAAACCTTTATACAGTTTCATCTCCAAGGTCTCATCTGGTCTTAGAAGACGTAGATACCCTTTATAATTTGTTGTTAGTGTTGGGTGCTATCTAATTGGCTCCAACTCTTAGTAACACTATATGACAGAGTATATCTGCCCCATAGGGTTTTCTTGGTTGTAATCTTCACGAGAGCAGATGACCAGGTCTTTCTACTGCAGAGCCACTGACCTTTAGGTCAGAAGCCTAGTCCTTAACTGTTGCCCCACCAGGGCTTCTATTATCTAAAAAAAGAAACTCACTGCCGTCAAGTCAAATCTCATAGCGACCTCACCTTGGGTTTCCGAGGTGGTATCTCTGCCAAAGTAGATTGCCCAGTCTTCCTTCTGAGGAGTGGCTGGTGGGCTTGAACCACAAGCCTTCTGGTTAGCAGTCAAACGCCTTACGCACTACACCACCACAGCTCCCTCTCTATCATCTACAGTATGAAAATATTACGAGGACCAGTTTTAGAGACAGCCATGGTGATGTGGAAAGGGAGAGATGAGAACTTGCCCCAGTTGACACTCAATGAATTTGCAATGATTGGCTGATTGCATGGATGAATGGATGGAGACAGCTTAATTCCTGACCTGAAATCTGGTTCAGTCACCAAAGGGCACCTCAGTAAGGAAATCCATCTCTGCTAAGATGAAATGAATACTATAAGTGGAAAAATCTGTTGCTGTCAGTTGACTCTGACTCATCGTGAACCCATGTGTTATGGAGAGAACTGCCCCACAGGGTTTTCTTGGCTATCAGTTTTACAGAAGCCACCGTCAGAGCTTTCTTGCGTGGTCCCACTGGGTAGGTTTGAACTGCTGACATTCAGGTTTGTAGTCAAGTGTGAACCATTTACTCTGCCCAGGAACTTTCCTCCCATATGTATTACTTGTTACATGGCCTTGATGGGTTTAGTTAACCTCTTTGAGTTTTAGTTTATTCACCTGGCATTTTTTTTTTTTTTTTTTTTTTTGTGAGGAAGCAATGAGATCATGTAATATTTATTTACTCACAGTACATGCTCAATAAAAATTATTAGAAGTGCTTGGTCAATTTGATAGTAAAAGTAATCAAGAATGGGGGCAGATATTTTTGTTCCAGTCTGCACTTCAGAAAGAAAGTTTTAATCTCACTTCACAACAGTGTCTTATTCTTTTAGTTCATCCCATCCACACTTTGTGTCTCATTACAAGTTTTTCAGATGCTGTTCTCTCTACCTGGGACACTCTTCCCTCAGGTCAGCTCTTACTTTATTCCTGAGGCCTCAGTTCAGATGTCTTCCTCTTTCTCCAAGATTCCCTCCTTACCTCCTACTCCCCCAAACCTGGGTTACATCTGCCATGCTGTCTGTCTCCTGAACCCTACACTCCCCCATCTAGGAACACATACCTCATATTGTGCAGCAAGATCTGAAAGGCAGGGCCTGTGTGTTCTCGCCTGTTGGAGACCCAGAACCCAGGCCAGTTTTGGAATAGCTCAGCCCCTCAATGCACATTTTCAGGATGAAGGAAGAGTGCAGAGATGAACCGAGGCTCGATGCACAGTGCTTAAGGAATCCAGGGAGGTGATTACAAAATGGTGGCCTAGATTAGTTAGAAGGAGGACTGAGATTCCTTAGGCTGCCAATATTTTTCCTCTCTCCCGAGGCCCCCTAAGGGCTCCATTCCAACTCCTGAGGCCACCATCAGGTAAAGAACTCCCAGCTCCAGGCGCCCCACCAGAAGTGGTGAAATTCCCCAGCACCACCCCTAGGATTCTCCCTTCTCCCAGCGTCCCAGGCCTGACTCTTGGTCAGGGGTTTCCTTTCCCGTTTGCAGCTGGGGCCTTGTCTGCGTTTGGAGTCAGGAGGGGACTGTCTACACCTTCTGCGGAGACAGAGCAAGAGAACATGACGTCTCACCCTGGCCCCAAACCCCAGCGTCACTGGTGTTGGCTGGGGATCAAAGGCGCTGTTCCATTTTTAACCTTCGTTGGGCCCTACCTCACCCTGAGCATGTGTTCCCGACATTTCATTGTGTGCCAGGGGGATAAACAAAACCCACCCCCTGAGTCTAGGGAAGGATGCCTTCGAGGGAGCTCCGAACCCTGCGGAGACAGATAAGTGCTTTCCCCGGCCAGGCCCCCCTTGAGCACTGCGGTTTTTTCTGAGCTTACATGACACCATGGTAAGGGAGATGGATGGCTTTATTTTTGTGCTGAACACCATCTACAGATGGTGACCCCAGAGGAAAAAATTATTAGTGTGCGGAGGCAGAGGGAGAGGCCCAGTGTGTGTGTGTGTGTGTGTGTGTGTGTGTGTGTGGAGGGGCACGGGACTCGACCGTTGACTCCTCTTCTCTCCCCTGTCTCCATGTCTCCTGTCCTTTCCCCTCTCCTGGGCCTTTGATAAATGACCAGAATGCCCTCATCTGTGGTTACTGGGGATGTTGACAGGGGACTATTTTATTTTCAAATGATCTGTTAAAAAGGTAAAAGCAAACGCTTGCTTGGTGAATAGTCAAGTAACTGAAAGAGGCATGAAGGAGAAAGATGGTGTGTGCTACAAAGTTGGAACTCGATCAATGTTCCTTTCTTTGTGGAAGGAAGGAAGGAAGCAAAAATCCTCCCAGACCCCCCCCCCCCACTACTATTTTGGTGAACACCCGTTTGTGTTTATGTATGTTGAAGTTACATATACAAACAGGAACATCCTATACACATGATAGTATATCCATAACCTTTCTACATACATAATAAATACTATGCATTGTCCTGTTAAAGGAGTCCTGGTGACGCAGGGGTTGAGAAGAACAGCTCGCCAAAACCTTAGCAGTTCGAACCCACCAGCTGCTCCTAGGAGAAAGAGGTGGCAGTCTGTTTCTGTAAGATTATACTGTTGGAAACTCTGTGGAGTACTTTTACTCTGTCCTATGTGGTCACTATGAGTTGGGATCAACTTGATGGCAATGGATTTACATACTATTATATACATACAAAGCCACCAGCCACTCCTCGGAAGGAAGTTGGGCAATCTACTTCCGTAGTGATACTGCCTCGGAAACCCACGGAGGGGTCGCTATGAGTCGGGTCTGACTCGACGGCACATAACAACAACAACAACATACACATACATAGTACAGCAGTGGGTTTGATTTTTTTTTTTTTTTGGTTTATATTCATACCAGGTATGTGTGTATATACAAACACTTATTAACATAAAAAACCCAAACCCATTGCCACTGAGTTGATTCCAACTCATAGCGACTCCCATAGGGTTTCCAAGGCTGTAAATCTTCACTGAAGCAGACTGCCTCATCTCAGTCCCGAGGATCAGCAGGTGTGTTTGAACTACCAAGCTTCTGGTTAGCAGCCCAGTGCCTTAACCACAGGTGCCACCAGAGCTCCTTACACATTTATATGTTGTTGTTGTTGTTGTTATGTGCCGTCGAGTCAGCCCCGACTCATAGCGACCCCTCCTTGGGTTTCTGAGGCAGTATCACTACAGAAGTAGGATTGCCCAACCTTCCTTCCGAGGAGTGGCTGGTGGGTTTGAACCACCAGCCTTCTGGTTAGCAGTCAAGTGCCTTAGGCACTATACTACCAGAGCTCCTACATATTTATATAGGTGTGTGGTATATTCTTTACTACACTAAACTAGTTGCTGTTAGTTGTCCTTGACCCATGGCATGTTACAGAGTAGAAATGCTGTTTAGACTCCCCCCAGCCCCAGCACCAGACCCTTCTTCTGTGCAGTTGCTGGTAAGGTTTGAACTACCAACCTTCAGGCTAGCAGGCAATTACAAACTGCCTGCCCACCCTTGTACTAAACTGTACTGTAGTGTACACTCTGCTGTACTTCGCCACACTAAGCTATGCCGAGTACTGCCAGGTGGTGCCAAGCCATAGTATACTACGCTACAGGCAGATGTACAAAGCTGTACTATTCCCTAGCACGCCACTCTGTGTACATGATGTCGCACTTCACTGAATGCTGCTGGGCCATAAACAGCAGGGTAGCACATTCATAGTGTCACACAAACAGGGTCATTCCGTTCATGCTGTTTCACAGTCTGCATCTTTCACCACGTCCTGGATGTCTTTCCATGTCTGTGAACTTAGGACAAATCCCTGCCTTTGCCCTTCTGCCACACTGCCATTTGTGTATCACTTAACCAGTTTAAGGGAACGTTTTCTGAAGCCCCCACCCTAATGTAAGCTCAGATTTTTCCTTTTTCTCTCCCGAGGCTCCCTCTCACTGGTCCTCCGGCCACACCCACTCAAGGTCAGGGTTTCCACCTCCTCCTCGGCCCAGTTGCCAGCATCAGCATCAAGGAAACACATGTGCTGGGCCCCACTTGGCGTGTTCTGCTGTGCGTTGCTTTGAGAACGGTTCTCTCGTCTTTGCCTTCACTTCTCTGACTGGCTTCCATGTTTTTGTGTCATGGTTCTTATCTCTGTAGGATACATACCTAGTAGTGGGATTGTTTTATCGGATGACATTTCTATTGCCAGCCTTTAAAGGAAGTGCCATACTGTTTTCCACACTGGTTGCACCATTCTGCAGTCCCACCAGCAGTGCATGAGGCTTCTAGTCTCTCCACAACCTCATCAGCATTTGTTGTTTGTATTTTTTTGAACTTTTGCCATTACTTCTGGGGTAAGATGGTATTTCATTGTTGTTTTGATTTGCATTTCTCTAATGGCTAACGATCGTGAGCATTTCTTCATACATTTGTTAGCTGCTTGAATATTATCTTTGGTGAAGTATCTGTTCATGTCCTCTGCCCACTTATTAACTAGATTATTTGTCTTTTTGTTGTTCAGTTGTTGACATTTTCCATAAATTTTAGAGATTGGCCCCTTGTCTGATATGTTGTTGCCAATTTTTTTTTCCCCAATCTGTGATTTCTGTTTTTACTCATTGGGTGAAATCATTTGATGTGCATAATTACCTGATTTTTAGGAGGTCCCAGTCATCTATTTTGCCTTCTGGTGTTTCTGCATTTTTAGTTATATTCGATAGTGTACTTATGCCCTGAATTAGGGCCCCTAAGTTCATCCCTATTTTTTCTTTGATGGTCTTTTTTTGGTCTTATGTTTATGTCTTTGATTCAACATCAGTTACTTTTTGTATGTGGTGTGAGATAGGGGTCCTGTTTCATTTTTCTGCAAATGGATATCCAGTTTTGCCAGCACCATTTGTTAGAGAACTCTCTCTTCCCCCTTTAATGAGTTTTGGCCCTTTGTCAAAGATCAGTTGTCTGTAGATGGATGGATTTACTTCTGGATTCTCAATTCTGTTCCATTGGTGTATACATCTGTGTTGTACCAATTCCAGGCTGTTTTAACATGGCTGGAGATCAGGTTTTGAGACTGAGGAATGTGAGGCTGGCATAGTGCCTAAGGCATTTGACTGCTAACCAGAAGATTGGCAGTTCAAACCCACCAACCACTCCTTGGAAGGAAGGTTGGGCAATCTACTTCTGTAGTAATACTGCCTCAGAAACCCAAGGAGGGGTTGCTTTGAGTCGGATCTGACTCGATGGCAGTGAGTTTTTTTTTCTTTTTTTTTGTTTTTTGATAGTGCTTTACTTATCCAGGGTTTCTTTCCTTTCAATTTAAAGGGTGATTAATTTTCCCATCTCTTTAAAGAAAGATGATAGCATCTGGATCAGGATTACATTACATCTGTAGGTTGCTTTGGGTAGTATTGACATTTTGACGATGTTAAGTCTTCCTATCCATGAGCATGGTATAGTCTTCCATTTATGTAGATTGCTTTTGGTTTCTTGTAATAGTGTTCTGTACTTTTCTTTATGTCTCTGGTTAATTTACTCCTAAGTACTTTATATTTTGGGTGGTTATTGCAAATGGCATTACTTTCCCAATTTCCTTATCAGAGTTCTATCTGTTATTGTAAAGGAATCCAACTGATTTTTGGATGTTGATCTTGTACCCTGCTGCTTTGCTGAAACTATCAATTAGTTCCAGTAATTTTCTTACCGAGTCTTTGGAATCTTCTATCATATCATCTGCAAATAGAGATAGTTTTACTTCTGCTTTGTCAGTGTGGCTGCCTTTTATTTCCCTTTCTTTCCTTCTTAAGGAGCTCTGGTGGCATAGTGGGTAAGGCATTTGGCTGCTAACCAGACAGTTGGCAGTTCAAACCCACCAGTTGCTTCACAGGAGGAAGATGAGGCAATCTACTTATGTAAAGATTTACAGCCATGGAAACCCAGTAGGCATTGCCGTGAGTCAGAAATGATGGTAGTGAGTTTTGGTTTTGGTTTTCTTCTTGCTTTGGCAAGGACTTCTGATACAATATTGAGCGGGAGTGGTGATAAAGGGCATTCTTGTCTGGTACTTGTTTGAAAGGGGAGTGCTTTCAGTCTCTCCCTATGGAGAATAATATTGGCTGTTGGTTTTGTATATATGTCCTTAATTAAGTTGAGAAATTTCCCTTCTATTCCTATTTTATTCAGCATTTTTATCAGGAATGGGTGTTGGATTTTGTAAAATGCCTTTTCTTTGTCAGTTGATATGATTGTGTGGCACTTTTCTTTTTTTTAAATGAGATAAATGATAAATAACGCTGATTGCTATTCTAATGTTGAACCATCTTTGCATACCTGGTATGAATCTCCCTTGGTCATTATGGATTATTTTTTCATATTTTGTTAGAGTCTTTTGGCTAGGATTTGTTGAAGATTTTCATGTCTAGATTCATGAGGGATACTGGTCTGTAGTTTGCCTTTCTAGTGGTGTCTGTGCCCAGTTTTGGTATCAGGGTTATGTTTGATTCATAAAATGAATTTGGGAGGATTCTCTCCTTTTCAATGTTTTGGAAGAATTTGCATAGGATTGATGTGAGCTCTTCTCTGAATGTTTGGTAGAATTCTCCAGTGAAGCCTTTAGGGTCAGGACTTTTTTTGTTGGCATTTTTTTTTTTTTTAAATGATATGTTCAATTTCCTCTTTTGTTATGGGACTGTTCAAGTTTCCTACCTCAGTCTGTGATAGTTTTGATAGGTAGTGTATTTCTGGAAATCTGCTCATTTCAGGTAGCTTTTAAAATTTGTTGGAGCACAGTTTTTCATGGTATCCTGCTATTATCCTTTTTATTTCAGTTGGCTTTGTTGTGACACCATCTATTTCATTTCTCATTTGTGTTATTTGCATCTTCTCCTTCATTACATTTGCCAAGGGTTTGTTGATTTTGTTAATCTTTTCAAAGAATCAACTTCTTGTCTTTTTGAATCTTTCTATTTTTTTGTTTTATTTATTTCTGCTCAAATGTTTATTATTTCTTTTCTTCTTGTGACTCTAGGCTTTTTTTGCTTCTTTTTTTTTCTCATTGTTGGAGATGTTGGTTTAAGGTGTTGATTTTTGCTCTTCTTTTTTGATGTGTGCATTTATTGCTATAAATTGCCTTCTGAGCACTGTGTTTGCTGTGTCCCAAAGATTTTGATATGTTGTGTTTTCATTCTCATTTGATTCAAGGATTTTTTCCTTCTATTACCTGGTAGTTTTTAAGCAGGTGATATTCAGTTTCCATGTATTTGCTTTTTGTCTTTCCTTGATATTCCCTCCTGTTGTTGACTTCTAATTTTAGAGCATTGTGATCTGAGAAGATGCTTTGTAGTATTTCAAAGTTTTTAAATTTATTGAGGCTTGCATTGTGGCCTAAAATATTGTCTATTCTGGGTTATGTTATCTTGTGTATTAATGGTCTGTTGTTATTTGCTATTTTTAGTTCTCTGATCAAAGGACTCCCTTTAGGATGTCTTGTAAGGTT
>NW_006921635.1:8743073-8804517 GCF_000298275.1 Orycteropus afer afer
GGCATTTGGCTGCTAACCAGAAGGCTGGTGGTTCAAACCCACCAGCCACTCCTCAGAAGGAACACTGGGCAATCCACTTTCATGGAGATACTGCCTCGAAAACCCAAGGAAGGGTCACTATGAGTCAGATTCAACTCGACAGCACTGAATTTTTACTATTATTTGGAGTTGTCTATTTCTCCTTTCAATTCTGTTAAAGTTTGACTTATGTATCTTGGAGCACTTTCATTGGGTGCAAAGATATTTATTATGGTTATGTCCTCTTGTTTGAATGATCCTTTAATTATCATATGTCCTTCCTTGTCTTTTATGGTGGTTTTTATCTTAAAGTTTATTTTATCAGAAATTAATATTGCCACTCCTGTTCTTTTTTGATTGCCATTTGCTAGATATGTTTTTTTTCTAACTTGATTTTTAGTATATTTTGGTCTTTGTGTCTAAGGCATGTCTCTTGTAGATAGTGTATTGGTGGGTCACAGTTTCTTATCCATTCTTTAACTCTCTGTCTCTTGATTGATGCATTTACAGCCTTGGAAATCCAATGGGGGTCACGATGAGTTGAAATTGAATCTAGGGCAGTGCATTTGGTTTGGTTTATAGTTCTTGGTTGGCAATTTTTTCTTTCAGGATTTTATACATGTCATCCCATTACCTTCTTGTCTGCATGTTTTCTGCTGAGAACTTAGAACTTAGCCTTATTGGTTACCCTTTGTAGGTAACTTTTCATTTTTCCTGAGCTGCTTTCAGGATTCTTTCTTTATCTTTTGTTTTGGAAAGTTTGATTATGATATGTCTTCATGATTTTTTTTTTGTGGTCTATCCTATTTGGGGTTCATTTGAACTTCTCAAATGGATATCTTTTCATCTGTCATCCTATTAGGGAAGTTCTCATCTAACAAATCCTTGACAATTTTCTCTGTGGTTTTACTTGTCTCTTTCTATTTTGGAATTCAAGTCACACATAAGTTATTCCTCTTGATGGTGTCTCACATAAATCTTAGGTGTTATTTCTCTTCTTCTTCTTCTTTCTTTCTTTCTCTCTCTCTCTTTTTCCTGATCATTCCCTAACAAAGTAATATTGAGAGATTTGTTTTCAGTCTTGCTAATTCTGTCTTCTATTGATTCAATTCTCCTCCTTTGTCCTTTCAATGTGTTATCTATTTCAGAAATGTTAGTCTTAGTCTTTTGGGTTTCTCTTTGCTGTTTTTGTGTGGTTTCTAACATTTCATTTATTTTTTCAGTTTGTTCTTGTATTGTTTTCTGGAATGCTTCTAGAGTTCTGGCTGTGTTTTATTTAATTTTGTCAATGTTTTCCTTGCTCTGTTTCTCAATCTACTGACCCTAAATAGAGTTATTTTGAATTACTTATCAGGTAGTTCTAATGCCAGTTTTTCATCATGGAGGCTTTCTGGCTTGATATTAGGTTCCTTGTTTGTAATATTTTATTTTGTTTCTTTGAACCAGGATTGTCAGCTGTCCTTGAGACACTGTGATATTGCTGTATTTGGATTTAATTGGTGACTGTATGTTGGTGTAAGGAGCTCTGGTGGTGTACTGCCTAAGGCATTTCACTGCAAACCAGAAGGTTGGTGGTTCAAACCCACCAGCCACTCCATAAAAGGAAGACTGAGCAATCTACTTCCATAAAGATTTACCACCTTGGAAACCCAAAGGGGATTGCTATAAATCAGAATTGACTCGATGGCAGTGAGTTTATGTTAGTGTGATTTGCCCAGTGTTTCCCCCCCCTTTATTTTGTTTTGATATATCTGAGTGAACTGTGATGGCATGCTGCTTCATTTGTTAGTTTGGCAGCACTTCAGCAGTCACCACCGGTGTCCAGGTGTGTGTGATAGAGAATGAGAATGTGTGCATGTTTGTTCTTCATGTGTAGCATTTGAGGGGGTGTTGGTTTGGTACTGACACCTATCACTGATCAATTGGTACAGAAGCAGGTAGTGGCCTTTCACCAATGGGTGGGGCTGCAAGAGGTACAAATGTGGTTGTGTCATGTTGTTGTCTCCTGCTGGATGGGACGGAAAAAAAAACAACACTTTCTGGTCTCCAGCCACCAGTATGGATGCCTGTGAAATCCTTGGTATGTAGAGCTGATTATCAGGTTGCTGCCCCAATCAGAATGCTGGTTGCAAATATTCAAAATGGCCACACTGTCAGGCCAGTCGACAGACCACAGCTCCATTTGTTTCCCTATTCACTGTTTCTATTCAGTTTCTTCTACTAGTTACTATTTAACCCACTTCTTTATCCTTCCCTTCAAAGTGCAGTGGTCCAGGATTATTTTCTGTATCTGTTCCAGTTGGTTTCTCATTTCTCTGTTGTGGAGGGTTTGTGCAGCTTGTCTGCCTATTCTTCTGTCTTCTGGAAGTCTAGAAGATGTTTTAAGACAAAGAAAGTCTTAAGTTCCTTTTCACCAAGTAGAAACAAGGTAGATAAGGGTGGTGATAATGAGCTCTGGGAGCATAGTGGTGGTAACCAGACAGTCAGTCGTTCAAAACCCACCAGCTGCTCTGCAGGAGGAAGATGAGGCAATATACTTATATAAAGGTTTACAGCCTTGGAAACCTAGTGGGGGTTGCTATGAATTGGAATCAACTCAATGGCTTTTTTTTTTTTTTTTTTTTTAAAGAGGGTGGTGATGATCAGGAAAGGAGTTCTTGATGTAAGGTGCAGCATGTTTATGATCCAGTGATTAGAAGTCTCTAAACTGATGTTAGGGGGAAGCATAAAGTGACTCTAGAGCAATCAACAGCAGCCAGAGCTTAGAGAACCTTATACTCCATACTGAATCTGTACTCTTTTCAGACTGATGATGGGTTTTACATGTTGGAAGGCTGTGGCCCAAACTGTGTTTTTTGGATGATTACATTTAATATAGGGAGCATTGGTAGTTCAGTGATAGAATTCCCACCTTCCATGCTGGAGACCCATGTTCAGCTCCCAGCTAATGCAACTCATATGCAGCCATCACCCGGCTGTTAGTAGAGGCTTGCAAGTTGTTATCATGCTGAACAGGATTCAGTAGTGCTTATAGACTAAGACAGACTAGGAAGAAATGTCTGGTGATCTATTTCCAAAAATCAGTGAAAACTCAGTGGAACACAATGGTCTGGGCCATAACCAATCATGGGGATGATGCAGGACTGGGTAGCGTTGTGTTCTTTTGTGTATGAGGTCATCATGAATTGGTGGCTGACTCAACAGTGGCTAATCATAAAGCAATTCAAGTAATAATTACTGCTACAACCTGAGCAATACCTATCATTTGTTGAATACTTTATATTACTTCTTTCCACTGCTCCACCAGGGCTCCTTCACTACATCTCTAGGTACTACTATTAACCCAGTCGGTGCAAACAACTGATGTGCTTGGCTGCTAACTGAAAAGTTGTAGGTTTGAATCTACCCAGAAATGCCTCAGAAGAAAGGCCTGACAATTTAGTTCCCAAAGGTCACAGCCATTGAAAACCTATTTAATATAGTTCTACTCTGACATACATGGGATCACCATGAGTTGGATTTGACTTAACAGTTGGAAACTGGTGGTTTATAGGTGGAAAAATTGAGGCTCAGAGATGTTCAGCAACTTGCCTAAGGCCACAAAACTTAGGAGACACTAGATCCAAACTCAGGTCTTCTCCTGACTCTATATGGTCAACTTCAGCTCTCCACTTTTTCCTGCCTTAAGAATTAGAAGTTCTCTACTGGCTGGGCAAAGATATGAGTTGAGTGTTGCTAAATACCCATTGATGATCTGTAATGGCATTTAATTACCAAGGTGATAGTGAAGGTCCTGTGCTCACTGGTAGCTTCTAGCTATTCTTTCCTCCCAGGGAATCTGCCTGAGTACCAGCACACTCTAAGAATGGCCTGTCGTGTCACCAGATACTCTCCCCACCCTCTGCGTTTCTGTATACAATCTTATTTCCTGCCATGATTGGAACCTCCATTACTGGAAGGCTGTAACGAAGTCTGCCCCATAAAGTACATACACATAAACTCTTGTCTCCTGAGTCCCCAGAATCTAGACTATCAGGTGTACTTATCCAAATATTTCGGAAAGCTTTGAAACATTAACCCCATTTGCTCCTAAGTCCTGGACAACCACATGCAAAATGTGGGGGAGACAGGGCCCTGTCTCGTGCGTTTTCAAGATTAAAGCTCTTGATAGCATTGAATGGTAGCCAGCTATTGAAGATCTAACAGCCATTTCATCAAGGGCTGGGCCAGCAGATGCCGAGTTACATATCAGGGTTGTGTCCCCAATCAGGACTTGCAGTCAGAGATAATCAAACCATTCCAGTCTTCCAAAAAAAAAAAGAGAGAGAAAGAAAAAATCCCAGCCTATCAGTGTGGCTGGTCAGCTAAGAGCTTTAAGGGCTGCTTGTGCAAATGTGCAGAAAATGTTTCTATTTCTTAGTTTGGTTTTGGCTGTTTTCTGAAATCTGCTTGGTCAAGAAGAAGGATATGGTGTGAGAGGGGGAACCACTGGGGAAAATGGGAAACTGGTGGTGGGCTGAGGGCCAATGGGCCCTGTGTCAGATGCTTTATGGCTCTGTGTGATTTAGAGGTTGAAGAGAATGGGCTGGAAGAGGGTGAGAATGGTTGCAGAACTCACAGAATGTGCTCAGTCACTAAATTATACATGTAGAAACTGTTGAATTGGTGTGTGTTTTGCTGTGTATAATAAAATAAAATTAAACAAGAGAAAAAAAGAAAAGAGGCTGTTGGTTTTAAGGACAAAGCCAGTCTGAGGAACCATTCAAGCTTCCCCTAGAAACTCTCCCAAGGGGTGGAGTGTAGAGGAACCAGAAGACCTGGTTTGGAGTCCCACCAACACCCTCACTCACTGGTTCACCTTGGACAAGTCGTTTTCTTCCCTGAGCCCTAGTTTCCCCATCTTAATCAGTGGTTCCAAAAGGCTATCATTGGAACTTCTTTGTCAGAATCATCTGGAAGGAAGGGAGAGTGTGAAAACGCAGATCCCAGGAGGGCAGCCTTGTTGAACCAGAATCTATCTCCTTCACAAGACCTGCCAATTTGTGCTTTCAACGGTTCCCCAGGTAAATATTAGGCAAAGCTGCACCAAACTAGATCAACCCATGGTTCCTTCCTGCCTTAGCATTCTTTGACAATGTCTTGAAGACCAATTTTGGAGTCCTTCACTTTCTGTTGGAAGACAGACAATGCTTCTGCAGCCTTCTTGGCTTTCTCTGTCTGTTTCCCTTGGTAAGTCACCCCAGCTTCACCCCTTTAAACATAAAATATTATGAGCATCCCGAAGAGAAACAAAGGCAAGGAAGTCAAATATGTTTGGATTCTAGTATGAACTTTGCCTTCAGTTTTCACACTGTGCTTGTTTTATAGACCCTTAGCAAAACATAACATTAATTGGCTTTCTCAAAACCAGCCATGTGGAGAACTATAGACCCCAAGTCAATAGCCCAGTGAGGAACTCAATGATAACCCCATTTCCAGGCTATTCACTGCAAATGGTATGACAAATCAACATTTGTTGAGCACTTACTCTGTGACAGGCACTTTAATGGGTTATTCCTTTCAACCTCCTCATCCTGGGAGGAAGATGCTCTTATTACCATCCCTATATTGTGTTCAAGGAAATCAGGGCACATGGAGGCAAAGTCATTTGCTCGCACCTCCCTAGCTGGTAAGTGTGGGAGAGAGGATTATAAATCCAAGCAGTCTGGTTTCTAATACTGAGCATCTCACAACTGCATTATTCTATCCCTATGGTTGGGCAATCCTACTTCCGTAGTGATACTGCCTCGGAAACCCAAGGAGGGGTCGCTATGAATCGGGGCCGACTCGACGGCACATAACAACAACAACAACAACATTGTTGCTATGACCAACCATGTTTTTTTTTTAAGCAGCTACTGTATGTCCAAGGAGCCCTGGTGGCACAATGGTTAAGTGTTTGGCTGCTAACTGAAAGGTTGGCAGTTCAAACCCAACCCGTAGCTCTGTGGGAGAAAAGATCTGGCAATCCGCTCTCATAAAGATCACCCATTAAACCAAACTCATTGCCACCGAGTTGATTCCAACTCATAGCGACCCCATAGGACACAGTAGAACTGGCCCATAGGGCTTCCAAGGCTGTACTCTTTAGGGAAGTAGATTGCTACGTCTTCCTTCAGCAGAGTGGCTGGTTGGTTTGAATTGCTGAGTATTTGGTTAGCAGCCGAACACTTAACCACCATGCTACCAGGGCTCCTTTTGTAAAGATTGCAGGGGGTTGCTATGAGTTGGTATCAGCTCCATGGCACACAACAACCCTGTGCCCATTCCACCATCCTTCTGTCAGTTTGTCACACTGTGGGGCTTGCGTGTTGCTGGGATGCTGGAGGCTATGCCACAAGTCACCCATGATGGATAGGTTTCAGTGAAGCTAGACTAAGCCAGACTAGGAAGAAAGGCTTGGTGTTCTACTTCAAAAAATTAGCCAATGATAACCCTGTGGATCACAACAGAACACTGAGCGAGCGCTGGGAGAGGGGCCCCCTAGGCTGGAGGCTCACAATCCACAGTGGAGCTCACAATGGACTTGAGCGCCCCCCGGGTCATGAAGATGGTGCAGAGACAGCCAATGCATTGTTCTGTTGCACATGCAGGGCCCTGGGTTAGAGCCAACTTGAGGGCAACTACAACGTGACCCAAATTGTACAAAAATGTTATACTTACTGACTACTCAGGAATACTCTGCAAAATATGTAAGGTTATTTTTTTCTCCATTTTAGTGATGAGGTAACCAAGGCTAGGAGTAGTTTTCTATATATGACCAAGATTGCACTGTAGCCAGACTTGAGTATACGCAAGGGATGGAGAGGTTCCACCAGCAACATAAACTTCTAGATATCTGAGTGTGTGTCCATGTGCGCACATGTGTGCACGTGTGGGCATGTGCATGTGTATGCACACACACACAGGTATTTGTGTGGATGTGTGGATGTATGCACATGTGCACACACATTTGCACACACATATGTGTGCATGTGTGTATACACATGTGTAACTGGACTAGGAAACAATCCTTTGTGTAAAAAGGATGAACCATGCATTGTCCAGAAGTGTTTAGAAGTTGCAGACTCCAGCCTTTAATCCCCTGCTTGTAAGAAGTGTTGTCCAAATAAAACAAACGGAACTTGTCCTGGTGTGTTGTGCTGCTGGCCCTGCCATTGTGCACGTCCGGCGTTCTGTTATCCCACCTGACAGCTGCTCCCTTCACTAAAGGGAGCTGGGGATATTAGCAACGGAATATTGCTTTAATTACAGCAAAGGATTGTTTAGACTGATCTCAAGGCCATAACATGGAATAATGGAACGACAGGTTGAGGGCAACTTTGCCAGGACCAAGAAAGGCTTGATTTGACGATGCCGTGTCCCCTGCACGCAGACGATAATGCCGAGATTTATGTGTCATGGAAACGAGGTGGGATTTGAGGATTCTTAGCTTTGGGTTACCACTGACCAGACCATTCGCCACACTTCCTTAGCATCTCATGTTGGTGCACAGGTGGAAATGGGAGAGGAAAGAGTGCTGGGCTGAGGATCTGGGCCTTTGTTCTCTGTGTGAATGACCCAACTGCTTAAAGCTCGGTTTGTCCATCGTTATGATAGGACGATAGGATTGGAAGATTCACAGACTCCTTTTAACCCTAGTATTCAACTCACTTTTGCTGTTGTTAGCTGACATTGAGTTTGCTCCAGCTCACGGTGACCCCATGTGTAACGGAACGAAACTTTGCCGGTCCTGCGCCGTCTTCACAGTCTGGTGTGAGTGCATTGTTGAGGCGACTGCATCAGCCCACCTCATGGAAGCTTTCCCTTGTTTTTGCTGACCTCCTTTACCAAACAAGAGCTCCTTTTTTAGTGATTGGTGTTTCCTGGGGACATGTTCTAAGTAAGTGAGCCAAGATCTCGTTATGCTCATTTCTAAGTAGCATTCTGTTTGTATTTCTCTGAAGACTTGAAACGTTCATCCTTGTGGTGGTCCGGAGTGTATTCACTTCTATCCCATCAGCAGTCATGGAGCAGCTGTTCAATGGAAGGGTTTGGCTTCAGTTGAGGGACACTGTGAAGAACAGCAGTGATCTTTCCACCTGCCTTATAGGTAGATGTTGGAGACGCTCAGGGAACAAGACATGGAGAGGAAAACCCGCTTCTACCACCGTCCAGCTGGGTGACCTTGGGCAAGCCACTTCACCCCTCTGAGCTGGTGCCTCTGTGCTTTGGGGCCTCCACAAAGAAATTTCTCAAAGTGTGCCCTGGGGCGCTTGTTAACACCTCTGGTCCTTGGATCCCAGCCCAGACCCGCTGAATCAGAATCTCTACCAGCAGAGTGGAGGAGCACTTTAACAAGGGCTCAGAGGTGAGTGCTGGAACAGTGACATTAGATAATGTGTTAAAATGCCTGGCAATTTTAGAGTAAGGGTTCCAGGTGTGCTTGTTACTTTTATGGGCTCATGCAGAATCCTTGACTTGGACCACATTGGACTCCATCTGAGCTGCAGCTTCCTCCCACCCCTGGATGTTGTCTCTTTGGTCATTAATTTATAGAGACATAGAGATATTGATCTCAGAAGAAAGATCTGGCAATCTATTTCCATAGTAATACCGCCTCAGAAACCCAAGGAGAGGTCACTATGAGTCGGATTCGACTCGACAGCAGTGAGTTTTTTTTTTTTTTTTTGAGAGACACTGATCTGTTGTTGTTGTTGGATGCTGTTGAGTCAATTCCGACTCATAACAATCCTATGGGAGAGAATAGAATTGTTCCAGAGTTCACTAGGCTGAAATCTTTGTGGGAGCCGGTCACCAGGTCTTTTTCTCCTGTGGAGTGGCTGATGGGTTCAAACTGTTGATCTTTTGTGTATGTGGATATAGACATACAGATGATGTTGGGTGCCATTGAGTCAATTCAGACTCATAGTGCCCTTTATGATAGAGTAGAACTGCACCAAATCATTAGGTTGTAATTGTTATGGAAGCACATTGCCAGGTCTTTCTTCTGTGGAGCTGCTGGTGAGTTTGAACCACTGACCCTTTGATTAGTACCTGAGTGCTTAACCACTGTGCCACCAGGGATCCTTGTATATAGATAGAGATATATACATATAGAAACATTACATATACAGCTATGCATACATATACATATACATACATATATATGCATACATACATAGTTATGTATACCAAAAAAAAAAAAAACCTATTGTCATTGAGTAAATTCTGACTCATAGTGACCCCTGTTGGGTTTCCAAGGCTGTAAATCTTTGCAGAAGCAGACGGCCTCATTGTTCTTCAATGGAGTGACTGGTGGGTTCAAACCATCAATCTTTTGGTTAGCAGTGAGATGCCTTAACCACTACCAGCAGATCTCCTTATACATATGTATATACATACATATATACCTACTTCAATTCCTCACTTACAATCTATCTTGTTATCTGACATTTTGCATTTATGACAATAGTAAAAAATCTACTGACTGTTTTGCACATTAATGACGTATGTTTGGCAGTAATGAATGCTGAGGTGCGAGGTGAGAGTAGTAACACTGACTGTGACGGTTAAAGTCACATGTCAGTTTGGTTGGGCCATGATTCTCAGTGGTTGGCAGTTATGTAATGATATAATCCAGCAGTTATGCAGTGAGGCAATTTGGAGGAAAGTTCCAGAATGCCACTTCTGCCATAGTCTGTTGGTCAAACCAGTCACTAACATCAGGTCAATATTCAGCAAAAAGAAGTAAGTTTCATCTTTCAGTGGGAGGAGTGGCAAGGAATCTGTGCTCCTTTTGCATCTACCACACCTTGCTTTTGAAAATCTTTGTAAAATACCTGCTCCGTCTCCTTTCTTGCCTTGACCAATGATGACCACAGTTGAAAAAAATCATCTTTTGATAGTTATGGATATAGGAGACCCCTGGGAGTCCACATTCATTCAACAAATGTTTATGGTACTCCTTGTGAGTGCTATCAGCATGCTGCTAGACCTCATGGCCCCTGACCTCATGGAATTCCCACTCTAGGGAATGTTGATAAGGGACATGCAGAAGGTATTGGGAATAAGGAGTCCCTGGGTGGTGCCAGTAATTAACATCCTCAGTTGCCAAGTGAGAAGTTGGAGATATGAGTCCACCTAGAGGTGCCTCAGAAGAAAGCCCTGGTGATCTGTTTCTGAAAATCCAGCCATTGGAAACCCTGTGGAATACAGTTCTCCTTTGACACACATAGGGTCACACTGAGTCGGAGTCAACTGGATAGGACCTGGTTCTGGTTCTTGGAAATGAAGATGGATATGTCCTAAGCTCCCCTTTTGACTAAATTTCAATGAATCCAACTTTTTAAATTTTCCTGATCCATTCTTTTTTCCTGAAAATTGAAATAAAAGAAAGGCATTCCAGTTAATAGAAGGTTCCAGGTAGTTGGAACCTTGCCTAATTGTCTTTTATTTGTCATAGTGTTTATGCATAGATAACAATTTGCCATAGGTGTCCAGTAGAACTCATGAAAGCTGGAAACTGTGTAAGGCAGAAACCTGTCAGAGAAGGAAAACCCAAATATTTTCCAGTAAAATGAGTGACAGAAAAGTGCTGAGACCGCACGCAAAGGTGGAAAACCTGCAAGACTTGTCAAAATAAGGCAGTCCTGTTGAGTTCAGACTCTCACATATTTCATTGTACTTTGCCATTGACCTTCATTTCACTCTTATTTTGAATGCTGCCAAGTGGATTTTAAAGTTTCCCCATCTGCATTTTAAGTTCTGTGATGGTAGAGGCCAGCTTCCTGTTGCCCATAGCACCAGGACTGTGAAATAGTAGCAGCTTGATGAGTGGTGTTGCACCCCCAGGCTGCAAACAAAGAGTCTTCCAGGGAATCCTGCAGAGAAGGGTCCCTTCCGAAGTTCAGCTCCAGGTGTCTAATGGATGTTTTATTGGGCACAGTCACACACTCTAACAATGGAAGGCTCTCCGTGCATCTGTCCATTTGACCCACAGGGTACTTCCTGACAGTCTTGACCTGTTGGCCTAGTGGGAGGTGATGTTCCCATGTCCCATCCTGATGCCCCTCTGGTCAGAGCCTTGGGGAGAATAGAAGCTTTATTAGTCTTTTCCCACATCTATCGCATTTCCATCCAATCTCTTCCCCCCTCAAGCTCTTCAGTGCTGGTTATCAATGGTTTCATTGTGGTGGTAAGCCCTTATTATCTGAAAATTCCTCTCCGTTCACCTTCCTTTTCTCCCAAGTGCTGGGAGGTGGTGGTTTCTTTGTCTTCTTCAGGGATCTATCCAAGTATCTATCAACTTATTTTAATTGGGTTCTTCCTTTGCATTGCCACTGTGCCCAGGAGACACTTGACTTGAATCTCCTCACTAAGTTCTCTCAGCAACCCTCTGTGTTAACTCCATGGTTGGAGGAAAAGAAAACAAAGGCATTACTAGATTAGAATAATTTTTGCATCACCAGACATTTGAAAACATCTCCAAAGTCCCACAGGACAGGACTCCTTCCTTGGGTCTGCCATTTTCTCTGTGACTTTGGGAAAGTTACTTCATCTCTGATCTCTTGTAAAAAGGAGATCATATTACTGAGCTCAGAGATTTGCTGTGAGAATTAACTGAATCAAAGGCTCATAGTAAACATGCAACAGAGTCCGTGGGTGGTGCAGATGGCTGATGTGGTCAGCTGTGAATGGAAGGGCAGGTCCAGGTCCCTTCGGCATGGGAAGTGTTGAGTGAAGAGGTGTCTCGGAAGAAAGACCTGGTGATCTGCTGCTGAAAGATCAGCCATTGGAACCTTGTGGGGTACATTCTACTCTGATGCACGTGCGTCGGAATTGACTCAATGACAACAGTTGAAACATTCAATAAATATCATCTACTATGCCACTTCTCGGAAGGAAGTTTGGGCAATCTGCTTCTGTAGTGATACTGCCTCAGAAACCCAAGGAGGGGTCGCTATGAGTCGGGGCTGACTTGATGGCACATAACAACAACAACAACATTATTGTTATTTACCAACTCCTTCCCAATTTTCAGAAAAGATCAATGAGGCTCAGAGAGGTAAAGCAACTAGCTCAAGATTGCCCAGCTAACAAGAACACCGCCAGGATTTTGGTGCAGCTCAGACAGTCCTTTCTGTGAAGTTAATGCTAGCTCCTACCACCCAGTGACACATACAAGGCCTTTGGCAGTGTGCAGAGCATGACACTGTAACAGATACAGCACCACCCCTCTATTATTATTTTTCTTCCTTTCTGTGGGGGAGCCCTTGGGATGACCTTTATTCTCTTTGGTAATTCTTGCAAATGGAGCGAACACACACACAAGCCAACTAAACTGTGTCCATATTTGCAATCAACAAAACACTTCGCAGATGTCCTCAACTTGGAAAGAGTGCAAGAATCAAAACAGATAAACAATCCTTGGCTGATACTGCCTAAGACTGGGAAAGCCAGGATGCTTCCTAAAGGCCCAGGATGGACTGGTCAGCAGCATCCTTATGCACGGAGGAGCCCAGAGGAAGGGTCCCAGCCCTGCCTGGAGACCCTTTTTGGAATCCTCACATCTGTGCATAAGAACTGGGAAATTCTCAGCTCACAAAATTTGGCAGTTATGTCTTTTGACATGTGCAGGATGTCTTACTGTGGTTAACAGAATTGATTGTGAATAACAGTGGCTGACTCCATTTGAGGGGCCTGCAATACTATGGAAAGTGCTGAGTGGAGCAGCCTTGGGCTCCATTTTGAAAATGTATCTTTTATCACTTTGAATTCAAACCAAATATACATTGAAGACACTAGCTCAGATGAGAAAACTCAGAAACCAAACTCACTGCCCTCGAGTCAGACCTGACTCATAGCAACCCCTCCTTGGGTTTCTGAGGCAGTATCACTTTGGAAGTAGATTGCCCAACCTTCCTTCCGAGGAGTGGCTGGTGGGTTTGAACCGCCAGCCTTCTGGTTAGAAGTCAAATGACTTAGGGACTATGCCACCAGAGCTTCTGATGGGAAAGGAACCATTATTTCTACCCCCCCAGCTGTGACTTAAGGTCCCTCCCCAGCTCCCTGAATCCCAGTTCATCCATTGCTTCAACAGTCTTCACAACAAATTGTGGAAGTCAGTGCCCCATGTCAAGGATGAGAAAAGTGAAGCCCAAGGACCTATGGCTTCAAAGCATTGCAGGCAAAGGATCTTCACCAATGCCTTGCTCATGGAGTAACATCAAACAATATGGTTGCTAATGGGAGAAGAGGCTTATTATTTGGGTGGACCAAAAGCCAGTTGTCATCAAGTCCACTTGACCCCCTGTGTGTCAGAGTAGAACTGTGCTCCACAGGGTTTTCAATGGATGATGTTTTGCACGTAGATTGCCAGACCTTTCTTCTGATGTGTCTCTGGGTGACTTGAACCTCCATGCTTTCTGTTAGCAGTGAGCATACCAATGGTTTGCATCACTGAGGGATGCCCTCATAACACCAAAGCCAAAAAACCAAACCCATTGCCCTTGAGTTGATTCTGACTCATAGTGGCCCTTTAGGACAGAGTAGAACTGCCCCATAGGGTTTCTAAGCCTGTAAATCTTTTTGGAAGCAGACTGCCTCATCTTTCTCCCATGGAACAGCTGGTGGGTTTAACCGCTGACCTTTTGGTTTACAGTTGCATGCTTTAACCACTATGCCACCATAGCTCCTTCTTAGTAGTAACACAAGATCACTTAAGTTCTGTGTTGGGCTCTGGTAATGAAAATGGACACTGAGTTTGCAGAGTGACGCCAACTTTGTTTCTTTTATGAAGGGTGTCACAACCTAGTTGGGGATTAAAAGATCCTTTTCTCTCTGTGAATGATTCCAATTTCCTTGGGTTGATATCCAAGCTTTCCTTGTTGGTAGAATGTTTAAGGAACAAGCCCGAAGTCATGCTTAGATTTCTTTGAAGGACAGCAAGGAGTAACTTCTTGATTTTAATTCCAACTACAATGATTTAAAAACACACAAGGAAATTCACTCTTACAAACATCAAACAGCTGTTCCAAAAATAAAGGCTGAAAAAAAAAATTCTCATCCTCCCATATTTCAGCCACAACAAACAACAGTTTATGAGAAGCTACAATAGATTGGAGAGACACGGCAGCATTCTTTAGCATCTAATGTCACTTGACAATCAGCAGGAGAGTCACAATAAACATGCAGCTGCAGGCATGGCAGAAAAGTTACAAACCCATACCATATGGTGGAGCGGTCACTGCTGTTGGACGACAAACCACCCACAGTCCTCAACTGATGACCAACTCAGCCACGAGGCTGTAAGGTGGTCAGTACTCCTGATGGAACCCTACCATCCATCCAACATCTGGAAATATGAGCAAACTCACCAACTGTTGGTGATAGTCTTCATCATCCATCTGCATCTCAGTTAACCATCTTAGTGTTCTCTCCCAACCATCTAAAAACTCAGCTGCATGAAGTATTAGTCCCAAGAGGTGGTTCTTAAAGAACTGGTTCTGTAGTCAAAGACCAGAAGTGCCAGCTATTGCTTCCCCCTTCACTGGAGTTTCTCAGTCGTCAAGAACTCAGGTGCCTTTCGGTTTCCTGCTCTGCTGATCTTAGTGGTTCCCCTGCATGTGGAGCCGCAGGAAGGAGGAAGGCAGAGGGAGGTGCCTTCTCTTTAAAGGGATGTCCTAGAAATAATACAAAACACTTCTGCCTTGGTTTCCTAGTGCTGTTGTAGCATAAATACCCACAATGGGGTGGCTTGAAAGAACAGAAATGTATTTCTTACAAGTCTGGAGGCTGGGAATCAAAGCCAGGGTCTTGGCCATGTCTATTGCTTCCTTGTTGGTAGCCCTGGCCATTCCTTGGTTCCGTGGGTTGTAGATGATCGTCACATGGCATCTCTCTCCCTGCGTGTGCGTGTCTCTGTGTCTACTGTGGTCTTTGTATAACTCAGAAGTAATCAGGTTTAAAATTCAACTTCTACTGGTATGACCACATTAACCTAACAAAAGAAAAACCCTATTTTCAAACAAGATCACACCCTGTGTACCAAAAACCAAAAACCAAAGTCACTGCCATTGAGTCAGTTCCAACTCATAGCGACCCCTCCTTGGGTTTCTGAGGCTGTATCACTTTGGAAGTAGATTGCCCAACCTTCCTTCTGAGGAGTGGCTGGTAGGTTTGAACCGCCAGCCTTCTGGTTAGCAGTCAAGTGGCTTAGGCACTATGCTACCAGAGCTCCCATATATGTCTGTGTGTGTGTGTGTATTTAATTAGTATGAGGACAATTTAATCCCTGATAACTTCCACCTCACCTTTATTGGCCAGAACTTAGTCCCATGGCCTCTCTAGGCTATAAAATGGCTCAGAGAAGTAGGTTTCTAAGTGGAGACTGAAACACACTCTTAAAAGTTAGGGTTCTGATACTAAGAAAGAGGAGACAAGGAAGAGATGTTGGGGTAGGCGTTTAACACCCTGCCCTCTAGCCACACCTCACATGGGTATAGATGATTAGAGCACTTGGCCAAAATGTTGAAAATTCCAGTTCACCCTACAGTGCCTCGGAAGAAAGTCCTGGAAATACACCTCCAAAAAAACCAGCCATTAGGATGCAGTTCCACGCTGGCACATGTCAAGTTGCCATGAGTTAGAGCCAGCCCAACAGAAGTGATTGTGTGCCCGGCACTGTCCGAGGCAATGGGATGCAACGGCGAACAAGGCATCTGTCGTCTGCCTGCTCCTGCACTCACTTTCTAGTGGGCAAGCAAATGTAGCCCCTTGGGTTGAGAAATGGGTCTGTTGCATTTCCTTCCCCACGTCCTTTGAGTGGTTTTCCCCACTGAGATCTTTCTTTGTTGTGTTCCGCTGTCCCTCCCAGGCAAGCTCTGAGAGATGGAAAGAAGCAATGTGTATCTTTGTTGTCACACCAGCGGGCTCCTGAGGGAAGGCAGGAGAGGAAGCCGCAAGCCAGGCCCCAGAGTTAGACAATCCACCCCCCTATTGTGTGGCTTTCCCCGTCTCCAACTCCTGACAGACAATCAAGATTAGTCAGCAGAGAATTGACTGTGGCTCTTCAAAGTAGTATATAATTATAATGCCTGGTACTTAAGGGATGTCTTTTATTTCAAGCTCTTTCCACACATAATGAAGCTTAACTCTGTAATCTTGGCAGTTTTTCATTGCATTACTATTTTTTTTTTAATTATTAAATTGTATAATGACCTACTTGAATAATATTTTTAAAAGCGTTTTCTTTTTGGTAAAGACCGTTTTCTGCTCTGTGTCCTCTGTCTCTCCTGTGGTAAACAGTTTGCTAAAATGTTTAGGACCCTATAGTGTGTGAGAGGAGTTCCTGAGTGGCACAAATGGTTAAGCACTTGACTACTGGCCAGAGGGTTGGTGGTTCAAACGCCCCCAGAGGCACCTCAGAAGACAGGCCTGGAGGTCTGCTTCTGAGAGAGCACAGCTGTGGAAACCCTAGGGAGCAGTTATGCTCTGCATACATGGATTCACCATGAGTTGGAATCAACTGGATGGCAACTTAAGAACAACAGCGGCAACAAAAACCAACAGTGTGTGAAGACCATATTCATATTGTGTGTGTGATATGCTATAGGTGCCTTATAAATGTTTGCTTCACTGTGGTTTAAGACACACAGCTGTTCTGTTCTTCCCAGGCTTTGATTAAACCCAAATGTGTTGAGTTAGTCAAGGAAGTTTGAGTTGTGGGGAGCAAAAATATACCGTAACTCAAACAAAAAATAGAATTTATTGGAAGGACATGGGGGTATGTTGAAGAAGACAAGGGTACACAGTAGACCTCACAAGGACCTGGAATCAGGGATATGAAGATCAGGGCCTGAGGTGACCTTGTCTATCTCTCTGGGTTCATGGCTTCTCATCTCTGTTTCTCCCTGTACATCAATTTCTCTCTTCTCTGTGGTCCATTTTTCTTGCCTCACTGACACATGGACCAGACGTGGCCACTCCAGTTTAAGAGTCCTATTGAAGCCAGCACACATTTTTGTGACCTAATTCCCAGACCTCAGGAGGGACAAACTGAATGGTCCAGTTTCAGTCCATGGTTGACAGAGATGAAGGCTTAGGCATTTCACAAACACCATGAGAAAGGGAGTTGATGGTGTAGCCATTTTGGAAAACAGTTGGGCAGTCTCTCAAAATATTAAATATAGACTTAGCATGTTGGTATTAGCTGCCATCAAGTTGGCCCCCAACGTTATGGTGACCCTGTGTACAATGAGCTCAGACTGCTGTGATCTGGGGAGTTTTCACTGGTTGATTTTTCAAATGTACATTGCTAAGTCTTTCTTCCTGGTCTGTCTTAATCTGGAAGCTCCACTGAAACCTGTTCAGCATCATAGCAACACACAAGCTTCCAATGACAGGTGATGACTGCACATGAGTTGGCAGTTGAACCCGGGTCTCCCACATGAAAAGTGAGAATTATACTAGTGAACCACCAGCACTCAAAAACTTAGCATATTACCCAGCAATTCCACTCGTAGCTATTTACCCAAGATAAGTGAAAACATATGTCTACATAAAACTTGTACACAAATGTTCACAATAGTTCCAAATGAAAACAACTCAAATGCCCAGCAACTGGTGAACAGATAAACAAACCATGGTACATTCATACAATGGAATGCTATTCGGCAATAAAAAGAAATGAAGCACTGATACCTGCTAAACATGGATGAACCTCAAAGACACTGTGCTAAATAAAAAGAGCCAGATGCTTACATATATGTTATATATATATTATTCACTCTATATGAAATGCCTGTGAAAGGCAAATTGGTAGAGTTGGAGAGTAGATTAGTGGCTGACTGGAGCTGAACTGGAAATGAGGAGTGAGTACATATGGACACAGGTTTCTTTTTGGGGTGATAGCCAGGTTCTAAAATTAGGTTGCAGTGATGGTCACACAACTTTAAATAAGTAAAAAGCATCTAGTAGAGCACTTAGAAGCAAGGATAGCCAGACTTCAACTTACTTTCTTTGGAAATGTCATCAGGGAAGACCAGTCACTAGAGAAGGACATCAAGGTTGGTCAAGTGGAGGGTCAACGAAAACGAGGGAGACCTTCCGTGGAATGAATTGACTCAGGAGCCACAACGGTGGCCTGAAATATATCAAAGACCATGAAGATGGTGCAGGACTGGGCAACGTTTCGTTCTGTCCAACCTAAGGTTGCCATGAGTCTGAGCTGACTTGATAACAACAAGAACCAAACCAAAAACCAAACTCACTGCCACTGAGTTGATTCCTGCTCACAGTGATCCCCACTGGGTTTCCAAGGCTGTAAATTGTTGTGGGAGCAGACTGTCTCATCTTTCTTCCTTGGAGCAGCTGGTGGGTTCAAACCACTGACCTTGTGGTTAGCAGCCAAATGTCTTAATCACTATACCACCATTGTTGTTGTTGTTGTTGTTATGTGCCATTGAGTCGGAGCAGACTCATAGCGACCCCTCCTTGGGTTTCCAAGGTAGTATCTACGGAAGTAGACTGTGACTACAGAAGTAGATTGCCCCATCTTCCTTCCCAGGAGTGGCTGGTGGGTTTGAACTGCCAGTCTTCTAGTTAGCAATCAAGGGCCTTAGGCACTATGCTACCAGAGCTCCCACACCACCAGAGTAGTAAAATGAATGAATATTATGACATGTGAATGATTTCTCAATAAAGCTGTTTAAGGGGTGGAGGGTTGGAGGTTTGTATCACCGGTAAACAGATCTGCTTCCAGTTGCCTCAACCTGCATGGTGTAGTCCTGTGGTCTGGGTCATTATTTATATCATTCCCTCTGCCTGTAGCATCCTCTCCTCCATGCATTTAAATGATTGGCTTCAATGTCACAACCTCTGTAGTGATCTGCAATATGAGGCATCAGGAGAAGCCCTCGGGTGGTGCAGACAGTTAATGTGGTGCACTGCTAACTAAAAAGATGGAGTTCAAGTCCACCCAAAGGCACTTTGGAAGAAAGACCAGGCAATCTACTTCTGAAAAATCAGCCATTGAAAACACTATGGGGGACAGTTCTACTCTGATACCCACGGGCTCACTATGAATTGGAGTTGACTCATTGGCAACTGGTTAAGGGATCATGACTGGGGGGAGAGAGAGGGAGAGAGAGAGAGATAGAGAGAGAGAGATAGAGAGAGAGAGATAGAGAGAGAGAGAGAGAGAGAGAGAGAGAGAGAAGTTATATTAGTTGTATTAGTCAGGATCAACAGGAAAAAGATGACTTCCAAGGTCATCATAATGGTAGAAGAATGGGATGGAGAGTCACATGGGAGAGATTTTTCAAGGCCAAGACATATTCCCATTGAATAGGGTCTAGTCACATGACCCGAACTAATTGCAAAGGAGGCTGGGAAATGTGGAGGAGCACATGGTGATCTGTTGAGCACCTCAGCCTCTGCCTCACTCCCCTATTAGAATATAAACTCCCAGAGGGCATGGACTCACCACTCTCTCTTTGGCATCTAGAGCATGTTAAACACATGTTAGTCTTGCACGCATAAATAAATGAAGGCATGAATGACTAGAATCTTATTGTCTGGAACTTTTGTTTGGTTCTTCATAATATAGTTTATTTTTAGTAATTTTTGTGTGGGTGAGGATTCTATCTCACTTATTCTATTTTCAATTTTATTAGGGTAGGGACGAATCTTGATGTTCTTTGGGTCCATCTTTTAATATGGTCCCCAGTTCCTCATAGATGTCCCTCCACTTGTCAATAATGACTTCTGTATTAACTATAATTCCTAAAAGGAAAACTGATAATAAGACTCTAGTTTATTCTACATTTTTTCTGTTTTCATCAGTTTAATGATTTTATAAACACTACTTAACACCCTCATCACATGTCAGGCACCCGGCCTACCTCTTGAATCTTCTAGAATTCTCATGACCTTGAGGCAGTGACCTTGATGGTCCATAGCATCCAGATATGCTGTCTTCCAGGTGCATCTGAGAAATTCCCAGAGGGTACATTTTCCAGGATGGTTAATGGGGAGTTTTAAAGACTATGTCTTCTTGGCTTATAAAATAAACAATCTCACCCATGAGTACTATGCTCCTATAGAGACCAAACGGGCAATGTTTACACTAAAGCAGTGATGAGAAGGTAAGAAGGAGGCAGGGAAGCTAGATTAATAGAAACAAAACAACCAGAATGGAAATAATGAGAATGCTGACACATGGTGAAAAACGTAACCAGTGTCACTGAACGACATGTATAGAAATTGTTGAATGGAAACCTGATTTGCTGTGGAAACTTTTACTGAAGAAAAGAGAAAAAGGACTATGGCATCATAAGCCAAAATCTGGTTTCCTTGTCATGGACTCTACCCCTTGGTTTGGCCTTGGTCCCCAGAAAGTTTTGAGATAGAATGTGAATGGTTGTATGAGGGCTTAATCCACTGGTGGAGACATAAACCATGTATCCTCAAACCAAAACCAAACTCACTGCCGTCAAGCTGGTTCCGAGTCATAGCGGCCACTCCTTGGGTTTCTGAGGTGGTATCTCTACAGGAGTAGATTGCCCAGTCTTCCTTCTGAGGAGTGGCTGGTGGGTTTGAACCACCAGCCTTCTGGTTAGCAGTCAGATGCTTTAGGCACTTTGCCACCGGAGCTCCTATGACCTCATTTTCCAAACTTGTTTGATGGGAGTCTATAAGAAGTTAAAAATTACTCCAATAGAAAGGGTTTCCTAGCAAAAGATATTTGGGGGAAGTGCTTCGTATGTCCCTTAAAGGAGCCCTGGTGACATAGTGGATAAGGCATTTGGCTGCTAACCAGAAAGTCAGAGGTTCAAACCTACCAGCCACTCCATGGAAGGAAGATGCGGCAATCTACTTCCATAGAGATTTACAGCCTTGGAAACCCAACAGTGGTCACTATGAGTTGGAATCAACTGGATGGCAGTGAGTTTTCTTCATTTCTTTACTTTTGGTTTATATCCCCCTTTTGGATATTCACAGCGTAAACTACAATATTAAAAGCTCTGAGAAGTCCTGCAGATAAACTAACAGAAAAGCCAATGTACATCTAATTTGGTTTACCTTAGTCTATCCCATATTTATTCAACTGTAGATCTCTTTGTCTTAAACTATGTGTTTCCATAAAATCCTCTGCATTTCCATAGTCTTGGAAACTAGGTCTTTACCTACATGGTCTCCTACTCTCCTATCCACCCTGCAAACTTTTCCATATGTCAGAATGAAGACTCAGAGAAGGGGAGCGGCTTACACACAGTGGTAACTTAAGCCAGAGAGTTGCAGGGCTGGAATTTGAACCCGTGCCCAGTTGGATCAAAAGCCTATGCTTTTGCCACCGTGCCATACTCTTCCCAGGGTATAGCAAATTGGCTGGGATTCATTTTAAGGATTTGATAAAAAAATAAAAAAATAAAATTGGTAATTAACCATTGATTGTCTGTCAGTGAATGCTGCTCTGAAGAACTTGAAGACAGTTCATTTTCAGCTCTGACAGTCTGCTTCGCATTATCAATTTGTTAAGGAACTCTCTCTTTTGTAGAGCTAAGCAAAAGGAAACTTCCAACCAGACTGTCTGAATTATCCAAACCTTCGGAACTGATGGCATCGAAATGAATAAGGCTTTACAGAACTGTATCTGGAGAGTTGATTGGATGTGTCAGTTTTCCTTTGCATGTGGAGTCCTGGGTGGCTCGACTGAACGTATGCTAGAGCATAAGCAGTGCTTTCAGGTGGAGTCCACAGACTGCAGGAAAAATAAATAAAGCTCTGTCTGTTTTGGGAATCGCCAGACCTTCTGAAAACAACAACAACAACAACAAAACACCTACCCAGAATCTGCAAGTGTGATCTGAATGATGAGGGTATTTAGAAACATCAGACTGATTTTTTTTTAAAAGCCAAAGCACTTTCCAGCCATCAACCAATTTAACAGCCAAGAAGACCAGGGTGTTGAACTTTAAAGTGTTTGTGGACATGAGGCGCCAAGTCAACTCCCCAAACTCCAACAACAAGCAAAGAAAACATGTTTTGCTAACTAAAAAGAGTACATCTTGAATAGATAGACAAACAGATACCAAAAGCCAAGCTGGTGCCATTGAGTTGATTCTGACTTGTGGTGACCCCGTGTGTGTGTGAGAGTAGAACTGGGATCCATAGGGCTTTTGGTGGCTGATTTTTTGGAAGTAGATTGTCAGGCCTTTCTTCCCAGGTACTGGATGGACTTGAACCTCCAAACTTTTTGTTAGCTCCTGAACGTGTTAACCATTTGTACCATTATCTATCTACCTACTTAACCTAGCCGGTAGCTAGGTAGCTAGATAGATGGATAGGTAAATAGATAGATAGATGATGCACTTATTTATTCATTTATTTTCTACAAAGGGACTTTCAGAATGTCACATCTGTTGGCTTCCTGCGGCTTTCCTCCCTACTTCAGGGCATGTGGCTATGGGATAAGGCCTTGAAAAACTGGGCTTGGACCATTCTCTTCTATATTTTCTAGAAGCTACACCCTGGTGATGAAAGATCTGACCTGGGAGTTTGAAGCTTGTGAGTGGGGTGGTGTGGTAAGGAGTGCTAGGAGGCCTCTTAACCCCAGCTCCTGTCCGCCCTGGCTGGCTGAACCCCAGCTGCACTCATTCTTGGGGGGTGGGGCTGTTGCTGAAGCTCACCGGTACAGCCATCCATCTTCTCTTCCAAGGCTGTGGCTTTGGCTTCTGGCTGGAATTTGGGGCGTGTGAGGTGTTTTAGAGTTTATTCTCAGCAGAGCTTAGATGCATGTCAGTACCCAGGCATTTCGTCAGTGAGTATCAATGGAGCATCTACTCTGTGCCTGACCCTCTTCTAATCACTGAGGACGTTGGGAACAGACACCACCACTACAATCGCCACTTGCTCTCAAGTCAGTTCCATCTTGTGGTGACCCCATGTATGTCCGAGTAGAACTGTGCTCCTTAGGGCTCCCCCCCCCAACTTAGTTTTGTTGTTGTGGTGGTTGAGAACATTTACAGCAGAACATACACCAAGCCAACATTTCTCCATGGACAGCTCAATGCCACTGATAGCATTCTTCAAGTGGTGCAACCATTCTCACCCTCCTTTTCTGAATTACCTCTCCCCCATAAACTCATTGCTCCCTAAATTTCCTGTCTACTCTTTTGAGTTGCTCTTATCCATTTGATCCCATATTGATGGTTCTTAAAAGAGCATGATGGTCAAGGTGCGCATGCTTTACTGATTTAACTGAACAACTGTTCGGGTCAAAGAAGACTTCAGGGCATACTTTTGGCTTAAGGTTTAAAGATTGTTTCAGGGCAGTAGCTTTTCAGGTTAATCCAGCCTCAATGGTTCTATAGAGTCTGGATACCATGAAAATTTGAAGTTCATTCTACATTTCCCCCCTTTTGATGAAGGTTCTTCTGTAGTGTCTTTGATCAAAATGTACAGCAACTTTCAATGGCTGATTTTTTTCTGAAGTAGATCACCAGGCTTTCTTTTTAGGGCACCACTGGGTAGACTCCAACCTCCCACCTCTCAGTGAGTGTTAACCATTTGCACTACTCAGGGACTCTGGGAACAGCCAATACCCTTCCTATCCTTGAGATTCTCATAATTTTTGTTATGTGGCATCAGTTCCCACTGTAGCTCACTTGGACTCAGAGGGAAAGATAATCTTAGAAATCATCTCTTCCAAACCTCCCTTTTTCCAGATGGAAGATCGAGGTCCAGAGACGAGGAAGGGGCTTGCTCAAGGTCACACAGTAGGTTGGTTACAGGACCTAGAGAAGGTTCCAGTTTTCTTGCTTTGCAACCCAAAGCTCTTTCCTTTGTACAATGTTGTTTCTCACAGCTCATTCAACTTGCCCTCATTGGGTACCATGAACACTGTTAGCTACCATATGAAACTTAGAGATGCCAATGAAAAAGATGAAGATCTAAGCTGGGGACCTTTAAGCACTTAATTGGGAGATATGGAGAAGAAAGTGAAGACTTGGAGATCAGATAGGCTTGGGTTCCATTAACTCACCCTGTTGTCTTAGACAAGTTATTTAGTCTTTCTTAGCCTTCATTTTCTCGTCTTTACAATAGGAAGAGTAATGGTTATCTATTGCCTATGAGTGCTAGAAGGAGAAGCAGAAATACTGTGTGTGGAAAATGCTTTACAAAGTGCCTGGCACAAAACAGGTAATACTGCATTGTTGTAATAAGCAATACTCACTGTGGCAGATGCTAGAAATAATGATATGGTCAGTGTTCTGGAAACAACATAGGAAGGAGCAGTGAATTTGGTCCCTAGGAGGAGACTCTCCCCCCTTGACTGGATTTTATGCCTGATTGTTGCTGTTGTCAGCTGCCATCAAGTCGGCCACCATGCACAGTGGAACAAAACTCTGCCTGGACCGGCACCATCCTCATGATTGTGGGATGTGGATCAGACTATTGTGACCCATAGGGTTTTCATTGGCTGATTTCTGGAAGTAGATTGTCAAGCTTTCTTCCTGGTTTATCTTAATCTGGAAGCTGCACTGAAACCTGTTCAGCATCATAGCTACATGTGAGTCTCCATTGACAACTGGGTGGTGGCTACACATGAGGGCTGCTGGCCAGGAGGTGAACCCTGGTCTCCTGCAGGGAAGGTGAGAGTTCCACCACTGGGCTACCACTGCTCTCTCTGCCTGATGAAAGGATTTTTTTTTTTCATTGCTGAAATCTCTCTGTAGAGATTTCTGTTCTTAGAAGTTCATTCTATAAGGAGTGACTGTAAGAGACCTACCCACAAACTGATGTGAATGCCACCCTCCCACAGCTGACCAGCCATGTACTGTGCTCTCTCGATGGCTATGCCCACATGCTCTAACTACAAGGATAACCCATGTTGAGAGGAATATCCAAGACACAAGAGATCTCAAAACGCTTTATGAATCATCAGAGATCAAATGGATTGAGTCATCTAGGATTATGTACATGTTTTATGTTGGAATGCTTTGAAAATTGGGAATGGTGTAGAGGTCATTCCTTGCTGATGCTAACAGCATTTGGTCTTGACAAGCATTTCCCAAAGGCAGCGTCATGGAATGCTATGCCCTTAGCATAGTAACTCAGTAACTGGGCAAAACACATACCCAGTTATTCCCAGGGCACTAAAAGCAGACACTACCAGGAAAGAGTTCTATTTATGTTCTTTAACCCAGTAGTAATTTCTATAACCCCTAGATTAAAAGGCCCTAGAGGGTAGGAACTGTGCCTGTCTTGTTTGCCACTGTATGCCAGCAACTAGCACACTTTAGGGGGTGTATGGGCATTTAGAAGCCCTGGTGGCACAGTGGTTGAAGCACTAGGCTGCTAACTGACAGGTTGATAGTTCAAACCCACCAGCTGCTCTGTGGGAGAAAAAATGTGACAATTTGCCTCCATTAAAGATTTACAGCCTTGGAAACCCTATGGGGCAATTTTACTCTGTAAATGGTTAATGTGTTCTGGTGCTAACTGAGAGGTTGGAGGTTCAAATCCACCCAGAGGTGCCTTAGAAGAAAGGTCTGGTGATCTACTTGTGGAAAAAATCAGCCCTTGAAAACTCTATGGAGCACAGCTCAACTCAAATACACGTGGGATCACCAGGAGTTGGAATTGACTTGATGGCAAGTGGTACCTGGTATATGCTGGGCAGAGTACCAGAGCTTAAAGATGCATAAGTATGATAGACAAGGGCTCTGACCTCATGGAGCTAACGTTGCAGTGGTGAAGGAGGGTACTGGTTAAGAGAGTGGTTAACAGTCACCTAAACAGCATGACTTCATATAGAGTCCCTGACTGTGAAGATGGTAGACCAGGGAGCTGGAAGTGAGATTGCTGGGTGAGAGCAGGGTGCCAAGCATTTGAATTGAGACCCTAAGGGTATCTGAAGACTAGTGAGGCAGGCACCCTGGATGGAGGGCCAGCAAGTGTAAAATACTGAGGCAGGAACAAAGTTAATATGCTTTAAGAACATATAGAAAGCCAGTGTAGCCAGAGAGTAGCCAAATAAAACCAAAAACAACCCCTGTAGCAGAGTCAATTCCAATTCATGGAATAGGAGGTCTCCATAGGGTTTTCTAGGCCACAGTCATTATGGCAGCAGGTCTCCAGACCTTTCTCCTACATTTACTGGGTGGGCTTGAACCACCAACCTTTAGGTTAGTAGTTGAGCACCAATGTTTCATGCCACCCAGGGGTCTATGTAGCAAGCTAGGAAGTGAAATAAAATGGAAGAATGCCACATAAACTCCAGCGTCCATGATCCTGAGACCAGAAGAACTAGATGGTGCCCAGTTACAACTGTTGACTGCTGAAAAGGATCACAATAGGAGGTCCCAGATGGAGTGGGAGAAAAATGTGGAACAAAATTCAAAATCATAAGAAGGACCAGGTTTACTGGTCTGATTGAGACTGGTGGAACCTTTGAGGCTATGGCCCTTGACACCTTTCAAGCCTGGAAGTGAACTCATCCCCGTGGCTCAACTTTCAACCAAATGATAGACAGGTGAACAGTAACACCAGGGAGGTACACACTCCTTAGAACAATCAACCACAGGAGATTCAAAGGGCAGCACTTTCCCAGGGATAGAGCTCTGAAGGCAGGAAGGGACAGGAAAGAAGGACAAAGGAAAACCGGAACCACAGTGGGAAGAGGGCTGTTACATTGTGGGATTGCACTCCATGTCACAAAACAAAATGTGTATGAAACGTTGAATGGAAAACCAACTTACCTTGCAAACTTTCCCTCAAATCACAATGAAAGTTGAAAAATAAATGGGAAGGATAGGCAGAGGTTGAATCTGGCTCATCTGTCTTCTCAGGGCCACACTCTGTGTCTGGCAGATACCAGGCACCACGGATGTTAATGAATTGCTTCACTGGAGTCCTGTTCTTTACAATCTTTGGTGCTACTGTCCATGTACCTTCTACGGAATGAAGTTCATTTTTAAAAAATGGTATTTTGTTGTTGCTTTGCTCTGAGTCCTATAAATAGGACCGTATCTGGGGGGATAGCGGAACAGGTTCTTTGATATTGACTATTGTCCTAAATATTGATGGTTGCCACAGTACCTCAACAGGGATCTGCCAGAAATTCAAAGAGGATTCAGAAGAGGATGTGGAATGAGGGATATCATTGCTGATATCAGATGGATCTTGGATGAAAGCAAAGAATACCAGAAAGAGGTTTACCTGGAATTCCAGAACACTTAACTGTGCTCATGAAGAACCTGTATATAGACCAAGAGGCAGTCAGTCATTTAAACAGAACAAGGGAATACTGTGTAGTTTAAAATCAGGAAAGGTGTATGTAAGGGTTGTATCCTTTCACCATACTTATTCAATCTGTATGCTGAGCAAATAGGCCGAGAAGCTGGGCTACATGAACAAGAACATGACATCAGAACTGGGGAGGAAGAATCAGTAAGAACCTGTGATAAGCAGATGACACAACCTTGCTTGCTGAAAGTGAGGATGACTTGAAGCACTGACTGATGAAGATCAAAGACTACAGCCTTCAGTGTGGATTGCATCTCAACATAAAGAAAATGAGAATCCTCACAACTGGACCAATAAGCAACATCATGATAAATGGAGAGAAGATTGAAGTTGTCAAGGATTTTATTTTACTTGTATCCGCAATCAACGCCCATGAAAGCAGAGGTCAAGAAATTAGATGACGTATGGTCCTTGGCAAACCTGCAAAAAAACCTCTTTAAAGTGTTAAAGAGCAAAGATGGCACTTTGAAGCTTAAGGTGCACCTGACCCCAGCCATGGTATTTTCAATTGCTTCATATGAATGGCAAGCTGGACAAGGAATAAGGAAGGCTGAAGAAGAATCAATAAGTTTGGAGTATGGTGTTGGTGAAGAGTATTGAAAATATCATGGACTGTGAGAAGAACAAACAAATCTGTCTTGGAAGATGTATCATCAGAATGCTCCTTAGAAGCAAGGATGGCCAGACTTAGTCTCTCATAGTTGGGTCATGTTTGAGAAGTGACCAGTTCCTGGTGTAGGGTATCATGCTCCAGAGAAAAAGGGAAGACTTTCAATGAGATGAACTGGCACAGTGGCTGCAACTTTGGACTGAAGCATAACAGTGATTGTGAGGATGGGGCAAGACTGGGCAGTGTGTCTTCCTGTTGCACACAGGGTTGCTATGAGTTGCAACCACCTTGACGGCAACTAACAACAACAACAACGTTGCCCCAGATCTAAGACTTTAGTGGTAAGTATTGCCCGATGAACTGCCTAGAAGTGCAGGGGATTTGCAACCTACGATAAAATGACTTCCTTTGAAGAAAGAGGCACAGGGAGGGCCAATGACTTGGCCAAGGTCAAACAGGGGACTTGATAAATTCCAAGGGTGGGAACTCACCTTCTCATCTTCTGACTGAGCTTGTGGCTGGAAGGATTAGCTGATCCATTTAACTCCATTTACTTTGACATGCTCACACTTGAAGCTTCCCCAGCACAAGGCACTTCGTTCCTAAAATATGGGATTTTAAGTGAAACCCTGACATTTAGCTCTAGGGCTAAACAGCAATACTCAAATCCCCCAATTAGAAGCAGAGATGGAGATGAAATGGTCCAAGGAATCTGGAGACACAACACTTTCAAAAGGCAGCAACAGGCTGGGGCAGAGAGGGAGAAGTTTTAGATCTCGCACTAGGAATGCGAAGCTAAATGAGAACCATTCGAAAGCTCTGGGGGTTACAGAGTGGAATTCCCTCTTGTACAGTACACAAGAGTTATTAAGTGTGTCTAGGATACTCCTGTTTTACTTCATGTACATGATTATTTTATACAGGCGAGTTTGGAAAGAATTATAGGCTGAGAGCTGGCCGAGATGCAAGAGGAGCAATGGGGTGGGGGATGGCGGTTGCGATGTCATTGCTGGGAGCTCCAGCTGCTCAGAGAAAGCCAAGGTGGGGTCCATCCTAGGTCAAGGGGCTGGAGAGTATGGAGTGTGGAGTTGGACCCCGTGCAAGGCTCTTCTCCAGCAAAGCATCCAGGCCTTGGTCCTTACGGGGAAGGAGCAGAACTTGGGACCAAGCCCAGCAAGTTGGGTTTGGTCCACACATGGCTGGAGACCAGGAAGATAAAAAATTTGATTTTGATTTGCCTGGCTTTAAGACATGAGAAAGAGACCATGGGCCACTGTGAACATAGCCAGTGATTTTGAAAGTGGGAACTGTATTGATTATCTTCTGCAAGAAAGTGTAGGAGGCAGGGAGCTGGAAGGAAAGAGCTACTTTCAGGAGCAGCCCACCCACCACCAGCCTGGGCTGCACCTTCCCTGAAACAGGGCAGAGGCAGTGGGCCTGGCCCATCCTGTCTTCCTAGGCTGCACTCCTCTGCACTGTGGTGGAGTGGTTGAGCAGTGGTTCTCTGGCAACAGAGAAACCCGGGCTGGGTCTCTAAATTTACTTCTGACCGTGACCTTGAGAAAGGGAATGGATCTCTCTGAGCCTCAGTTTCCCTAATTGTAAAACGAGGATTAAAAAACATTTACTTTGTGAGGTTTCAGAAAATATAATATAGTGGAGGATGAAATCAGCACTCATTAAGTGGCAGCCATCACATCCATCAATGTGATGCTATCAACAGTGATATTAATGAGAAGAGTGGATTGGACTGGGATGGAGAGCAACACTGGCACTATGCAAGATAGTTTTGGTTTGCTGAGCCAGGGTCTCTTACAGTCTGTTATTTATTTATTTATTTTTGTTCCTTAGGGTCACTGTGCAGCAGCTACAAAAAGCTGACGCGAGCTCACTGAGTTAGCAAAGTGCTTTTATAACCTGAAAGAGGTTGTCTTCATGGAGTGACTTGCCTCTCCCTGCTGCAAGATGGCACTTCTATAGACACTGTTGTTGTTGTCATTATGTGCCGTCAAGTTGGACTCGACTCCTAGTGACCCCTCCTTGGGTTTCCAAGGCGGTATCACTACGAAAGTAGATTCCCCAACCTTCCTTCCGAGGAGTGGCTGGTGGGTTTGAACCGCCAGCTTTCTGGTTAGTAGTCAAGTGCCTTAGGCACTACGCTACCAGAGCTCTAGTTTGGTCAAATGTCAACCATGCCTACAGCTTTCCCCTTGGCGCCCTGAGATATGTGAACTCCCAGTTCCTTGTAGCTACAATGCCCCTAAAGGACAATGGTGTATGCAGAGCTTGGTATTATTGTTGCTCTTAGTTGACATCAAGTCAGCTCTGATTCATGGTGACCTTGTATTATACATAACACAACAGAATGTTGCAGCTGCTTGAGCCATCTTCATGGTTACTGGTGTGTGTGAATCCATTGTGGTGGCTACTGTGTAGTGCCTTCCACCCTTGGAGGCTCATCTTCCCTCACTATATCTGACAATAGTAAGGTTGGGCAATCTACTTCCATAGTGATACTGCCTTGGAAATCCAAAGAGTGGTTGCTATGAGTTGGGTCTGACTTGATGGCAAATAACAACAACAACAATATATCCATCGTTGGCTCCATTTTGGAAGTCGATGGCCAGGCCTGTCTTCCTAGTCTGTCTTAGTCTGGAAGCTCTGCTGAAACCTGTTCACATCCTAGCAGCACACAAACCTGCACTGACAGACACGTGGTGGACGTGCATGAAGTGAGACTCAAACCAGATCTCCTGTATGGAAGGCAGGAACACTACTCTGACCCACAACTTCCCCTTGCTAATAGATTAAATTTAGACAAATCCCTAAGCCTCAGATACTGCAGTTTCTCAGCTGTAAAGTAGGGATGTTGTTGTTGTTATGTGCCGTGGGATTGGACCCAACTCATAGCGACCCCTCCTTGGGTTTGTGAGACGGTATCACTGTGGAAGGAGACTGCCCAACCTTCCTTCCAAAGAGTGGCTGGTGGGTTTGAACCACCAGCCTTCTGGTTAGCAGTCAATTGCCTTAGACACTATGCTACCAGAGCTTCAAAGTAGGTAAACTATCCTAATTTCAGACCGTTGTGAGGAGGCATGCAGAATACCTGTCACTTAGTCTGTAGTATTACTATGCTGCCGTTTCTGCAGAGGGCATCCCAACCCTCCTTTCCTACCTAATCCCACCACACTCCATCCAGAGGGTCACAGCTCCTGCAATAGTCTTGCATTTTGCTAGTTACAGGTCTGCTCCCTGCAAGCTGAGAGGTCTTGAGGACAGGGACCGGGCTTGCTTCCATACTGTCATTCTGAGTAGGTTGCAGAGTCTCTGAAACAGACTAGCTTCTCAATAAGGTTTGCTCAGATCAAGAAAAGAATGGAAAACTTCTGATGGCAAAGCTAGACCTGGTCGTGAAGGGCCCAGGGTCCATACATGTTGGCCAGTGATGGCACGCTACCTGCCAGGTACTGCTGTAAGTTCCTCACGTGGGCTGACTTCTCTACTTATCATCAGTGGGTACCACTGTATTCTCATTGTTGTTCAGGGATGGCAAGTAGGATACAGAGATGCTGCTTAGCTTGCCCAAGTCACACACATGTTAGGTGGAACATCTGGGCTTTGAAACCAGGAAGTCTGGTTTTAGAATCTGTGCTGCTAACCGTCACACCATACTAACTCTTTGCTTTGGGATAGATTAAAGATGCCTCACTGTGCCTTTTCATGTTTGATTTTCAAGAAAAAAAATCTTCTGCAGATCCTCAGTTATTGGAAGAACCATTTCATCTAGTCTGGTGGATTCTTTCCTTTCTTCCTTCCCTTCCTCTTCCCCAGCATTTTGCCCCTAGTAAATGATTGCAACATATATAGTAGAACAAAGCAAAGCTGTGAGGGTTGAAGAGAATAGGTCTGGATCTTATCTATGGTGGTTTCTCATCACCTCCACAAGTGTCTTGTCAACAATGAACTCTATGGAACACACTTCACAAATTATCAGTTCACTTCTCCCCCTTCATTGTGTTGTTGGTGTTAGCTGCTCTCAAGTTAGTTCTGATTCATTGTGACCCTCGTACAACAGAAGAAAACAGTGCCTGGTCCTGTGCCATCTTCATGAACATGAGTGTGCCCCCGTCCATTGTTATGGCCACTGTGTGATTTGAGTGCCTTCCAACCAAGGGGGCTCATCTTCTCGGCCTGGATCAGACAGTACACTGTTGTGATCCACAGGGCAAATTCTCTGAAGCACATTGCCAGGCCTTTCTTCCTAGTCTTAGTCTGCAAGCTCTGCTGATTCCCATCACCATGGTCACCAGGTGACCCTGCTGGTATTTGAAACACTGGTGGCATAGCTAGCTTCCAGCATCATAGCCACATGTAAGCCTCTGAAACACCACAAAATGACAGAAGAATGGTGGCCCTTCATTGTACAGAGGGGGAAACTGAGGCCAGCACAGGAAGGGGTTTGCCCAAGTCCAGATCTAAAGCGAAGAAAGAGTCCCATCACCCAGCTCAGTCTCCACGCTGCTTGTAGTACACGTTATGAATCCCCAAGAAGGTCTTCAGATACTTTCATCCAAAGTCACCTGAACTCAAGAGCAGGAGGTTACGGTTCAGTTAAAGTAAATTACAACCTCAGATCACCAAAGAGAACAGATGTAAGACTGTTGTTGTTGTTTGGCAAAAATATATGTGGCTAGTATTTGCAGTCAGAACATTTGTTGAGATCCATGCTTGAGAGGCAGACATGTTTGTTTATTCTAGGAGCTTCCTAAGTGCCAAGTCCCCAGCAGTGAATAACTTCATGACTCAAATGCAAATCCCAAACTGGCTCAGGAGAGGTGGTGAGTATGGAAAATCCTGCTTCATCTACCCCAAGGAACCGAGCACCTGTGAGCTCGAAAGCAGCTTAGAGCAGGAAAGGCACAGGGGTGTCCAAGGAGGAAATGGAAAACATAACCCAGAAACATGCTTGCCCTCGAGGAGACTGTGTGTGAGCCGAGCCAGGGGTAGCATTCCTGGGTGGTTTCTGAAGGTCTCTGGGCTTCTCTGTTGTGGATGAGGATGCAATGTGTCTGCTTCACAAGGCCTTAGAGAATCTGGATCCCAGAAGCCACAGACCATTGCCTTATATCTGAGGCTGTAAATTCAGTGTCCACCCAGGGCAGGCAGGAAACGGATGTTAGTAACTGAGCTGGGTGTAAGATGATCAAAGGCCTCTGATACTCAATGTTGGGAGGCAATAGGGAGTGGTGGGGAGTGGGGCAACCAGAGCAAACACACCTCAATTAAAGGGAGCAGCTGAACTCCAGCTGACTTTTGGTGTGTGTTGATGTGAGTCCAGTGTTGACAGATATTCTGATTTCTCAAAAGATTTTCCAACCTTGATTTCTCATAAGAAGTCTTCCTTTTTTAAAGATTGCCAACTAATGCAAAGTGTGTGTGTGTGTGTGTGTGTGTGTGTGTATTTGTATTGTGATTTGGGTGAAATGTTGCAGAACATACACATTTTCCATACAACCGTTTATACACATTTTGTTTCACGGCATTGATTCCAATCTCCATGATGTAACAGCTCTCTTCCTACTTCCTCCCTGTGGTTACCTTTTCCGGGTGTACTTCTTGCCTATGCTTTCCTGCTCCCTGAGCTGTCTCCCTGTGCAAATATTGCCCTTCTGATCTTCTATGACTGATCATTCTAAGGAGTGTATCTACCTGGTGTAAATGTCCACTCTATATGCCTGTCCGTTGTTTGGCTGAAAGCCACGGGAGTGAATTCAATTCCAGGCCCAAAGTAATGCAAAGCTTTAAAAGCAGCCAGGGAGCCCTCCCTTCTCCTCACTAATATTGACTGGTAGGTAATGGCCAAGTGCTGTCTCTGAGTGGTCTCCTGTTTAAGACCCTTGGAGTACAGAAAAGACTTGGAACCCCACCCTTTCCTCCTCTCTTCACAGCCCCATTGCAGTAGGAGGTGGGTCACATGATATTGGGTGAGAGCAGGGAGAGTTTGTCTTGATTTTAATAGATCAGTGTGATCCTACTTGTGGGACTTTTGTACTGTATGGTTTAGGTTGTACTTATGTTAAAGTGGAATCCCAGGTGAGAAGAACATTGCCTGAAGAATACAACAAACAACCGTTAAGTATGCTGTGGGGGCTGGCCTGTTGCTGTGAGGCTGGGAGCTGTGCTACCAGTATTTCAAATACCAACAGGGTCACCCATGGTGGACAGGTTTCTGCAGAGCTTCCCAACTAGACGAAGAAGAAAGACCTGGTGATCTACTTCTGAAAATTAGCCAATAAAACCCCTACAGATCACAACAGAACCTTGTCTGACACACTTGCTTTGGGCATGTCGTTAGGAGGGACCAATTGCAGTGGGAGGACATCATGTTTGGTGAATAGAGAGGGACAATGAGGGTGAGGGCAAGGGACATGCTTGGTGAGGTGGGTTGGCACAACAGCCTCAGTGATGGGCTAGAACGTGCCAGTGACTGTGAGGATTGCATAGGACTGGGCAACATTTTGTTCTGTTGATCATAAGGTCACCATGAGTTGAAGTTGACAAGGACGGGCAGTTATCTGTCTAAGAAATTAGCAATTGGATTCCTGTCCTGAGTAATCTTCAGAACACAGAAGGCTAGAGTATTTGTGTGTGTTATAGTCGGGGACAGGAAGAACGGGGCAAGGAGCAGGTGGGAAGAAACACAGGTCATTCTTAGGAAGGCTGAGCATTGCTGAGCTCTAGCTCAGAGCAGCTAGATCTTGACCTTGTTAACTTAATACAAATACACCATCTGCTGTCCTTAGAAGCAAGAATGACCAGACTTTGGGTCTTGTACTTTGGTCATGGACCAGTCCCTAGATAAGGATGTCATGCTTGGTAAAGTAGAGAGTTCAGTGGAAAAGGAGAAGACCCTCAACGAGGTGGACTGACACTGTAGCTGCAATAAGGGCTCAGGTGTAGCAAGCTGGGAGTCAGAACCAACTCGATGGCACCCAGTCAGAACAGTTCTTACATCTTGGATTTGCTCAGCACGAGTCTCACCCAGGTGTTTGAAGGACACTGTGTTGAGTGTTGCAGTCTTGTCTTCAGCAACTACCCAGTGCGGAACTGATGGAGCTGGTACCTGGCCTCGTCTGGTTGGGCCCTGCCAGAATGCCATTTGCTGAGAAAGATCTGACTTTCTAGAAAGACTTTCCACTTCAAATTCTTAGTGGAAAAGGGAGGAACTAGAAGACCTCAGTTCTCAATCTTTTCCTTCTGTTCATGTAACTAATATTTCACGAGCTACCAGTTTTCCTGGAGTCCACTCTGACTCATGGTGATCCCTCATGTGTCCAAGCAGAACTGGGCTCCGCAGGGTTTCCAGTGGCTGATTTTATGGAAGTAGATCACCAGGCCTTTCTTCTGAGGCACTCTGGGTGGACTCTAACCTCCAACTTTTCTGGTAGCAGCCAAACGCAGTGACCACTCAGGGGCTCCGTCTGCTTATACACCGGGCATTTATTCAGGATTTACCAGGCACTGTAGGAACTCCGATGGTGTAGTGCCTAAGGCATTTGACTGCTAACCAGAAGGCTGGCAGTTCAAACCCACCAGCTACTCCTTGGAAGAAAGGTTGGGCAATCTACTTCTGTAGTGACACTGCCTCGGAAACCCAAGGAGGGGTCGCTATGAGTCAGATCCCACTCCACAGTAGTGAGGTTTTTTTTTTTTTTTTGGTTTGGTGGTAAGTGAAAGGAGCTTTGGTGGCAGCGTGGTTGAGCACTCAGCTGCTAACCAAAAGGTCAGTGGTTCTCAGGAGAAAGATACGCAGTCTGCTTCTGTAGAGACTGACAGCCTTGGAAACCCTAGGAGGCAGTTCTATTCTGTCTGGGAGGGTTGCTTTGAAGCTCACAGTCACTTTGAATTGACTCAACAGCAATGTTTTTTTTTTTTTTTGGGTGCTAAGTGAGCTAAATGCATCATTTCTTTCAACCTTTACAAAGATTTTAAAGAGGTATGGGTGCCCCATCTCTCACACTCGGTCCCCCGACAACCATCGTGCAACTATAACCAGGATCCCAATGAGCGATCTAAGAGAATCCAGAGTAAGGCAAATCCCCCGCTTCGAGCCCCTGGCCATGAACCCCACGAGCTGAGGTCATTCTCACAGCCTCCCAGGGAGCACATGTCCATATAAGTATTATCCAAACAGAACCCCTGGCAGAGATGTGCACTAATAGAGGGAAGTCCACGTGCGCGCAGCCCTGCAAGGGCTCGGATCAACTGCAGGGAGGTTTTTTATGGGACTTCATATCCCTCTGGCTGGAGATACATTACTATCAAATAATAAACAGCAGAGTCTATGGTGTTGATCTTTAAAGTAAATCCTATTGCTATTAGCTTATCTACCCAACTATTAAAACTAATAAAATAATAAACTTTATGACACAGACACTTAGCTCAATCTCATGCCCCCTTTCCAAAAGCAATTTTCTCCATCTATGACTGTTGGTTTTTCCAGCAATTTCCTGCTTATCACTACATGATCTGGAACATTTTCATGTTTGGAAGACAGTCTTCAGTTACCCTGGGATACTTTTGTATTCCGGACTCTCTTGCTCTCTTTCTTGAAATTGAAACTGTATTGTCTCTTTATTTCAATCTGTGCTTAACTTTTGCCACTTGTTATTCCAGCAGGCAACAGTGTGTCTCCTTGTCAGGTTCAAATGCACTTGCCCCTTGGGGCCCATTGTGGGCTGGGTAAAGAAAGGAGAGAAAGTATTCTGCATTGGCTTTTGGGGAAAAGAAATAGTCCAGGTCTGTCTGGTCAAAGTCATGTAACAAGTTTGGGGCTGAGCAGGAAAAAAAAAAAAAAAAAAAAAATCAACAAAACAAGTATGCGTATGGAAGAGATGCTTCTATATGGGAGGGGGATGGTGGTGAGGGCAAAGCCATCTGTGCACAGAATAAAAAGAATTATCTGAGTCCCCGATAGGATGTTGCCATATTAAACCAAAATTCACTGCTGTCAAGTCGATGCCAAGTCATAGCGACTCTGTAGGGCAGCGTGGAATTGTCCCATAGGGTTTCCAAGGCTGTCATCTTTACAGAAGCAAAGCCCAAACCAAACCCACTGCCCTAGAGTTGATTCTGACTCACAGCACCCCTAGAAGACAGAGTGGAATTGTCCCATAGGGTTTCCAAGGCTGTCAGTCTTTACTGAAGAGACTGCACATCTTTCTACCGAGAACCACTGACCTTTTGCTTAGCAGCCGAGGCATAATCACTCTGTCACCAGGGGTGCTAATTTCACCTCAACCAGTTTTGTTTCCACCACTGAGGATCACTTTTGCTATTTGAGAACCAGATCAGGTAGCTGGCTAAGGGGCATGTTGCAAGCTGAAATAAGTACATTTAAGACCAGACTGACACATAGTATGGGCAATATTCATACAGGAGGGGGACATTCAAAATCAGGCTGACTGAGGGAGACCCAAATTCATCCATGCAAAAGCTAGACCAGAGGAAAAAAAAAAAAAAAAAAGGAAGATCAAAGAAGAACTGATGCATTTGAACCACTGTGCTGGTGAAGAATATGGAATATTCCATGGCCTGGCAGAAAAAGGACCAAATCAGTCTGAGAAGAAATGCAACCAGAATGATCCTGCAAGGGATGCATGCCGGGTACAGCCACCACCCATCCATCCATCAGTGGAGGCTCGCAGGTTGAATGGTGCCAGACGGGTTCAGGAGAGCTTCCACATGAAGATGGACTAGAAGGGAAAGCCTGGTTGTCTGCTTGTGGAAACCAACCACTGAAAACCCTGTGGGTCACAGCATGAGTGGATCTATAGCCAAGCATGAGGATGATGTGGGACCAGGTAGCATTTCATTCTGTTGTGCATGGGGTTGTCCTGAGTTGGGGGCCAGTGTGACTGCAGCTCATGGCAGCAAATAGAAAGACACGGTGCCATAAGTAAAGCAGTGTGGTGAGAGGATGGCTCCGTGACTTGAACCCAGCTCACTTGCTATGGACATGTCATCAGGAAAGACCAGTTCCTAGAAAAGGACATCACTGTTGGGAAGCAGAGGGTCAGAGGAAACGAGAGAAACTGTCCATGAGACGGACTCAGCTGGTGCCTACAGTGATGGACTCAGACAGAGCAATGATCATGAGTTTGGTGCAGGCCTGGACGACATAGTGTTCGTGTCTACGTGAGCTGTCCATGAGCTGGACCCAACGCTACGGCAACCACCCCAAGGACAGCAACTTGACAGTCCAAGGCTATTTCAGTTCTGTCTCCCTCTGTCCTTCCTCTCTTTATCTCAGAGCACTTAGTGGGATTTCTGCAATTACTGTGTGTATTAGACCACCTCTTTGCCTTTAACCCTCCAGTGCCCAGAGCTGAGCAGACCACGGTCTGTAGGCTTTACTCAGTTGATCTTCTGGCCTCAGTCTTCAGGCCATCATTGGTCCTGAGTGGAAGGTGGACCTATGGTTAGGGACTGCTCCCTGACCATAAGGCACCTCATACTCTATCTCTGGTCTTTAGCATAAGCAGGGTTCCGAAATGGTCAAAGATGCATAGTATCAGTGACAATGGGCAGTTGCTATTGGGTGCCATGGAGTTCATTCCAACTCACAGTAGCCCCATGTGACAGAGTAGAACTGCCCCATAGGGTTTCCTAGCCTGCAATCTTTATGGGAGCAGATCACCAGGTGTTTCTCCCACAGAGTCACTGGGTGGGTTAGAACCAGCAACCTTTCCATTAACTGCCATGTGCTTAACCATTGTGCCACCAGGGCTCCTTGACAATGGACTGACTGAATGGTGATTTGACTCATTGCCAAAAACACACCAGTCTTACACATTCCCCTTTCCTTTTCACTTAGTGGATTTGTGTTTGTCTTTGTCTGCATGAGGTGAGAAGTATTTTATTCAGGCAAGAAGAAAGATGTGCCTAGGGGGAATTTTAATTTGGCCTGAGTACTTCATGGCATTAAAAGTGACTTTTCTCTACACCCTTCCTCCACCCAAGTATAAGAGAAACACAGGTTACTTCCAGAAAATATGGAGGAAGCAGTGTATCAGTCAAGGGATGTGCCTGTAATAAACATAAGCCAACTCTGACTGGCTTTGGCAAAACTTAATTTATTCGAAGCATAGGCTGGCTCTCTCAGAATTGGCAGGAGGTTCTGCGAACCAGATCTAGAGAGTGCGGATGAACCATGGATGGTAGAGGCTGCTGGAGCGCAGAAACCAGAGCTATGTGTCATGTCAGGCAGTCAGGTCAGCCCACGTACATTGTAGGACTGACCTAGCACTGATTGGCTGGACTAAGGTCACATGACTGTTCCTTGCTTGTAACCCTTGGATTCTGTAGTCAAAGGGAGACAGCTGGGATTTCCTGGTCACCAAGACTGTGCCCACCATCTGTGTGTCAGTGTGTTGTACTATGGTGGCTTGCATGTTGCTGTCATACTAGATGCTATGCTGTTGGTATTTCAACTACCAGCAGGGTCACCCATGGTGAGCAGGTTTCAGCAGAGCTTCTGGACTAAGACAAGGAAGAAAGGGCTGGTGATATACTTCCAAAAGTTAGCCAGTAACAACTGTGGATCACAAGAGAATATTGTCTGATACAGTGCTGGACAGGAGCTCTGGTGGCATAGTGCCTAAGGCATTTGTCTGCTAACCAGACGGCTGGCGGTTCAAACCCACCAGCCACTCCCCAGAAGGAAGGTTGGGCAATCTACTTCCGTAGCGATACTGCCTCAGAAACCCAAGGAGGGGTCACTATATGTCAGATCTGACTCCACAGCAATGGCTGTGTTTCCTTTTTTTTCTTGTACAGTGCTGGACAATGAGCCCCTAGGTTGAAATACCAGGGATGGATTACTCCATAAGCAAGGTAAGCACTGGCTTACTTGTGCTTACTTACTAATCTGTAGCGAACAATTTCACATGACTTTCACCACAATTTTTTGTGTGTGTGGTGAAAAATGTGAGACTGTTCACTACCGATTGGTAAATAAGCACATGTAAGCCTGTGCTTACCTTGCTTGATGGGTACTCTGTCCCTCTGGTGGCATAGTGGATAAGGCATTTGGCCACTAACCAGAAGGTGAGTACACATTAGCTGCTCCAAGGAAGGAAAATGGGGCAACCTACTCCTGTAAAGATTTACAGCCTCAGAAACCCAATGGGGGTCTCTATGAGTTGGAATCGACTGGATGGCAGTGAGTTTGGTTTTTTCTTTAGTCTCTGTTGGGGACTGCAAATTTGAAGAGGCTTTGATCTTGTAGAAAGGGGCTCTGGGATTAAGAGAGAGACGGATGGATGCCAGTCATACTTTGAAGGAGAATTTGTGACATGGTGGGAAAACGTGAAATTGTTCACTACAGATTAGTGAGTAAGCACAAGTAAGCCAGTGCTTACCTTCTTAGTTAACCCAACACTGCACGATACACAGTGGCCCCAACAATGGATGAGAGCATTCTAACCATGGTGAGGGCAGGGCAGGACTGGAGATGTTCTCTTCTGTTGTGCGTGGGAATCAAACCTGGGTGTCCTACATGGGCTGTATCTCACACACGACCGTCTGTCAGTGGAGGCTTGCGTGCTGCTGTGATGATGAGTGGTTTCAGCGGCCCTTCCACACTAAGGCAGACTAGGAGGAAAGGCCTGGCAACATGCCCCTGCAAATCAGCCACCCAGAACCCTGTGGCTCACATGGTCTGGCCCCCAATGCATCTTGGGTGCACCGTACCAGCCAGTGTTTGATTCCATTGTGTATGGGAGCAACACGAGTAGGGGGCTGACGCAATGGCTGCAGACAACAGCACTGAGGGCAATGGTGCCCAGGAGAGGCAGTGTTGTAACGTGGGATGCTCCAGGCTGGAATCTCACCTCTGGACTCTTATTTATTTAACATCTTCAAAATTATCTAGGGAGCCCTTCTCCATGAAGGCACTGCTCTGGGCATTGCAGGTATGTTGCTGCTGTCATTGTGTGTCCTCGAGTTGATTCCGACTCATAGCGACTTTTATAGGACAGAGTAGAACTGCCCTGTAGGGTTTCCTAGGCTCCCATAAGATTATAGCTCAGGAAAAGCTATGGGACAGTTTTACTTTGCCCTACAAGGGTCACTATGAGTCAGAATTGACTAAATGGCACTCAACAACAGAAATGTTTGTAGGAGTACATTTCCAGGTCTTCTCTCTTGTGGTATAGCTGAGTAGGTTAGAACTTCCAACCATTTGGCTACAAGCCAAGCACTTTGGTCAAAAGCAGTGTTCTGTATTTTCCTCCCTAGTTATATGTCTCCCTAACAAGTTAGTTCACTTCCTCAAGCCTCACTTTATCTGACCTATAAAATGAGGTTACTAATAGTGACTCGATGAGGAAAGTAAACTCGTTTTGTCCTTAGGGAATAAGGGACATGCATACATGGCCTTGCAGGAAGAATGGACTCAGGTAGATAGAGACAAATCCATTCACTTCACAGTTGATCAGGTGCTAGTAAAGATGACAGGGGACCAGGCAGAGTTTTGTTCTGTTATAGATTAGGTTACCGTGAGTCAGAGCTGATGCAACTGGACGCATCAGTCAACAAAGCACATGCCGTTCCTGCCTGCTTGCATCTCACATTGAGTGAAGTTGGATGTTGTGATCTGGGTTTGGACTAGATGTAACAGATTGTAATAGATATGTTTCCATGAGGGAGCCCTGGTGGTGCAGTGGTTAAGGGCTCAGCTGCAAAAGAAAGGTCGGTGGTCACCAGGGGACTGAGGAGAAGGAAGAAGTCATTAACTGGAAGGTAGACATATATTAACTCGAGTGACGGGAAAGGAAGTACACAGGAAAGGGCAGGTCAGCACAAAACAATGGAGGCCAAGGAAGACCTGGGAGGAACACAGGAGTTAAAGGCAGCAAAGGTAAATATGATTGCATACCCAATCCTGCACTCACAGTGATGACAAGAATCTATGCATGGATACATAGACATTCAAGATGAATAGATATGGGAAGGTGATTGGGACTAAATCCACAAATACATACAGCTTTAACAGAGGATGTTTCTACATATTTATTTACATGTGCTGCACATATACCCATGAATACAGTAGAGCATAAGGGGGGCAAAATTATGAAGACTTCATAGCCATCACTAAGCACCTGGAGAGAGTGAGTGGCTGGGCCTAGAGGCTCAGGGCCATAGTCGTGGGAGACATCAAGGTCAGTTGGCATAACATAGTCCAAAAGACAACATTCTACATCCTACTTTGGTGAGTAGTAATTGGGGTCTTAAAACCTTGTGAGTGGCCCTCTAAGGTGCAATTAATGGTCTCTCTACACCTAGGGCAAAGAAGAGTGAAGAAAATCAAAGGCACATGAAAACAATTAGTCCAAAGGACTAACAAACCATGTGACCCTCAGCCTCCATGACTGAGACCAGAAGAACTAGATGGTGCCCGGCTGTTTCTGCTGACTGCTCCGAAAGGAATCACAATAGGAGGTCCTGGATACAGTGGGAGAAAAATGTGAAACAAAACTCAAAATCATAAATAAGACCAGGCTTATTGGTCTGATAGAGACTGGTGGAACCCTCAAGACTCTAGTCCTTGGACACTCTTCCAACCTGGTACTGAATTCACCTCTGTGGCTCAATTTCCAGCTGAACAATAGGCTTATACAGTGAACAATAACACTAGGGAAGTATGCACTGCTTAGAAAAATCAACCAGAGGAGATAAAAAAGGTAGCATCTGCCCAGGGATGAAGCTCAGAAGGCAGGAAGGGAGAGGAAAGAAGGACCAAGGGAAGTGGGAATCACAGGGAGGAAGTGGGAAGAGTGACCTTACATTGTGGGGACTGCAATCAATGTCATAAAACAAAATGTGTATGAACTGCTGAGTGAAAGCCCATTTGCTCTGTAAACGTTCACCCAAATCACAATAAAAAGTTAAAAGAAAAAAAAGAAAGCTCTACAACCTTGGAAATCCTATGAGGCAGTTCTACTCTGTCTTACAAGGTCACTATGCGTCAGGATCAACTTGATGGCAACAGGAAATCGCTAGTGCTGGAGTCCCAGTGTGGTGCAGTTAGGTGTTCAACTACTAGCCAAGAAGTGGGTGGTTTGAACTCACCCAGAGGCTCCTTGGAAGACAGGCCTGATGATCTGCCTCTGAAGGTTCACAGCCTTGGAAACTGTGGATCAGTGCTCCTCTGTACACATGGGGTCGCTGCAGTAGAAATCTACTCAAAGGCAACTAACAACAGCAGTTACTACTATTACTCTTCCTTTGCCGTTGCCCTGCTAACTTTCCCAGCTTCCTCCTTTGAGGTCTCCAGAGCCGAGGGAGCCGGCAATGCTTTTCTGGTTGGTCTACTGAATCCTGAAAAGCAAAAGTAACACTGTGGTGCTGAGCAGCCAAGACAGGTAAGAGTTAAAAGAGAAGCGTGCCTCAAAAGAGCAGCAACCCAGTGCATCTGCTGCTGTGTTGGCTGAGTCTCCTTGTCACTTTGCCATGACTTTAGGTTTATGGAAAAAGTATAAACCCTACAGAGAGGAAGAGAGGAAGTCTTTTTCCTACAGCACAGCTGAAAATCCCATCGCTCCATGGAATGTTTTACCCCTTTTAATATGCACGAGTTTTGGATGGAGTTTGCTTTTCTGTTTGCTCTGGATGCTTTGGTAGCAAGCTGTGCTTCTGGCTCTGACACCAAATATGAATGGGCAAGTACTGGTCCTGGGGTTCCCTGGGTCTAGCAGAGGATACCCAGCCCTGTGCCTGGTGAGTAGTAGGTGCTCCACAAATGTTTGCTGGATGTGTTTTTGTGCAGAGGCTTCAGGCCAACCATAACTTTCTGGAAGGCCTACCCTGTTGGCTCATGCAGCTCCCAGAAAAAAAAAAAAAAAAAAATGAAGGTCTCAGTCTGTCCTGCTGCATCAGTGAGCCTGTGAGTCTGTTTTTTATTGATCAGGATACAACTGCATTAGGGTTCTTAGGTAATTGATGCTTGAGGGGCACCTATTAGGTGTTAAGGAGCTCTAATGGCATAGTGCCTAAGGCATAGAAGGTTGGTGGCTCAAACCCACCAGCCACTCCGGAAGGAAGGCTGGGCAATCTACTTCTGTAAAGATTTATTGCCTCAGAAACCCAAAGGGGGTCATTATGAGTCAGAACTGACTCAATGACACTAAGTTTTTTTTTTTAAATTAGGTGTTAAGATACGGTCCAAGATATCTACATGTCATAGCCTGGATGTGTGTGTATCTATAACTACATATCAGTGCCTAAGGCATTTCACTGCTAACCAGAAGGCTCATGGTTCAAACCCACCAGACACCCCTTGGAAGGAAGACTGGGCAATCTACTTCTGTAGAGATACAGCCTCAGAAACCCAAGCAAGGGTTGCTTTGAGTTGGATCCAACTCGATGGCAGTGAGTTTTTTATATAGAAATAAAAGTCATTGCATCTTTTTTTTTTTTTTAGTATTATTTGATTGAGTTTTTGGTGAAGATTTACACAGCAGGTAAGGTTCCCATTTGACAATCTCCACACAAACTGCTCAGTGACATTAGTTGCATTGACCACAGTGGGTCAATATGCACTTTAATTCTATTCTGGTTGCTCCATTTCCAGTAGTCTAGTGTCCCTGCCTCCTTATCCTCTCATCTTTTGAGTAACTGTTGACCTTTTGGTCTCACACTGATGGTTTTTAAGAAGGGCCCCAATCTTGTGGGTAACATCCTTTATTTTATATGCTACTCTGCTATGTCACTAAAAGGTGATCTCAGCATGGGCTCTGTTCTAGGTTTAAAAAGAGTCTCAGGACAACAGTCTCAGGGAGTCTTTGTTCTCTACTATTCCAGTCTGTTCTGTCTGGCTTTTTTTGTAAAATAAGAATTTTTGTTTTGCTCCCTATCTTTCTCCATTCTCTCTAGGACCAGCTCTTCTGACTCCATCAGAAGGTCTGTGGTAGTAGCTGGGCACCATCTAGTTCTTCTGATCTCAGGGTACACGAGGTTGTGGCTTGTGTAGACTTATTTCTTCTCTGAGAGTTTGGTTGCCTTCTTCCTGTTTTGCTCCTGGTGAGTAGAGACCCAGCTGTGTCTCAGACGGCTACATGCTCTCCTGGAGATATTTAAGAGATGGGGAGGTGGACATCACATCCACTCCCCTCCCCCAGGAGAACAGGTTTTGAAATTATTCTACTTTAAGCCCTAACTCATTTCCAAAGGGAACAGACCTCTTAGCTGCTTCAAGGATCCCATGTCTATCAGAGACGTGTTTGTGCATGTATCTTCTAGTGGCTAATGGTAAAGTCATGAGTCTGACCAATGGACTTGATCTAAAATTCTTCAGCTCTGGAGGAGGAAAGGATAACCATAGCCACCCTGTTGATCATTTCATTTCACAGGGCAGACTCCTATCTGGGTTTTCATTAGGAGACGGATGAAACAAGCAACGTGTTTCCTTTTCTTAGGCCAAGTCATTTTGGATTGAAGGAGTACAAACATTGTGTTCTAGTTTCAGGGCTGTCCAAAACAGCAAATTTCCTTTTTGATGCAATGATTGGAACTGCTTTGCTTGAAGAAAGTAATAAATTATTAGTTGTTAACGAGTGTCTCTTGTATATCGTAGTAACTCCAGGCATATGGCAGATAAATTTATTTGAATAAATCATTCTTGAGAAAATAGAAAAAAATTAATGAAAGAAAAAAAGAACACATGGTGACAGACAGTAATCAGTTGCCATGGAATTGATTCCAAGTCATGGGGATCCTGTGTGTGTTAGAAAGGAACTGTGCTCCGTAGGGTCGCCAATGGCTCCTTTTTCCGAAGTAGATCACCATGTCTTTCTTCTGAGGTGCCTCTGGGTAGACTTGAACCCCTAACCTTTCAGTTAGCAGCTGAGCATGTTGACCATTTGTACCACCCAGGAACTCCCAGACATATTGTAGATGCTCCATAAGTGTTTAATAAATGGATAAGGGAAAGAATGAACAAGTAAAATACATAAAGAAATGCATAACAGTCATCCCCAGGATGAAATAAACAGTAGGTAGCTGAGCCTTCTGTGCTGGAGAATTAAGGGGTGTTTTCAGGGGATACTGACGTCCTTGATTGTCTTTCATTCACAGGCGTGGTTGTTCCGAACCTGTCTTTGTGCAGTGAGACTCATCCTTTCTGGCTACAACTGTTTGAGCCAAGAATGACATCAGCCAAAGGGGGCCGATCAAAGTATCTTCACCTGGAAGAAGATGGAACTGGAGTGGAGACTGAGATTCTCCCTGTCCGTGTTGCCTATACTGTAGTATGTAATTCTGTAATATGTACAAAAGGAGCCCCAGTGGTACAGTGGTTAAGCACTTGGCTGCTAACCAAAAGGTTGGTGGTTCAAACCCATCCAGTAACTCTGTGGGAAAAAGACCTGGCAAACTGCTTATGTGAAGATGACACCTAGAAAACCCCAGAGGGCAGTTGTACTCTGTCCCATGCAGTTGCTATGAGTCAAAAATTGACTTGATGGTGTCCAACAACAACAACATCTACATGTGTAATATGTAACAGAAATAACAATGCAGCCTAACACATAAATGGGTCATGGACATCTAAATAACTTAGGTAATGTGCTCATGTTAGGAGGGGGCGTCTCCCCTTTGCCAAGGACATAAGGAAGAAGGAAATTAGGGCGTACCTTGAGGCAGAACCATAGGAAGAGAGAGAGAAGGGGAGAAAGAGAAGTTTCCTGGATTCGCAAGGTTCTTAGAGTTCCTGGATAGAGACCTGAATATTTGTAATTTCCCCAAATGAGCACACATTGATTTATGCTGTTACTCTCAAAACAGCCTAGAAGCCCAGAAATGAGGTCATCCAACTCCCATGGCGTTCTCCTAAACTCCCAATCACTGCCATGCAAGGCAAGGACCTGTGTCTCTCGGCAGCTCTGCCATGGCTTCTGGTTTCCTCTCTACTCCCCCTCCCAGGATTTGAACATTAAAGAGAGAGAGAGAGAGAGAGAGAAGAAAGAAAAAAAGCAAATACCTCAACCCTCATCATTTCAAGCTGGATGGTGGGGAGTTACTATTTGATTTGGTTTCCTTTCAGTCCTGAGGTTTGTCTTTTAGTAAGGGTTCCAGTTGCTTTATGTTGGCTTCTGGTTGCTCAAGAGGACTGAAGGGTGTCCAGGGCAGAGTTGTGGTATTTGAGTTGGCAGGTAGTGCTGCTGGGGTAGTCGAAGGGCCTGACCTCCAGCCTTCAGTGTACTGGGAGTTTCCTTTCTGGGGTTCCTTGCCACTGGGCATCAGGACAAGATGCACTCACTGTTGAGCCTCAGCTTAATCTGATTAGAATCTCCCGAAGTGTCTTGTTTTTTTGTAGGGCTGATGCAGAGGGCATGGGAAACAAATGGCTCTTCTCTCCTTTCCTCTCCTCTCCAGCCAGAGAGGGTGGTGGTTTTGGCTGCTTTGGTGGAAAACTAAATCCCCTTCCACACATGAGATCTTCTCACAGCCTTGAATTAGTGTTGGCCAAGACGACACTGGTTGATTCCACAAGGGCACAAGCCAACCACACCTTGGACAAGAGTGGACCTCAAAGACATGCAGTGGTTGGCTCGGGTGGAGCAGTTATGGGGCAGAGAGGCCAATGGGTGTCCCAAAACGGAAACAGCATCAAAACAGAGAGTCTGGCAGGCCCCTCAAGACGAAGTGGCTTGACACTTTCCTCTGGGTCAGAGAACATACATTCATTTCAACCAGCTTCCAAGGTGTTGACTAAGGTATGAGTAAAACCTAACAGCCAGGAAATTCATGAAGCACCATTAGGAGAAAAAAAAAGAAAAAAGAAAAAAAGAAAGAAATGAACAGGAGCAGCAGCAGAAGAGAGGAACTGGCTTTGAAAATGAAGTAGCATCTGGATATTGCATATCAGGCAAAGGTTCGAAACAGGGCATTTTGGCAGAATCACTGTGTTAGGCTCTTAACACACCTCTTGGGTTTGTTTTCGCCCTGATGTCCTTCCTCGGCATTTCTGTCACCCTTGGCCATCCCGTCCCCCTCTTGGCTGGCCTCTTTCTCCTTGGCTATCACCAGGCTGCCTGTTGGAGGACTCGGGCATGACATATCTGCACCATGCGTGAACAGCACTCACCATTAAGAGCTCCATCTAATGAGAAACAGAGCCGCGGAGGGGAAGCTTCAAACTGGTTAACGGAAGGAAGTGCCTGGAACGAAATCCGACTTGATGTCCCAATTAATACGTCCCCTAATTCTATTTCCTGCCCTTGTGGGCTTACAGCCGCCTCCCTCTAATTTTCTGTGGGAGACGGAGACTCGACCGATGGGGAGGAAGGAACCTGGAAATGGGGCGGCTTCACGGATGACTTGATACGCAGGCAATGGGCATATTAGGACAAATTAGGGAATTAAGGAGGAGGAAAAAAAAGAGACAATGACAGTCAGAGGAAATGTCATCCCAAGTAATAGTATTAATGGAGACTGGGGCCTTGCACGAGAGGGTGGCTGGAGACACGGAGAGCGGAAAACGCCAGCCAAGCTGTCTTTTATTTCAGGCTAGGAGAGAGGGACTGTTGCCAGACCCTCTCCTCTCTGCTCTGGGACCTCGGGGTAACACTAGCCATGGGGCCATTCAGGAGGATAAAAAGCAGGCCTGGCTGGCTTACAGCCTTGATGAAGTCCTTGGATGGAAATAAATGTGAATGCCTCCAGCCAGGCTCAGGCAAGTTGGGGGAAGTGGTGGGCTCTGGAAGTGCTAAAAGCCCACTGGAATAGCTCTGTGTCATCGGCCTCTCCACCATTCAGTCATTCTTTTTAGTTAAGCATTGCCCTCTCTCCATCAAATTCAGTTGCCGTTGATTTGATTCTGACTCCCAGTGACCCTGTGTGTGTCCGAGTGGGACCGCGCTCCGTAGGGTTTCCAACGGCTGATCCTTTGCAAGTAGATTGCTAGGCTTTTTTTCTGAGGCACCCCTGGGTAGACTCCAACTGCCAGCCTTTCGATTAGCAGGCAAGGGCATTAAGTGTTTGTGCCACCCAGGGCCTCCCCTCTCTCTCTAGACCTTTTCAAAGGCAGATGCTTGCAGACGGTAAAGCATGTTACTGGGGTGAATGGCTTCTCAGAGGCATTGGACTCCCCCAAGAAAAGTGGGGACCAGCCAGGATGATTGGAGCAATGTCGGGACTGGCTTCCACTTGCCCTCTCTGCACACATTTACCTAGGGATCTTTCTAAAACACAGAGCCCATCTCGTCACTGGCCGGCTCCCCAGTCCCTGTGTGATCGAGTCTGGCCACCTTAGCCTGGCATTCAAGGCCTGTCATACCCCAAAGACGACTTTCTCTGGAGTCCTGCCATTATCTCCTTTCTTCCTAGGCCTCCACCCAGTGCATTGTCCCTTCAACCTGCCACGTTCTTTCCTCTTACATAGCTTTGCAATCCTGCACCTGCCTCTAGCCTTGCCCATCTCCATAATCTTTACCCAGTGGGCTCCCTGCTCATCCTCTCAGGCCAGGTTCAAATGGCTGAAGCCTTCCCAGGCCTGGGAGTCACTTCTCTGCCTTCCCGTGGGCCTTGCTTGAATCTCTACATTTACACATGTCCGACTGTTTTGTGATCATTGGCTTTCGTGCCTGGCTTCCCTCGACGTGCCTCTGCATTTGCAGTGTTTGACATAACCTGTTAGCGGCTGTTGAGTTGGCTCCAGCTTGTGGTGACCCCATGTACAACAGAGTGGAAGGCTGCCCGGTCCCACGGCATCCTCATCATCATGGGCATGCCTGAGTCCTTGGTTGCAGTCACTGTGTATTCTGAGTGCCTTCCAACTGATGGGGCTTGTCTTCCAGCGCTCTGTCAGACAATGTTCTGTTGGGACCCACAGGGTTTTCACTGACTAACTCTTGAAAGTGAATCATCAGGCCTCTCTTCCTAGTCTGTTTCAGTCTGGAAGCTCTGCTGAAACCTGTCAACCATGGGTGACCCTGCTAGTGTTTGAAATACTGGTGGCCTACCTTCCAGTATCATAGCAACATGCAAGTCACTGTAGTATGACAAACTGACATGGCACAGGGGCTCAATAAATAGAGAGGAAGAAAAAAAAAAGAGCTGGAGAGTGTTAAGAGGTAGGGAAAGGGCGTGCAGAAAGAACAGGCAACATCTAGAACCAGGCTGGCCCTGGTTTACTTTTATCATTAGGTAACACAGCCACTCAGATGGATGTATGATCACTCGGAGTTGCCTTTAGAACTTGTCCATTTTAAGCCAATCGTCCAGGTTACCCAATGAGGCTAGTGCTTTGGAGATCTGGGTTCAGATCCTTTTGAAATGTCTCCAACACTGGGCAGGTCACTCCCCATCTCTGAGCATCACTGAAATGGGAACGAGGTGTTCAGGAGGGTCCAGACAAGGCAGAACACTTCAAGTGCTTTGTCCAGTGCAGGGTAAGCGAACAATTAAATGTAACGCAGATGAGAACCCAAGCCCGTGAACACTGTGGCCCTTTCTGACTGTCCGTGGCTCTTTTTCTCTCATCTCACCAACCTCTTCCATGCAGGTCTTGCCCAACCGTCTGAACTGTTCCCTCCCCTTGCTACCGGATAGACAAGCCAGGGAGTGGTCCCAGCATCTGTGGCAGTACCTACTGGCATCTTGGTTCCTGGAGAACAATGCCATCCCTGTGACTTGGTTCCTTAAAGGATCTGATGCCTGCCACAAACATCCCCAAACGAAAACCTCCTGGTTCATCACTGGCCTGGAAGCAGGCGAGGCAGCCTCAATCTGCAGATATGAGACCGGATGCCTCAATCATTGCACTGTGGAGTGTCAGCTACTGGAGCTCCTGGGGGCACCCCTGAGACCACACAGGGGTCTTTTTCATCAGGATAAACCTATATACTGCCTGGATTTCTTTCCCCCTGTCCCTGGAACCTGGAATTCCCCTGGACGCAGAAGGCACCACTCACAGACAGACGGTGTCTGTGGGTGTAAATACTGGGTTTGAATGTTCATGTTCAGCTGCATCTCACAGCAACCTTGCATATAACAGAACTAAACATTGCCAGGTCTGGGCCAGCCTCATGATGGTTGGTCAGTTTCAGCTCACTGTTACAGCTACTGTGTCATTCCAGCTCACGTAGAGGGTTTCCCTCCTTTTTGGTGACCCTCCATTTAACCAAACATGATGTCCACGTCTACTGATGGTTCTTTCCTGATGACGTGGCCAAAGAAGCCAGATGAAGCCTCCTCCTAGCTTCCAAGGAGCTTTCTGGCTAGATCTCCTTTGCTTCGTGCTCTTATGCTTTACAACAGATGCAATGGCAACAACAGAACAAAACAGACCCCAAACCAGTTGCCGTGGAGTCAATTCCAACTCATCTCACATTTGCAATTTACATAAACCTTATCCAAAGTGATGAAATCTGTTAAACTGTGGATTTAGTGTTTTGGTTGTACTTTTTTTTTGTTTTTGTTTTTGAATATACCTGGGAATAAACACGTAATGATTAAAAAATGCTCATCTGTTTCCACCCAAAATCATCCCATTTGCTACCATGGTTGAGTGCTACCTTTGGTAAACCTGGGCCTAGGAGGTGCAGGTGGCCATACTGTTTTTGGTGAGGGTCTAGGCCTGGGTAGCAGAATGGGTTTCAGGTATTGGGCCCTACTAAACTGGCCACCTAGCACTTTCTTACAGGGGCAATGGTGGTTCAGCTTTCCATGTGGAAGACCCAAGTTCAAGTCTCAACAATACATCTCATACACAGCTACCACCCATGTGTCAGCGAAGGCTTGTATGTTGCTATGATGTTGAACAGGTTTCAGTGGAGCTTCTAATATGGACTAGGAGGAAAGGGCTGGTGGTCCACTTCCAAAAACAAGCCAATACTGGTATGATAGAGCCTGGTGGAACCCCTGAGACTATGGCCCCTAGCTGCCCTTCTGGTCTGGAATTGAACCCATACCACCATTTGGTTGGTGGCTTCCAACCTAACAAAAGACAGGCGCATGAATTGAACATATACTTGAGGTAGATACACTCCTTGGAGAGAACAATCATGGGAGAAAGAAGGGCTGTTTATGCACAGGGAGAGAACTTAGGGGGCAGGAGTGCATGGAGGGATGGACACAGGGAAGAGGTGACTGTCAGGAGGAAGTGGGAGGGGAGCTGTTGCATTGTGCTAAAGTGTAGTCAATGTCATGAGACAAAGTGTATGTGAACTGCTGTATGGAAAGTGGATTTGCTCTGTAAATTTTCACTCAAATTGCAATTAAAATAAAATAAATAAATAAAAAGAAGCCAGTCAAAACCATATGGATAGTGACAGTCTGATCTGCAACTGATCATGGGGACGGCACAGAACAGGGCACTGTTTCATCCTGTTGTGCGAGGGGTCACCATGAGTTGGGAGTGACTTGGTGACAGCTAACAATAATGATGAGAGCTTTTCAAACAAAGGTGTTCTTCAGGGCCTCGCCCCTCACCTGGTTCAACCTTCGTCTATGGGTCAGGTGGGAGCTGGAGGCCTCTCGTGCAACCACACCACTTCATTATGGTGCAGAGGATTTCATGTTAAAGTCAAAGTCAGGCTTTTGAGAAAGGCAGAAAGGAGAGAGGCAGAAAGCAAGTGGAGAAAAGAGTTCAGTTCCTTCAGACTGTCCCCGGGGAAGTTTCTCTTAATCTCACTTGTGGACCAGCTTGGGCTTTTAAGTGGCCCTGGTCTGAGGCTTGGCAGCCCTGAGATGGAGAAGGCCCAGCTCAATGAGATTGGTCTGCTGTTCATGGGGTAATTGGGGTTGGAGAATGAGGCTGCCGGGAGATGTGTTTCCTCCCTTCTCTGGCTGGGGTCCTGGCTTGTTACCTGATCCTCTGGAGCCAGCTGTACACAGCAGCAAGAGCACTGGGTCGAGAAAGAAGAATAATGCTTAATACTAAAAACAGAGTCCCTGGGTTGCACAAATGGCTAACACACTCAGCTACTAACTGAAAAGTTGGCTGTTCAAATCTTCTAAGACCCAGAAGCATCTTAGAAGAAAGGCCTGGTATTTTGGTCCTCTGTGCTGCTCTAACAGAAACATACCTTAAGTGGGTGACTTGAACAAACAGGGATTTAGTGTCTTACAGTGTTGGAGGCTAGAAGTCTGAGTTCAAAGTTCAAGCTCTAGGGGATGGGAGAAAGCCCCTTGACCTTGGGCTTCAGCTCTACCTCTTGTTCCTGGACCACTGAAGCTGGAGGCTTCCCTTAACTCAAGCAGCTGCTGCCTACTGAGGCTGACAACAAATAAAATGAGGTCAACAAATAAAAATGGCACAATCCTGAGATTAACAACTACATGGCAGACCACCAGTTCAAGTCCACAGATGGTCCCAAGGTCGGCAGGAAACATGGAGACTGCTGAATGAAGACTCGGCTACATTCAGGGTCCAGGTGTGCCAAAAAGCCCAGAGACCTTTCTCAACATGTCTCCTTATGTACTGGAAGCAGACCACATCCTTAAGGCAGCTACTCAGCTGTTTCAGTAGATGCTACCATGGAATTGATTACCAGTTTCATCATGGGGAATAACTACATCCACTCAAAACCAGGCCCAGCCAAATCGACACACAATTTAACTACCACACCAGGTATCTACTCTGGAAAGACCCATCAATGAAATCTCATGAAATATTGTTCTACTTTGAGACACATGGGGTCACCATGAATTGGCACTGATTCTATGACAACTGTTTTATTTGTTTGTTTAATACTAATAACAATAACAATAACAATGACAACAGTAACAGTCATCTTCCTAGGCAACATTCATCAGGTGCCTATGTTCTTGACACAGATAAACTCACCAGATGGATATGCACCACAACCCTATGGGATAGGTCCTCTCCTCCCCATTTTACAGATGAGCAAAGTAAGGTTTAGAGAGGTTGAGATCCTTGCTCCAGATTTTATGCCTTGTAAGTGGCAGAGGTGAGATGTAAGCCCTTTCCTTCCCCTAGGGCCTCAATACCTCCCTCATTCTGGGAACTCTGGTGGCATAGTGCCTAAGGCATTTGACTGCTAACCAGAAGGCTGGTGGTTCAAACCCCCCAGCCACTCCTCAGAAGTAAGACTGGGAAATCTAGTTCTGTAGAGATACTGCCTTGGAAATCCAAGGAGGGGTCTCTATGAGTCAGAATCGACTCGACAGCAGTGAGTGTCAGATCAAATCAATGGTGGTTTAGTGATTGTATTTTATTTTTTAATCTTGGAACTCTTTCTTTGAATGATGCTGTTCAGAAAGCCTGATAAATAAAGAGAAGCAAGTGGCCTTGATGCATCGACCCAGATGAAGAGCAGACTCAGGTCGTGCTAACAGATACCACCTTTGCTTCCATGGGGGATCTTGTGGGAACTTCTAGGATTCTGTGGGGCTCGCTCAGTTCACAAACCAGTGGGACGAGTGCTTCTCTCAAGGTGCTTCCCAGCCTTGTTGTTAAGAACCTGTTGTGTTGTTGTTGTTAGGAATCATCGAGTTAGTTCCGACTCATAGAGACCTTATATACAACAGAATGAAACACTGCCTGGTCCTGCACCATCCTCACAGTCATTGCCATGCTTGAGCCCATCGTCCCAGCCACCGTGTCAGTCCATCTCGTTGAGAATCTTCACCTTTTCACCGACCCTCTACCAAGCATGATGTCCTTCTCTAGGGACTGGATGACAACATGACTGAAGTATGAGAGACGAAGTCTGACCATTGGAACTAGACCCTCAGAGGCTCTCTGGATGGCTGAAGAGTATGGTTCCTGGTGCTCCTGTTCAAGTTAGCAAATGTGGAGTCTGGAGTGGCGCTACCATTCGTTCCTCCATCATTCCCATCCCCATCTACTCTGTGTGTGGAGGTGGCAGCAGGGTCTCACGGGTACATTTCTCACCTTCCATGTGGGACACTCAGCTTTGAGTCCCAGCCAATGCTCCTCATGAGCAGTCACCAGCCGTCTGTCAGTGGGGCCTTGCGTGTTGCTCTGATGCTGAACAGGTTCCGGGGGAGCTTCCAGACTGAGATGGACTAGAAAGAAAGAACTGGCTAGCTACTCTCAAAAGACCAGCCAAAGAAGGACTAGAAAGAAAGAACTGGCTAGCTACTCTCAAAAGACCAGCCAAAGAAGGACTAGAAAGAAAGAACTGGCTAGCTACTCTCAAAAGACCAGCCAAAGAAAACCCTGTGGATCACAGTGGTCTGATACCATTGTGTGTGGAGTTGCCATGAGTTGGCAACGGCAACGACAGTCCACTCTGTACCCCGCCTGAGGTTGCATACCAAAACCAAAACGAAACCCACTGCCGGCGAGTCGGATCCAACTCACAGTGACCCCTCCTTGGGTTTCCGAGGTGATATCAGTAAGGAAGTTAGATGTGAATACAGCCCATTTTTGCTGTTATAAAGTATCTTATTGAGATAATTGAAAAGCCAGGATTACATGTTTGTGGTCATTGTTGTTGTTTTGTTGTTATGTGCCGTCGAGTTGGACCTAACTCATAGCGACCCCTCCTTGGGTTTCCGAGGCAGTATCACTATGGAAGTAGATTCCCCATCTTCCTTCTGAGGAGTAGCTGGTGGGTTTGAACTGCCAGCCTTCTGGTTAGCAGTCAAGTGCCTTAGGCACTACGCCATCAGAGCTCCCATGGTTGCCTACAAAGGGCAGTGAAAGAAATGAGAAGCTCTTTTTGTCCTTTGTCCCTCTTGCTGAGGCTCTTCCTCTTTTTCTTTTATCTTCTGGAGAAAAGAGAACTGGGATAAGAGGAGAGACAAATTCATGGGCAGTTCCAGTGGAGAAGAATGATGAATAATTTCACAATGCACCCACTGAGAGAAGTGAACATCAAGAGGCATGAATGTGCATGGAGAGACAATGGGGAAGGGGCTTAAGGAGCAGGTTCAGGGATTAGAAAGACTTTCTGGCATGAAAAGATGGGAGAGAGAAAGGTAAAAGAGGGTGGGGACATGGTGCAAAGAGGCCATTTGAAGCGGAACGAGAGGTGCGTGCAAAGTCACAGAAGGGGGGGGAGCTGCAAGGTGCCTGCTAGGACTGGAGTGTAGACTCAGGGGAGGGCTTGGCGATTGAGTGCTGTGTCTTTGAGCTCTGATAGCATAGTGCCTAAGGCATTTGACTGCTAACCAGAAGGCTGGCGGTTCAAACCCACCAGCCACTCCTCAGAAGGAAGGTTGGGCAATCTACTTCCATAGTGATACTGCCTTGGAAACCCAAGGAGGGGTCACTTTGAGTAGGGTGCGACTCCACGGCAGTGGTTGCATTTTTCATTTACAAGGGTGGGAGGTCAACGTTGGGCAGTAACTTGGCTCTCGGTCAGATAAATGGCAAGAAGCCACAAATAATTACCTTTTCCAAGAGGCTCACCTCTCGCCCTGTTAATAAAACCAAGAACGGGAAATGGCTACCCACAGTCGTGACACCTGGACAGTTTCAGATGGAGCTGTTGCTGGTGCTGGTGGGGGAGATGGGAAAGCCTGGTGTGTTGCATCGCTCTGCCAAGCAGCCTGAACCCCCTGAAACCATTGCCACTCACTTCTTTCCCAGGGGTTGACTTTTTCTCGCTGCCTCTGCAATCTCCCCTTTCCTGAGGGGCTTCTCTAGGAGTAGTCCATTTAAACAGGTCTTACCACTCAGGGTGGGAAATCACACGTGGGGAGGGGTGAGTGAAAGCTGTGGCCCTGTCATGCCAAAGACTGAGCCTCATAAGAGCCCGGTTGTGGCGTCTTGAGTTCACAGCACTGCCTGCAAGGCCCCTATGGGTGTGACGGGGCAGCTGCAGACACAGGAGCCAGAGCAGAGCTGTCATGAGCTGTATTTTGTTGGAGGTTGCCGTTACTCCACTAGCTTTCTCTTGGCTAGTGTTTGCTTCAGCCAGAAACCAAACCTGTTGCTGTAGGGTTGATGCCAGCCTTTTGGAAACACACCTCTAGGCCTTTTTTTCCAAGGTGTTGCTGAGGGGATTCAAACAGCCAACCTTTCAGTTAGCAGTCCAGTGCATAACCGTGTGTGCCTCCCAGGGAATCCTGGTCTGTAGGTACTTATATTTCACTCTAACTTCTTCTTCGCTAGTGTTTGCTGAGGCTATTTTCCCCCCAATCTTTAATTTTCAGCTTTTCTGTGAATATATGTATGCCTTGTTAAAAGCGTACAGCCATTTTTTTTTTTTTTTTTTTTTTAAATCAATTCCTAAAGTCTTGGTCTTTGAACTGAAAGTTTAATTGCATTATGATGAGTGTGACGTCTGATTCATTTAGAACCATTTCCACACTTTATTCTGAGATTCCTTATTTACCACTGTTTTTCTCTCTTTGCTTCTTTCTCCTTTTTGCTTTTGTATTAGATCAATAGGGTTTTCTGACCCCCTTTCCCCTTCTTGTCTCTTCTCCCTGTTTGGAAGCTATATGTTCTATTATTGAGTGAAGGAGCTCAGGTGGTGAGGTGCCTAAAGTGTTTGACTGCTAACCAGAAGGTTGGCTGTTCAAACTCACCAGCTGATCTGTGGAAGGAAGACAGGGCCATCCACTTCTGTAAAGATTTACCACCTCGGAAACCCAATGGGGGTTGCGATGATTTGGACTCATCTTGATGGCAGTGAGTTTGGTTTCTTGTGGTTCTTATTTAATGGGCATTTTCAAATTCTTAGTATGCACATAATTAATCCCTACAGAAAATAACGTAATTAATCTAGTTTGAACAAAACAAAGCCCTTAAACACTTAAATTCCAACCTTTCCCCATTTCCAGCATCCATGTATTTTTGGCCAAACCAGATAAGGGTCCCACCTCCCCCTCCTTCTCTCTGTGTTACCTTGGGAATAACTTCTCTTCAATTCTCATTTCCTTTGTCCAGAAAAAGTAGGACTCATAACACCGTCTTCAGAGGGTTGTTGGGTGATCGGAAATGGCATATCATGTGGAAATGCTCCAGGCCACTAGCTTGTTGTCCATCTCCTTGGATCCAAAATCTCCAGGAAGCTGGGGTTTCTTCACATGTATTTAGAGAATTATCGCAGTGGCCTCGAAAGGCATTGGGACTGGCTCCTTTCACTCTCCTGTCCTGTCCCCTGCAACTGCGGCCTTCTTTGAACATTACAATCCATGTCTCTTGGGGGCTCATGTCAAGTGCTTGATTGCTAACCAAAAGGTTGGTGGTTTGAATCCCCCCCAGAGTCACCTCAGAAGAAAGGCCCGGTGAGTTTCTTCTGAAATGTCACAGCCTCGAGAACCCCGTGGGGCACAGTTCTGCTGTGTATGCGTGGGATCACCACGAGTGGGGACTGGCTTCGTGACAGCTGGGCTTGGTGTGGTTCATTCGGGTCTCTCAGTGTGTCAGTGGGGGTGGAGTCAGGAAAGGAACTCAGTCCCCACGTGCGGGGAGCAGCTGCCTTGCTCTGCTCATCCTGTTTGCGCTCCGCCTCTTCACCCGCCTTGTGTTTTCCCCTCCACGGCTCTGTCTCCACGTTGGCCTCTCTCACTGCCTGGTTGTTCTCCTAATGCTTGGGGTTTCCCTCTCGCTCCATCTTCCTCTCTGTCCTTCCACATCTTTGTCTTCCTCACTCTAGGTTTCTGTCCCTTCTCTCTGCTTCTCTCTGCCTGGGTCCCAGTCCCTTCCTCTCCACCCATCCTTCCATCCACCTCCCAGCCTCAGCCCAACCTGGCCTCCCTCCCTGACTCTGTCGTCTCACTTTGGTCTGGAGGAAGATGGGGCAATCTACTTCCGTAGTGATAGTGCCTCGGCAACCCAAGGAGGGGTCGCTATGAGTCAGGTCTGACTCATGGCACATAACAACAATAACAACCTGCTCTCTGAACCTGACATAGAGACTGTCTCACCCCTTCCTGCTGCTCCCGTCCACCCATCTCCTCCTGTCTCTCTCTGTCTCCACATCTGCCACTGTTTCTATCATGTTTGCTCCTTCACTCCATCTTGCCTCTCCCCCCCACCACGTGTCTCGTCCTCTTCCCGTGCCCCCCTCTCTCTCCCCTCATCCCCACCATCTCCATCTCGGCTGCTTTCTGACTCCTTCCCTGTCCCACTCCACACTGCACAAGCAGGCCCAGCCTGGGGTCTCTGGGCTCCAGGAAGCCGGCCAGAGCCCATGCAGGCTGTGCCATAACTCAGAACTCAGCCAGCAATCATTTCATTAAGCAGGAATGGCTTTCCCATCACCAGATAGCAGACCCACTTCCCCACCACAGCCCCCTCCCTGCCACAAAGCCCCCTCACAACTTCCTGCTCATAGCCGCCACACAAGGCTTCATTCTAATCCTTGGACTTGTCTGTTTAGTGTCTTTGAAGAGGGGAAAGGAGCAGAAAAGTAGCTTGTCTTTTATTTTTACTTGCCCTTTTTTCCCCCCTTTCCTCCAGATATCCCCCTGGGGCACCAGCCTAGAACAGAGCAACAAATATTTACTAATTCCATTAACAGAAGAGGTTCTTTTTTTTTTTTTTTTTTCCTCATTCCCCCAACCGAATAGCTGAGGCCCCAAGTTCATGGTGAGCCTCCTCCCCCGTATATCCCCCTACCCTCCTCCTCCCTACACACCCAGGACTTATATATAGTTCACTCGGTGCCATTTCCCCAATTTTTTCTGAAGTTCAAGACAAGTTGAAGGGTCAAAAAGGCAAAGGGTGTTTTAGAAGTTTAGCAGACAGCTTTTGGTACAAGGAAAAGAAAGAGCCTGAGCGGGAGAGCGGGAAGGAGAGCGAGGGAGCAGGGGTCTGGCTCACATTAAGCTGGAAAGTTCCAGCCACTGATTCACTCTGCAATTGCTGCTTCCAAAAAAAAAAAAAAAAAAAAATCACAAAACATGGTCTACTCATGATTTCTTTGAAAAATATCAATCCAAATGATACTTCGGTAAACCAAGCTGGAGACTCATCTCTCCTTTCTCTTTGGATGTTTCAATAGGGCTGGGGAGCGGGATCTAGAGGATGGGCATGATGGATTTCCAAGGCAGGGAGTCCATAAACTCAGGATCATCTTCCAGCCAGACCTCATACAATGTCTTCCTCCGCCTTGCGGTGATCTCCTAGGGGGAGGCCAGTGTGGTGTGACAGGGCCACTCTCGGCCCCGGTAAAGGAGGGAGTTGGAGGGTGGCCCTGGGAAAGGGCTTAGTGACCATCTACTGGTTCTCATGGGGCCACATGGCAACACCAACGATGAACTGGCCTGGCACGGTTGGAGAAACAGTGTACCGTGCTCCCCTTTCATTTCTCTTTCAACCCTGATTCTTTCCAGAAGACAGCTTCAGCTGGGTGCTGGTGTGTCTCCAACACCTTCTTGGCACTTGATAATCCCCCTTGTTTTGAGGGAGAGACATAGCAGTCTTGTGAACTTCAGGGGCAACTCTATTGTTGTTGTCATGGAGTTGGCTCTGACTCACGCACCCTCGTGTATAACAGAATGAAATGGTACCCAGTCCTGTGCCACCTTCCTGTATGATCCTTGGCTAATCTTTGAAAGCAGATCTGTAGGCTTTTGGAAGCTCCAGTGAAACTTATCCATCATGGGTGACTTTGTTGTTATTTGAAATACTGGTGACATAGCTTCCAGCATCGTAGCAAAACACAAGCCACCACAATCTGACAAACTGATAGATGGTGTACCAGCATTTATGATATACCTGACTCATGTGATCTCCTATTTATGAAAATAAATACTGGTCTTTCATTTAGGGTAGTGACAGAAAGCTTCCTTTTAGGGTAGGTTGAATATTGAGTAAACAACCACAGAGGGTTGGGTTGAGAAAAAAAAGAAAAAGGTGCATATAGGCAAGCAGGTACGTGGAGATGACAAAAATTATAGACTTGCTGGACAAACAAAAGAGGGTTGGGAAGCACTGGTGTGGAGTGCTGATTTACCACTGTTCATTGGCACCCAGAGCCCTTGAGGTCTACTAGGGAGGGGGTAGATAAGACAGTTCCCTGGTCTCCCTGCCTTGTATCTGCTGTTTCTAGTGGTTATATGCATTGGATTTCCCTGGGATAATTTATTTTTGGAAAAAAAAACAAAAACAAAAAACAACCCTCCTAACTAAAATAAAGCTTAAAATATCAACCTCCTCTGCTAAAACATATTTATTGGTATTAAAGTTGCCAAAAAGAAAAAAAAAAAAAAAAAAAAAAAAAAATTGTCCAAGGTCACCAAGGCATCTAGACTCCCATATGCTGAGTTACTACAGGGCAAAACATGAATTCTGCAATATGGGAATTCTCATGTGAAGTCCTCACAGGAGTACTGTGAAATTGCTGGTATTTTTCAGAAGAAGAAACTGAGGCCCCGTGAGATGAGGGCTTTGGAGGAGCTGGGATTCCCTCCACATCTGGCTGACTCGCCATCTGCTGTTTTTAGTGCTGCGGCCCACTGCTCTCCCACTCACAAACCATCTGCATATCTGCATGCCCTCATCCTCCTGCAGGACACACACACACACACACACAC
>NW_006921635.1:8805122-8807860 GCF_000298275.1 Orycteropus afer afer
GCTAAGATCTTCCAACCACAAGTCAGGATGGGGACACCCCTAGATATTCTCATGGGTGACTCCTACAGCTCACAGGTGGGGAAACTGAGACCCAAGGGGAAAAGAACCCCCCAAATCCCAAGGAAGGGGTGAAGCCAAGCCGGGAATGGAAGCCAAGGCAACTTTTCCCCCACCCATGTCCTTTCCACTACCTTCTCTCCCTGAAATCTTGAGACATTCTGAAAATATTTGATGATTATGGGAGACAACACTCATTGGGAACCCTACGGGAATGGGTTAATAGATCCCCTGCCTGACTTTTACGCTTGACCACATGTGGGCCATGAAGCTTTGGGCAAGTTAATTAATCTCTCTGTGACTCAGTTTTCTCATAGGTGAAGTGGGAGGGGGCACCAATAACACCTCCACCAACCATCTGTCAGTTTATCATACAGTCGTGGCATCCATGTTGTTATGGTTCTGGAAGTGATTATAAATACTAGGAGGGTCACTCAGGATGGATAAGTTTCAGAGGAGCTTTCAGACTGAGACAGACTAGGAGGAGAGGCTTGGTGATCAACTTATAAAAATTAGTCAGTGAAAACTCTGTGATCACAACAGAGTGTTGCCCAACATCATGTTGGAAGATGAGCTCCCCTAGGTTGCAAGGCACTCAAAATACACAGTGACCATAACAATGGACTCTTCCAATTATATCATGGCAATTAGCAATAACAGTTAGCATCTCTCTCCCAGAGTTGCGGTAGGAACTAAAAGAGAATCCAGGTAAAGTGTTGAAATAGTGCCTGACACCCAGTACAGATGTGATGAATAGTGAATATGATGGAAGATGGGCCAATCTACTTCCATAAAGATTTATCCCCAGTGGGGTCACTATGAGTTGGAATCGACTTGATGGCAGTGAATTTGGTTTGGTTTTGGTATCAATATCAATATTAGTATTAGATATGTTGTTGTTGTTGTTATGTGCCGTCGAGTCGGACCTGACTCGTAGTGACCCCTCCTTGGGTCTCCCAGGCAGTATCATTAAGGAAATAGATTGCCCCATCTTCCTTCCGAGGAGTGGCTGGTGGGTTTGAACTGCCAGCCTTCTGATTAGCAGTCAAGTGCCTTAGGCACTATGCTACCAGAGCTCCCAGTATTAGATATAGAGGGGAAAAACTCTCCCATTGACATAGTACAAACTCCATATTGTTGTTAGGTGCTGTCAAGTTGATTGTGCCTCACAGCAACCCTGTGTGACACAGCAGAACTGCTCAATAGGGAGCTCAATAGGGCTTCCTGGGCTGTAAACTCTATGAGAGCAAATCACCAGGTCTTTCTTCCACAGAGCAAGTAGGTGGGTTCGAACCACCAACCTTTCAATTAGTAGCCTATTGCTTAACCATTGTACTTCCAGGTCTCCTACAGATTCCATAGATAGGTTGATATGTGCAGCCCCTACTCTCACTCTAGCCTGACGATTCTTTCCCCTAGGCAAGGACCAAATTCTGGGGTTGGGGTGGTAGAACCAAGAGGTGTTTGGACACAAGTGGTTTGATGTCCTGGTTTTTAGGCAGAGAAGCTAACAAGCAGAAACATTATGGGATTTCCTGAAGAGCTAGTTAGAAGTGCAGCCAAGTCTCTGGAACCTTCCATATCTCCCTCTTTCCACTGCTTCCATTACACCATGCTCATGATGGAGATCTGTCTCGGAAGGGGTTAACTCTGAGCCCTGCAGCTGGCTACAGCAAGCTTCTTCCCCTCTGATTTTCATTTGCAAAACAAACAAACAAGAATCCTTCTAATAACTCCCAGGCCTCCCTCTCTGTGGCTGAGTGGTGGATTCTGCAAGAAGCAGGGCTTCCAAAGCTGCCTAATTGCTGTGCTGTTGTGGATAAAAAATAAATAAATAAAAAACCTGAAGGTTGTTCCATGACTAGCAAAAACCTTATGTGCTCATTCGTTTCTCCATTCACTCATTCACCAGACAATTACTAAAGACCCACTTCAAGTCTTCAGCAGTAATAAGGCCACCATCCCAGCCCTCAAGGAACCTATGGTATTCTTACAGCATTGCTGCCTAGAGTTCATTGCATTTACCACCAGGACAGAGGAGATGGCAGTGGTAAAATTTTCCCCTTCCATGCAGGAGACCTGGGTTTGATTCCAGGGCAATGCAGCTCATGTACAGTTTCCCATCACCTCCACGCCGGGTCTGCGGTCAAGGCTGCTATGATGTTGAGCAGGCTTCAGTGGAGCTTCCTGACTTAGAAGGACCAGGAAGAAAGGCCTGGTGATCCACTTCTGAATATCAGCCAGTAAATAGCCTATGGACCACAACAGAACATTGTCGGATCCCCAGCCTATCATGGGGAGATGGTGTGGGACCAGGCAGGTTTTGTTTTGTTCTGTTGTGCATGGGGTCACTGTGAGCCAAGTCTGTGACTGGATGACTCCTAACAACACCCCCGGTGTAATGGGGTCAAGACAGTCATCTCCATCACTCAATATTCCCTTTCCTTGACAGGCAAACAAAATGGCACCTAAAAATATCCTTTTGGAGATGGAAAGTCCTAGACGTAGCCATTATATCCCATTACAATGAATATAAAATCTGTAGCATTTTTGTTAATGGAGAAGTAAGGTCAGGCAATTTTATGACCGAGCTGATGACACATAATCCATCTCATAATTATATGCCACGATAACTGTAAAATCTGTGATTGTACTAATAAATGTAAATATTTCTGCAAGAA
>NW_006921635.1:8808080-8808823 GCF_000298275.1 Orycteropus afer afer
GGTTGGCGGTTCAAACCCACCAGCCACTCCTCAGAAGGAAGGTTGGGCAATCTACTTCCATAGTGATACCACCTCAGAAACCCAAGGAGGGGTCGCTTTGAGTCGAGTCTGACTTGACTGCAAATAACAACAACAACATCAAATTTGTGCTTAGAACGAAAAACAAGATAACGATGGTTAGTATTCCAGTTATCTATTGCTGGATAACAAGCCACCCCAAACTGACTCCTTCAAAACAACAACTGTTTCAGTATGCTCATGGATTTGGTGGGTCAGGAATATGGATAGGGCACAGTAAGTTGCTTTGTTTCTGTTCTATAATGGTTAGAGTTTCATCTAACCATTCTTAAAGACTGGGGCCAGGAATCGTCTCGAAGCTCCTTTGCTCATATGTCTAGTACCTGGGCTTGACTGAGGCTTTCAAGCAAAGTCTACACATGGCCTCTCATCGTGGCTTGGGCTTCCTTACAACATGGCGCCCTCAGGCTCTTTTCAGGACTCTAGTGGTCCAGTGAAGACAGAGCCATGTAGCCTTTTATGATGTAGCTTCAGATGTCAGATAGCATCCCCTTCTCCATATTTTCTTGGTCAAAGAAGTCACAAGTCCACTCAGATTAAAGATGGGAGGGACAAGGAAGACAGACTTCCATCTCTCAAAAGTAAGAGAGTAAAACATTTGTGGCTGTTTTTTAAAAAAATGGCCACAAATTCTAACAGTTGCCACTATATGTCAAGAACATGCT
>NW_006921635.1:8809169-8810253 GCF_000298275.1 Orycteropus afer afer
ATATTGATTGAGATGTTTCAAGAAACAGATGCAATGCTGGAAGAGTTTACTTGTCTATTCCAAGAAAAATGGAAGACAACTCTCTGGCCAACTGACTAGAAGAGATGCATATTTGTGCCCTTTCCAAAGAAAGGTGATCCAACAGAATGTGGAAATTATATATATAAAAAAAAATCATTAATATCACATGCAAGTAAACTTTTGCTGAAGATGAAATGGTTGCAGCAGTAAATTGACAAAGGTCTACCAGAAATTCAAGCCAGATTTAGTAGAGGATATGGAATGAGAGATATCATAGCTGATGTGAGATGGATCATGGCTGAAAGCACAGAATACCAGAAAGATCCTTCCCTATATTTTATTGGCCGTGCAAAGACATTCAACTGTGTGGATCATACAAATTATGGATAACAATGTAAAGAATGGGAATTCCAGAACACTTAATTGTGCTTTTGCAGAGCCTGTATGTAGACCAAGTGGAATTTTGCAAACAAAACAAGGGGATGCTGCATGGTTGAAATCAGGAATGGTGTGCATTAGGGTTGTATCCTTTCACCATACTCAAGTTATCTGTCTCCTGAGCAAATGATCTGCGAATTTGGGCTATATGAAGAAGAACATGGCAACAAGATTGGGGGAAGATTCATTAATAATCTGCAACTTATAGATGACAACAACCTTGTTTGCAGAAAGTGAAGAGGACTTGAAGCACTTACTGGTGAAGGCCAAAGACTACAGCCTTCAGTATGGATTACACCTTGACATAAAGAAAGCAAAAATCCTCACAACTGGACAATAAGCACAACATCATGATAAACACAGAAAATATTGACAATTGTCAAGGATTTCATTTTACTTGGATCCACAATCAATGCCCATGGAAGCAGCAGTCAAGAAATCGAATGAAATATTGCACCGGGCAAATCTGTTGCAAGAGACTTCTTTAAAGTGTTAAAGAGCAAAAGATGTCCTTTTGAGGAGTAAGGTGTGCTGCAAGCCATGGTATTTTAAGTCACCTAATATGCATGTGAAAACTGGACAATAAATAAGGAAGACCAAAGAAGAACTGATGTCTTTGAATTAT
>NW_006921635.1:8813783-8834138 GCF_000298275.1 Orycteropus afer afer
ATTCTTGAAAGCAAAGCCACATTTGAACTTGCAAAAGTGAAAAGCCACGTTTTTAGGGCTTTGGCTGCAAAGGGCTTGGAACCCAGCCACCCTGGGACCAGAGAGAACAGCCATTCCATTTCTGAGGTTTGAAGAATCCTAGAATTCAGAGGGTAGGCCTGGCCTGGGAGGGTAACTGATTTCCATACGACTTAACCCCTCCGTCCCCCATCTCTCTCTCTCTCTTTCTCTCTCTCTCTCTCACACACACACACACATACACACACACATACACACAAGGCTAGTGAGTAGCGTCCCTCACAGTATATTCTTCCTGGAATAAACAATGTTGTGAAAAAGTAACGTGTCAGGTTTTTCCTTACTGGGCTAAGACTTCCTAAAAATGCCCTGATGGAAATGGTGTGTGTGCTTTTCAGTATGTTTGTTTTTCTTTTCTTCCTCCATGATGGTAACTCCTCTATGTGTCCGTCTGCACAAATGGTTGAGAAAGGGAAGGAGGAGAGGTAAAAAGAAGCTACACGTAGAACCCAGGCTTCGGTACTTTCTTTCGCCTGCACGATGCCACAGAGACCGTGCGGCTGACTTCTTTTTAACTGGATGTTTGCATGAATAAAGCAAAGTGGTCATTCGCTTGGGCAATACTGAGATCAGAAGTGAGCTGATCAAAGGCACAGAATGCAGCCACTCGTCTGTCCAGAAGAAGCCAAAGCAGCAAGACAAAGACATGTCAGCTTGGACTGTGTATAGACGTGGCTTGTCCAAAGTCTGGGGACCAGCCTTATAGCACCACAAACATGAATTAAGAATAATGAATGCTTTTGGCCATCAAAATAGCTAATCCTTGATCGTTCAAACTGGTGCCTTAGCTTGTCTGATCCAGTTTTCAAGAAAGCTAGAAGAAAATGATGTGTGTGTATATGTGGGTGTTCTTGGGAGGAAGAGAGCAAAAGGTTGGAAGTATAATTATGACTATTGACTTTAATGATCAATCAAACAGACCAAGCAGGAATCCAATGACTTGTTAGTCAATTGATTGGAAAATGGCCAATCCAATCAGTTGTATGAATTTTAGAAATTATTTCCCTGGTGTTGGAAAATCCACTTTCTCTCTTTCTCTCTCTCCACCCCACTGTTGACATCTCAGTGAAATGAAGAACAGAGTCAAGGAATATTCAGAATCTTAAAATAATAAAACATTAGATCTGAAGGTGTCTTGGAGTCTACCTCCCCACATTTGGCTACATGGATTCCACTCAAGGCCCCAGGACAGCTCATGCAATAGATAATCTGGAGTCAAACAAACATGGAAAATACTCCGTACCATTGTTGTAGAGAAACAACAATTGACTTCAGCACATTAAAGGCTCTGACAAGTCCTGCATCTAGGAAATCTTTTCCACTTTGTAGCATTTTCTAAGTATGCCTACCTATTTCCCATGAAGCTATTCTTTCATGAATAACACCTTGGCACATCCAACCCTTTCATTATTTTAAAAAATAATGTTTCATTGTACTTTTGGTGAAAGTTCACAGGGTAAATCAGGCTCCTATTTGACAATTTCTACACCAGTTGCTCAGTGACCTAAGTCACATTTTTCACATTTTCTCCTTGTGCTTTGGTTGTTCCCTTCCCAGTGTTCTAATTTCCTGACCCTTTGTCTTCTCATCTTCACTTCCTTTTGGTCTCAACAGAGGGGCCCAGATGGAATGGGAGGAAAATGCAGAACAGCACTCAAATTAAAAAAAAAAAAAAAAAAAAAATCCAGACCTGCTGAACCAGAGGCTGGAGGACTCCCTTAGAATATCACCCTGAGATATTCTTTAAACCTGGAACTGGATCTAGCCCAAGTCACCTTGTAGCAAAATAACAGAGAGGCACATAAAAAAAGAGGATAGTACAAGTGAGCACAGTGATCCTTTCATTTTGTAGATTCCGTTCCCCACCTCCGAGAACTATAGGAATAAAGAAACCAGTCCAATGTCAGACAGAGCCCTGATAGTACAGTGCTTAAAGCACTTGGCTGCTAACTGAAAGGTTGGCATTTCAAACCCATAAGACTCTCTGTGGGAGAGAGATGAGACAGTCTGCTTTTGTAAAGATTTACAGCCTTGGAAACCCTCTAGGGCCATTCTGCTCTGTCCTATAGAGTTGCTAGGAATCAGAATTCACTTTTTGCCTCTGGTCCAATGTCAGACAGCAGCGTAGCCCAAATTCGAATTGTCCTATGGCAAAGACTGCAGTCACATACTGCGGGCCTCCAGGCTGAATGGGGAACATCCACTCTGCCAGCCAACTCCACCTTTAATTGGCTGTGTGATCTTGGGACCGTAACACCCCTCTCAGCCTCCAGTTTCCTCAGTTGGAAAATGAGAGGTCTGGACTAAGTCATCACCAAGATGCCAGTATGCAGGTTGTCTGACTATTGATCTCGCCTCTGTGTGGCTGAAAGATGTCATTCTTTCCCCTCTGTTTAAAGGGGGCCAAATGGTTATTTTGGTCATTGATGTATTACACTTCCCTTGTCCATTCCTCGTCTTGGGCCTGTCAGCAAATTCAGGGCTGATGAGTTAATGTATATGAAAGTGCTTTGTAAACGGCCAGGCAGTGCCCAGATAAAAGGGCTTATTTTTATGCTATTCAGCTTGAGAGCAGTGCGGCCAGTGAAGCAAATCTGCTGCCACGTGTTGGCAACGAGGCCTTGGGTGTGCACATTTGTGCAAGTGCAGGATGAGTGTGATGCCTGTGTACACATGCACCTGTGTGCTTTGGCATCCGACTGAGCGAACATTGAAGCAGTGGCGGAGTCTCATGTTTATAAGCATAGGCTCTTGGAAAGGACAGCTCAGAGCTCCTCAAAACCAAACCCATTGCCAGCCCCATGTGTTGTGGAGTAGAGCTGTGCCCCATGGGGCTTTGAGGCTGTGGTTCTCCGCAAGCACATGGCCAAGCCTTTCTGCCGAGTCACCTCTAAGCTTCCAGTTAGCAGTAGCTCTTGTCTGTTTTGCACCACCCAGGGACTCCTGCTCAAAGCCACAATCAGATTCTAGTACGTACACTCTGAATGGGCTTAGGTGAGTCACTTCTCTCTGTGACTCATTTTCTTCTTCTCCAAAATGGGTGTAGTGTGAGTTGATGGTGAATGGGACGATTCTATGAGAGGGTGCACGGAAGCACAGACCACCACATTGGCACGTGGTGAGCTGTGTATGCTAGCTGTGTCTATGTCTATAGATTTTACGTATATTTGATGTAGGAGGGAAGGAGACCTGGTGGCATCATGGTTAAGTGCTCTGTTGCTAACAGAAAGAACCCAGTGGCCACTCTGAGGGAGTAAGATGGGGCAGTCTGCTTCTGTAAAGACTGACAGCCTTGGAAACCCTATGGAGTAGGTCAATTGTGTCCTGTAGGGTCACTATGAGTCAGAATCAACTTGAAGGCAACCAGTTTTGGTTTTCGATGTCTGAGGCACGTGCAAATATTGCATGCCTCTATTGTCTTTCCAGGAGCTCTGGTAGCATAGTGGCTAAAGCACTTGACTGCTAACCAGAAGGCTGGCGGTTCAAACCCACCAGCCACTCCTCGGAAGGAAGGTTGGGCAATCCTACTTCTGTAGTGATACTGCCTTGGAAACCCAAGGAGGGGTCGCTATGAGTCGGGGCCGACTTGACGGCACATAACAACAACAACAACATTGTCTTTCCTTCAATATTGTGCAAATTTCCTTGTTCCCTGGGGGTTGACTTGTGATCCCTGAGTAGCCCACTAGCAACAATAGATGATACCATGCTGGCGGCATAGCCCTGGGGGAGCTGGACTTTGGGAGACATATAGAAGGGTCGTCTTTCCCCACCTCCCCAAGCCTGAACCCCCCTCTTCAACATCTTGAAATCGTACATTCGAGACAAACACGTTGGGCTTGAAAGCATTACCAACAATGATCTGGGTGACACATTTTGGCCAACGCCCCGAAAGAGAGGACCAGCTCTAAGGATGATTAAACCATTCTCTGTGGTGGGAAAATCGAGAATGTGATACAATGGCTGCATTTCAGGCTCCTTGAACCTCCGTCCTGGGCTCTGTCCTTGGCACGCCATGGAGGTGTTTACTTGGGAAGGGCAGCATTTGAGTGCATTATTTTAAAAGCAGCAGAAAATAGTCTCTGGGAAAAAAAAAAAAAAAAAAAAAGCACGTAATACTGTGCATTGGCCACAAGAACTTAATGGTCCATTTTGATTGGAGCCTCCTGCCTGGCTGAGGGTGTCAGGAGCCCTGCTCTCAGCTTGCACAAGAATGTCATAATGAAGTGTTTGCGTAATGGAGAGTTAATGGAACTGGGAGCCTGAGTTATAACAAAAGGGCCTTAAAAGAGGGGTGGGGGTATAATTTATTAACAGCAATCTATGGAGCAGGGAGCCTGCAACATTTATGAGAAAAGAACATGGGACCTTTCACGAGATCCAAGGCTTCTTCTCCCTGCAGGACCCAGAGACGCTCTCTGAGAGGCAGAGGCGCCTTGGCTTCTCTGCGGCTGCCCCGGCCGCTTCATTAGGGTCGATGTGGTGCAGGAGCTAACACAGCATCCGAGATCAAAGGTGCGGGCTGTTTCTCCCCCGGATGGAAGGTTCTGTTTATAACAAGGATGTTGAAGTCCTAATACCTGGAACACGGCCCCGGGGACTTCAAGTGCTTGGGGGCACCTCTCTCATGGCCTGCTATATTTCCAAAACCAAACCCACTGCCACCAAGTCAGACCCGACTCATAGCAACCCCTCCTTGGGTTTCCAAGGCAGTATCACTACGGAAGTAGGTTGCCCAACCTTCCTTCCAAGGAGTGGCTGGTGGGTTTGAACCATCAGCCTTCTGGTTAGCAGTCAGATGCCTCAGACACTATGCTACCAGAGCTCCTGGCCTGCTGTATTAGTCAGCACTGGTTTCAGAAACGTGGTTTGCAGTGGTGCAGTGGTCACATGCTGGACTGCTAGCCAAAAGGTTGGCTGTTGGAACTCATGCAGCAGATCCACAGAAGAAAGACATGGCTGTCTGCTTCTGTACAGGTGCCAGCCTGGGGAACCCTATGGGCAGTTCTACTCTGTTACGTGGGTTTGCTATGAGTAGGAGTTGACTCGATGGCACTCAACGACAATTTAACAGCAAGACTGAAGCCATTGCCCGTCTGTTTGTCCCACTGTGGGGGCTTCCATGAAGCGGTACCACTAGTATTTCAAATATCAGCAGGATCATCCATTGTGGAGAGGTTTCACAGAGCTTCTAGACTGAGACGAGAAAGAAAAGTCCTGGTGACCTACTTCTGAAACAGCCAGTGAAAACCTTATGGATCCCCTTGGAACACTGTCTGATTCATTTACTTTGGGCACATCATCAGGAGAGATCGATCCCTGAGGAAGACATGTCTGATGAAGGAGAGGACCAGGGAGAGGGAGGGAGACCCTTGCTGAGACAGATTGGTTCAGTCACTGCAACGAAGGACTTGTACATGCCAGCAATTGTGAGGATGACGCAGCACTGGGCACTGTTTCAGTCTCTTATGTATAGGTCACCATGACTTGGACTTGACTCAGAGGCATATCTGTCTACCTGTCTTCCATCCATCCATCCTTCCATCCCTCTATCGCTCTATCTATCCATCTAAGACTTTAAAAAAGGGAGGTGTTGCTCACATTTTGTTTTCTCCCAGAAGCAGACGCAAGGAGGGAGTGCAAGCCATTTATTTGGGGGAAGTGCTAGTAAGGGAGAGAGTAGAAAATGGAGGACAGAAGAGTCAATAGAGAAGGCTCAATATCATGCCAGTTACAACGCGAGCAACTGAAGTTTGACCACCCTGGGCAGCTCTTGGTGACAATATAGAAGGTATTTTTGAGTTATCTCAATTGAAGGCCAAGGGAGCTAGGAAAGCTATCCATTAAATCCTCACCAGCTATTGGTTGAGGGCTGTTTCTGGGCTTTAACTCTCTGGCACTCTTGGCTTGTCCTGTATGAGGCTAAGAGTACTCTTGTGTCTAGAGGCTTGTGGGGAGAAGACTGTCTTTAAGCAGAGAGTCACAAATGTTATCTATTAAGTATTTTCAGCATGGAGATGTCATCATGTCAGCGTGGAGGAGGAGGAATGAGTGAATTATCCACAGCATTGGCTATGGGGGCTGTTGTTGTTGTTGCTGTTATGTGCTATCGAGTTGGACCCGACTCATAGCAACCCCTCCTTGGGTTTCCGAGGCAGCATCACTACGGAAGCAAATTGCCCCATCTTCCTTCTGAGAAGTTACTGGTGGGTTTGAACCACCAGCCTTCTGGTTAGCAGTCCAGTGCCTTAGGCACTATGCTACAGAGCTCCTGGCTATGGGGGTAGGTAGGTATTAATTGGCTAAACTGTTGGACCCACGGGCTAAAACCATGCTATCAGGCTTTGATCTCCAATACACCATTACTGGTTCTTCTTTTCTCTGTGTCAGTTCCATTCTTAGGTTCAATAGTAAGATGATTATCAATAATTTCAAGCTTATATCCAAATCAGCAACCTAAGAGAAAAAGACCATGTTTTTTCCCTAAACAATTTTAGTAGGAGAGTTGGAATTTATTCTTACTGGCTCAGCTTGACTAATTAATTTAAAGATATTTAATAATTAATTTACCCTTTTTTGGGTCCCTCCATCTCTATCTATACAAGGATACTTCAAAACTCTCTTCAGCTAGAATCGTTTGGTTGTAAGAGACGCCTGTTGCATTTCTTTCGAGGGTTATGTTATTTCTTGCTACTTTCAAGCATTACTTGAGGTGTCATCCTTCAACGAACTCAGCTCCTCCACCCCCTTCCTTAGTGTCACCTCTTTAGTGGAAGTCTTTCAATTTGTCCTTTAGAGTTCAACTTGGGCGTGGCCTCTTTGATGGAGCAACCTACATCTGTTAGGACTATTTTGATGGCAAGTGACAGAAACCTAATTAATTGTGTCCTGATACACATGTACTGTTGTAGTTGTTAGATGCTGTGTTGACTCCCACTCATAGTGACCCTGTGTGCAACAGAACAAAACACTGCCTGGTCCTGTACCATCCTCACAATCCTTGCTATACCTGAGCCCATCATTGAAGCCACTGTGTCAATACATTTTGTTGAGGGTCTTCCCTTTTTTCACTGACTCTCCACTTTACCAAGCACATCCTTCTCCAGGGAATGGTCCCTTCTGACAACATGACCAAAGTAGGTGAGATGAAATCTGGCCATTCTCACCTTCAAGGATCATTCTGGTTGCACTTCTTCCAGGACAGATTTGTTCCTTCTTCTGGCACTCAGTGGTATTCTCAGTATTCTTTGCCAACACCTTAATTCAAAGGCATCCACTCTTCTTTGGTCTTCCTTATTCATTGTCCAACTTTCACATGCGTATGAGGTGAATAAAAATACTATGGCTTGCGTTAGGCACACCTTAGTCTTCAAAGTGATATCTTTGCCTCTTAACACTTTAAAGAGGTCTTTTGCAGCAGATTTGCCCAGTGCAGTATGATGTCTGATTTCTTGACCACTGATCCCATGACTATTGATTGTAGATCCAAGTAAAACGAAATCCATGATAACTTCAATCTTTTCTCCACTTACTGTGATGTTGTTTATTGGTCCAGTTGTGAGGATTTTTGTGTTCTTTATGTTGAGATGTAATCCATACTGCAGACTGTAGTCTTACCGTGGTTGTTAGTTGCTGTCCAGTCAGCAACCACACATACAACAGAAGAAAATATTACTGGGTCCCCTGTCACCTTCATGGTTTTGCAGGTATGCTCAAGTCCAGTGTTGTGACCACTGTTCTTTGAGTGCCTTCCGACTTCGAGAACTCATCTTTCAGCTCTGGTTTGAACAATGTTGTGTTGTGATTTATAGTGGTCTCAATGGCTGATTTTTGGAAGTAGATCACCAGGCTTTTCTTCCTAGTCTGTCTTAGTCTGGAAGCTCTGCTGAAACCTGTTGAGCATCAGAGCAACACACAAGCCTCCACTGGCAGACCAGTGGTAGCTATGCTTCAAGAGCATTGGCTGGGAATCAAACCCAAGTATCCCACCGGGAAGGTGAGAATTCTACCACGGAACCACCAATATACCTCATAAACCTACTAAACTGTGTTTCCTGTCTGTGTCCCCCACGAAGACAGAGAACATTGCTTGTTTAGTAATTTATCCTTTGACATAGGAGGTGCTCACTAAATATGTGTAGAGTGATAAATTGCACACTGAACACAGCCGAGATTCTGTGACCCAACAAGAAGAGAATGGATAATTGAGTAGGTAATTCTCAGGGTCTGCTGTCCTTCCGGTTCTCAGATTCCCATGCTGTTTCTTTCTCTCCTACTGCCATGTGCATCCGTATGAGATATACTCACCTTCTAGGGAGACCAAGGGAATGGCTTATCCTCATGATTCAAAGCTCCAAACTCATTTATCCACCAAAAAGTCTCTTGGAGATAGGAGGGTGGATGGGGCTGATCTCAGCTACCCAAGCATCTTCCCCAGTGTCACGAGAACTGGGCGTTGGCTTTTATTCCTTGCCCACCTCCATGGGGTCCTTATCTTGTGCTCTCCACCTCCGTTGAAAGCAAGGCCCAGAAATTCATGTGTTTGTTGACGCTTGTGTTACTGAATATCCATGAAATGCAAAATGGCACCATGACCTAATGAAGTATTAACCCTGCCTCATTACTGCACATCAACCGTGAAAGCAGGCCCTTCTTGGTCAGGGCTATTTCAAGGAGATTTAGGAAATATTTGAGGCTCCAGAAGAATGGCTGGAAATCAGGACTGCCTCTGATGAGCCTGCCTGGAGAGCTCAGAGCACACAGCTCCACCCTCAGGAGCCCCCAGACACTCCAGTGGGGGCTGAGATGGTCCCCTGGCTCCCCTTTCCTTCTCAGCCAGTGGCGTAAAACATAAGGACTCTGAGGGCCACAGCTCTGGTCTGCATCCCAGGCCACCTCCATGAGACGTCTGAACCTCAGTTTCTCCTTCTGTAAGATGGACGCGTTGCTAGATGCTGTCAAGTCAGCCCAAATCACAGCGACCCCATGCGCAGTGGGATGGGAAGCTGCAGGCCTGAACCGTCTTCATATCAGTTGTGGGTTTGTGGATGGTGCCAGTGAGATCCATTGAGTTTACTCTGGCTGATTTTTGGAACTAGATTCTCAGGCCTTCCTTCTTAGTCCATCTTAGTCCAGAAACCACTAAAACCTGCCCAGCATCACAGTAACACACGCGCCTCCACTGATAGATGGGTGGGGGCTTTGCACGAGGGGCATTAGCTGGACTCGAACCCAGGTCTCCCACATGGAAGGTGAGAATTCTACCACCGAACCACCACTGCCGCCATAAAATGGAAATAATTGTTGCAAATGCCTCACGGCATTGCAACAGCATAATAACATAATATATAGAACACACCTGGCTTATAGCAGATATTTGCTCACTGGGGGCTACTGTTTGTATTTTTACTGTTTTTTCTTTCCTTCTTGTGATTTTTTGTCACATTGAAATACAATACAAACACATTGGAAGAGAATTCATTGTCATCAGTCTAGCTGGATTGAACCTTTGGCTCCTAGAGGGTAGGGAAGATGCATGGGGGATTTCAATAACCACTATTTATTGCCTGCTCTGTGCTAAGCACTTTATACTCTTCACCCCAATATTTTGTGCAACAAATGTCTGGGGTGGGTATAATTAGCCTCACTGAGGCAACAGAGGGTCAGAGAAGTTAAAAACTTTGTCTGGGCTCAACAGCTGCTGGAAAGTGGCTAATCCAGGATCGAGCCTTGTTTGTGTGACATCCATGTTTCTTCCGAGATACCTTACCAGGAGCCCCTAGAGGTTCTCTGTGTACCCTAGACATTGTCATTCTTGGGAGTGAAAGGTCAGTGGTCCTGGTGCCTTAATCCAGGCCTTGGTCGGGTCTCCCTGAGGGCTTTTCATTCCCCTGTGAGTTCACCACTGGTCCCCAGAGTGCCAGCGCCAGTCCCTGGGAGGTCAACGTCCCCCACTACCTGTGGTCTCCAGGGGCCAGGAGCTGTGTGGGCTGTGCCTGTAAAGCCATTTGATGATGTGTTAAGTGTCACTGCTTAACGAGCTGCAGGACCAAACACTCAGAGTCCGGTGAGGGCGGCCGGCACAGCCCCCAAACACATGGTCCTGCCCAAGTTCAGTCATAAACGTCACAGAGCAGGGTGGGTCTGGAGCCACCGCTCCAAGAACCCCGACTTCCGTTGCCCCATTGGCCTCTGACTAATCCACTCCCCACTCAACAACTCGCCCCGACTTCCTCCCCAGTCCTCCCCAACCCCCAGCCCCCAGCCCATCCTCAGTGTTGTCACCATGGGAGGTCTCTTCTCACAACAGGGCAAAGCAATTAAGACCAGACGGGGCGAATTAAACCAGAAAGAACGAGTTCCCTCCAGCACCAGAGAAATATCTGGGCCTTACTTTGGAGAGGAAACTGGGTAGCGTGAAGGATGTCTGGGAGTGGTGGGGATGGAGGCTGATGGAATGTTGTTACTAGGGAGCAGGGAGGAGGAAGAGATATGCATGCAACAAGGACATGGATTTCCCCAGGCTAAAGTGGGAAAAGCGCTTGAAAGAATAAGGACAGAATCATTCATTCATTTATATGTCAAACATTTACTTGCTTTTGTTGGGTACCATCAAGTCATTTTTAACTCATAAGGACCTCCTATAACTGATTAGAACTGCCCCCTAGGGTTTTCTAGGCCATAATCCTTATGGGAACAGATGGCCAGCTCTTTCTCCCAAGAATCTGCTGGGTAGGTTCAAACCATCAGCCTTTCAGTTAGTAGTGGCTAAGTACTCAACTGTTTGCATCACCAGGGCTCCCTAACACTGACCTAGGTGTGTGGAATACAAGGACAAATTAGAGACATTAATGAATTGATTAGGAGTCAGGGCTTTAGAACAACGGACCTTAACCTTCCTGAGCCTCACTTCCCTTATCTGTAAAATGGGGATAAAATGCATTTGTCCTGTCAGGGCTTTAGGGGAAGATTGAATGATGTGATTTCTATCCAATGAACATTGCTTTGCACTGTAGAGGTTCAAGAAGCTGCTTACATCATGTGTAAGTCTTTTATGTGTATCTGTGGAAGGAAGAATTGTGCCTTTTATTTTTTTCTAAGCATTGAATTTGTATTACTTATTTAATTCTCTCAAATATGTGAGGAAGTCATGATTACCATCTTCTTTTCTTTTGAAATGAAAGACTCAGGCAATTAGAGGTTGACTTACCTGTCGAAGTCACACAGCTATTAAATGGCGGTGGGGAGATTTGAACCCAGGGAGTTTATTTCCAGAAACTCTGTACCTCAAGGCCAAAGTGCCTTCTGGTAGTGTAGGAAGGAAAAAAGGATGTGTTTAAGAGTTAGGGGTTGGCTCTGAGAGTCCTTGGCAGTCTCTTTTAAGAATTCTAGCCCATGACTCCTCCTGTGGCTGGGTGTGGACACACACACACATACACACGCACACACAAGCTTTGGCCCCTGCTGACCTGCAGCTGCTCCCCCCTGTAAGCCCTGCGGCAGTGACTATTTCCTGGGAAGGGGTGCATGCTGTTGCTGTGTGGATGCCTAAAGCAAAGGCTGCTGACCCCTGTAACCCTAACCCCATACCACACTGCCCTCCACCTCTCCGCTTCCCCCCTTCCTTCCTTCCCTCCAGGGCCTAGTGCAAACAAGGCATCCAATTTGTTACCTACACAGGAAGGTCAGGGCCCTGCTGGCCCCTGCACTTTTCTCAGTGTGGGTCACTTGGCCATGGCTCTTTGCAAGAGTGGGGCCGGACCAGACGATGACCCCTGACTATAGGCAGTTCATTAAGGAGGGTCTTTCTGGAGGGCTGACTAGGTCTCAAAGCTGTCCAGATAGGCTCAAGGTGGGAGTGTTTTGATGAACAACTAGAGTTTGCTATGGACCTCAGGTCGGACAAATTGCAACTTCTGAGGTAATTAGGTAGCTCTGGTGGCTCAACAGTTAAGCGCTTGGCTATTAACTGAAAGGCTGGCAGTTCAGACCCATCTAGTGGCTCAACAGGAGAAAGACTTGGTGCCCTGCTTCTGTAAAGATTATGGCCTAGACAACACTAGGGGAGAAGTCATACTGTTACATGGAGTCACTATGAGTTGGAATCAACTCTACATCACTTACCAACAACAATTTAACTAGGTCTCACAGACAAAGCTCTAGGCAATATTACATGTGTGTGCAAACACATGTATATGTGTGTTCCAATGAGAGCTTTTTGAGCAGAAGAGTCAAAAATACCAAATGGTTTGGGGTCTCCAACAGTTAAGATCCACTGGCCTAAACTCAAGGGAAACTGGTGAGAGAAGCTCTGAAGTGGGGAAATGTCATAGGCTCACAGAATCCAAGTACTGGGCTATTTGGTTCAGGGACTCTAATTCACATCTCTACAGAGAGTAAAGAGTAACACAAGTGAGTGAGTCTGGCTGAATATAAGAGACATCCTAGGGCCTGGGGGGCAATATGGAATAAGTGGGGCAGTGGCATGTCAGATAGCAAAGAGCGATGCGTGTCCACAGCGAGTAGCCACAACTCGGCTGCAACCTTTATTGTCGTATTGGACTGTTGATCCCATATATTTTAAAAAATACGATTTTATTTTGTTTTTGGTGAAGGTTTACACAGTAGTTTAGGGTTCCATGCAACAAGCATTGGGTCCTATTTTTCACAATGTGTGAGCATTCTCATTGTTTTCATTCTGATTGTTACATTTCCATTAATCTAGTTTCCCTGACCCCTTACCTTCTCACCTTTGTGTTAAAGTCATTGTTGGTCATTTGATCTCATATAGGTGATTTCTTAAAGGCACGCAGTGCTTGTGGGTGATATTCCTTATTTTGTGAGCTGATCTGTCATCTGGCTAAAAGGCGACCTCAAAGGTGAGTTTCAAGGTGTAAAGAACATATCAAGGAGATAGTCGTAAGGAGTCCTTCAATCTCAACCACTGAAGTAATTTAATTCTTTAAATGTTTAAGGAATTTGAGGTTCTGTTTCACATTTTTCTCCCATTCTATCAGGACCCATCTATTACGGGACGGATCATGTTGACCCATCTTTGCTGGATCTTCTAGATTTTTCAGAAAAGTCAGAATCCCACATTTCTATCTGAAATAGTTCAAATTTTAAATGTTGGATTAATTAAAAAGAGAATACTGTGCAAGCCACGCAAATACATGTGCAGGTCAGGTCTAGCCCATGGTCTACCAAGTTTTGACTTTCAGCTATTTCTCTCCATTAAGGTCCAGGTAGAAAATTTGCAAACCAGAAGAGGGAAGTGGCCTGACTCTTCAACATCACAGAAAGTAAGTGTTTGACTGAGCCAAGATTCACCATCCAGGTCTCCTAGGTCACAGCCTTTGCTTCTCCTACCCTACCTGGCTGCTTGGAGAATATCTCGTCCCCTTCTCCTCGCCATTGGTCCATCTATTCCAAAGAAGTCCAGCAGTTAATGTGGGTGGATGACAGACACAGCCACTTCTTGCCTATCCATTAAGGAACATCTGTCTGAGATTGATTAGATGCATGGCTCTAGTTCTTCTCTTCCCATTCAAGGCAAAGGCTTTGTGTCTCCCATCTTGATTCTTGGTTTGGCCATGTGACTTTGCTGTGGCCAATAAGCAGGGCATTAGCAGTTTTGATGGATGCAGAGGCTTGAAAAGCACTTGTGCACAGCTTCAATCTTTTCTCCCTTTATCATGATGTTTGTTGCTTATTGGTCCATTTGTGAGGATTTTTGTTTTCTTCATGTTGTGGTGTTATCCATACTGAATGCTGTAGTCTTTGATCTTCATCAGTAAGTGCTTCAAGCCATCTTTACTTTCAGCAAGCAAGGTTGTGTCATCTGTATATCATAGGTTGTTGATGAGTCTTCCTCCAATTCTGATGTTTCATTCTTCATATAGTCCAGCTTCTCAGATTATTTTCTCAGCGTACAGATTGAATACATATGGTGAAAGGATACAACCCTGAGATACACTTTTCCTGACTTTAAACCAGCCAGTATTCCCTTGCTCTGTTCAAACAACTACCTCTTGGTCTGTGTACAGTTTCCACATGAGCATAATTAAATGTTTTGGAATTCTCATTCTTCACATTGTCCATAAGTTGTTATGATCCACATAGTTCAATGCCTTTGGATAATCAATAAAACACAGATAAACATCTTTCTGGTATTCTATGCTTTCAGTGAAGATCCATCTGACATCAACAATAGTGTCCCTCATTCCATGTCCTCTTCTGAATCTGGCTTGAATTTCTGGAAGTTCCCTGTTGGTGTGCTGTTGCAAACATTTTAAAAATTATATTTGGCAAAATTTTACTCTTGTGTGATATTAATCATACTGTTCATTAATTTCTATGTTCTGTTGGATCACCTTTCTTTGGAATGGGCACCAATACTCATCTCTTCCAGTTGGTTGGCCAGTAGCTGCTTTCCAAATATCTTGGCATAGACTAGTGAGCACCTCCAGCACTGCATCTGTTTATGATACATCAATTCTTGGAGCCTTGATTTTCACCAATGCCTTCAATGCAACGTGGATATCTTCCTTCAATACCATTGGTTCTTGACCATATGCTACCTCCTGCAATGGCTGAATGTTGACCCATTCTTTTTGGTACAGCGACTCTGTGTATTACTTCCCTCTTCTTTTGATGGTTTCTGAGTCACTCAATATTTTGCCCATAGAATCCTTCAAAATTGCAATTCAAGTCTTGAATTTTTTTCTTCAGTTCTTTCACCTTGGAAATGCTGAGTGTTTTCTTTTCTTTGGGTTTTCTAATTCCAGCTCTTTGCACATTTCATTATAATACTCGACTCAGTCTTCTTGAACCACCCTTTGGAATCTTCTGTTCAACTCTTTTACTTCATCATTTCTTCCTTTCACTTTAGTTATTCTACATTGAAGAGAAAGTTTCAGAGTCTCTTTTGACATCCATTTTGGTCTTTTCTTTCTTTCCTGTCTTTTTAATGACCTTTTGCTTTCTTCAGGTCTGATGTCCTTGACTGCCCCAAAGTGCCATATGGCTCTGCTGTCCACATTTCTTGGCCAAAGCAAGTCCCATGGCTATGCCTAACTTCACAAGGAGTTGTTGTTTGCCATTGAGTCTATTCCAACTCATAGTGACCCACGCGAAGGAGTCGAACTGCTTCATCGGGTTTTCTAGGCTATAATCCAAGGAGGGGTCGCTATGAGTCGGGGCCGACTCGACGGCACATAACAACAACAACAACAACAACAATCTTCATAGGAGCAGCTTGCCTGGTCTTTTCCCCTTCTGAGCTGCTGGTGGGTTCAAACAGCTAACCTTTTGGATAGCAGCCAAGGACCTAACTATTGTACCACCGGGGCTCCTTTTAACAGGGTAGAAAAGTGCACTCCCTCTGAATGCCTGGAAAGAAGAGTATTGGAGTTACCTGGTAAGCAGCACAGCTGGCTATCATAGTAGGGAAATTCAGCAATTGAAGAGAATTTGAATAAAAATCTGTGGCAAAATTTATTGGTGATCTAATATTGATCAGGCACTTTGCATATATGCTCTTACTTAATATGCACCCTGACTGATAGGTCTGTCCACCTCCATTTGACATAGAGGAAGACTGAAGATTGGAAAAGCTATGCAAATGTTCATGGCCATGGGGCCAGTAGTGATGGCTTTAGCTTTGAATTTGGCTCTCTCTCCAAACCCCATGCTCTTAACTATAATGGTTTTTCTTTTTTAAAAAGTTTAATCCACGCATTCTTTCAGAAGCACCATATATTTTCAAAACACTAGGAGAAGTAGTTTTAAGAAAGACATGAAGATGGCTCATATGGAGCTCACTGTCTGGTCATTAAAATATTCATGATTTCTTTCCCTGGGTGAGAATTTCCGTGTCAGGATTTTTTCTTAAAGTAGAGGAATCAGCAACTAACCCTGAAAGCCAGTTTTAACACAAGGCATGATATAGCTTTCTCGGGGATTAAGTCAGGGGTTCAGAAGCCTATTCACTTTCTCCAGTGAGAGCCTGCTATCACCTGGCTGTCAAAACCACCTCTAGTTTACCCCAACTTTGTCTGGAAGATTTCCCTATTATTTTTAAAAGGCATTTTTTAAAAAAACTAGTTTGTATTATTGTTCTAAAGGTGCCCCAGGGGAGCAGTGGTTAAATGCTTTACTACGTACCAAAAAGTTAACGGTTCGAATCCACCAGCCACTTTGCGGAGAAAGATAAGGCAGCCTGCTTCTGTCAACTTACAGCCTTGGAAATCCCTGTGGGGCAATTCTACTCTGTCCTGTAGGGTTGCTGTTAGTCAGAATTGACTCAATGACAACGAGTTATTATTGTTCAGATATCGGTAACAATGGACTCAACCATACCAATGATGTAAGGATGGCACAGACCAGGCAATCTTTCATTCTGTTACACATAGAGTCATCCTGAGTCGAAACTCGATGACAACTAACAACAGGCAACATGATCGTTCAGCAAATATCCACTCCCTTTCCTCCCACTGTGGGTGGAGAATATTGTTCCCATGCCACTGATACCGGACATGGTCATATGACTTGCTCCGGCCAGTGCAATGCAGGGGGCACAATATAAGCAGAGTCCTTACATGCACTTGCATGCTTAACTTGCCTCTTGAGCTCTCCCAAGCCACCAGGAGAAAAGCATGACCCAGGTCATCACAGCCCTTTTATCCAGAACCCCAAAATAAACACATGTGGAACAGACTCAAACCCAACTCTCTATGTGGGAGTGTTGCAGCTCAGCCCAGTCTGTGCTAACGGAACCATAGTTGAGTTGTTGTTATGTTAGTTGCCTTCAAGATGGCACCCCCTCATAGCAACTCATAGCAACTAACTGTTGCCTAGTCCTGCCCCATCTTCATGATCACTGGTCTACTTGTGTTCACTGTTGTGGCCACTGTGTAGTTTAAGTGCCTTCCAACCTCGGGGACTCCCCTTCCAGCACTGTGTTGGACAACGTTCTGTGGTGATCCATAGTTTTCATTGGAACCAGGTCTTTGTTGCCAGTCTGTCTTAGTCTGGAAGCTCTGCTGAACCCTGTCTACCATGGGTGACCCTACTGGTATTTGAAATGCTGCTGGTACAGCTTTCAGCATCATAGCAACACAAAAACACCAGGTGTTTGCAGACCCATCCATGTGAGAATAAATGCTTGTTGCTGTAAGCCAATGAAGTGGTTTGTTATGTGGCATGACTGTGGCAATAGCTGACTATTATTCTATTGGTTTTGCATGGTGGTGGTAGATGAAAGTTGGCTTCTGAGACATTTCAAGGGACATTTATTTAAGCACATCTAATCCTTACATTAGATTAGAAACAGTGCATGGTGGCATAGTGGTTAAGACATTCAGCTGCTAACCCAAAGGTCAGTAGTTCAAGCCCTCCAGCCACTCTGTGGGAGAAAGGTGAAGCATTCTGCTCTTGTAATGATTTACAGCCTTGGAAACTCTATGGGACAGTTACACTCCATCATATAAGGTCACTATGAGTCAGAATCAACTGATTGGCAGTGGTTTTTTTTTTTTTTTTTTGAATCCTTAGAAGGGAGGATGGTGAGACTTCACCTCACGTACTTTGAATATATTATTAGGAGGGACCAGTCTCTGGAGAAGGACATCATGCTTGGTAAAGGAGAGGTTCAGTGAAAAAAGGAAGACCCTCAATGACATGGAATGACACAGTGGCTGCACCAATAGGCTCAAACATAGCAATGATTGTAAGGATGGGATGGGAACAGGCAGTGATCCATTCTGTTGTACATAGGGTCATTGAGTTGGAACTGAGCCGATGACACCTAACAACAACAAAAACAATACCTTGTGGTGCAATGCTTAAAGTGCTTGGGTGCTAACCAAAAGGTCAGTGGGTCAATGCCACCAGCCACTTTGTGGGGGAAAGATGTGGCAGTCTGCTGCTATAAAGATTTACAGCCTTGGCAACCATACGGAGCACTTCTGCTCTGCTCTGCAGAGTCACTATGAGTCAGAATTAACTTGAACATGTCTTGAACATGCTCTTATGTTTGGAAGATGGATACAGGTCTGGAATGAAAGTTCTGTGATTGATTATTGATGTCTGTCATGGACAGTTTTTTTCCCCCTCTCTCATTCTTTGTCTAAGGAGCTCTGGTGGTGCAGTGCCTAAGGCAAGTGACTGCTAACCAGAACGTTGGTGGTTCAAACTCACCAGCCACTCCATGGAAGGAGGATAGGCAATCTACTTCCATAAAGATTTACCACCTTGGAAATCCAGTGGGGGTCCCTGTGAGTCAGAATTGACTCAATAGCAGTGAGTTTGGTTTTGATTTATTCTTTGTCTGCATACACTTTACATTCCCTACTCACTCTGTACATATCTGGGGCTCTAAGAGCATGTTGTCTTTGTGTCCTGAAAAAGAGTCAGAAAGAAATCAGATCTCCTGTGAAAGAATAGGAGGGACTGGAGTTCACAGACTCTGAGGTTAGGATGACTATTTTGTGAAATTCCCTGCATTTAAGTAGCAGAGTGTATGTTGAGAGTTGCAGCTGTGGCTTTGGGGTTGGTGGGCCACTTGGGGCACACATCCCCTTGCCCACCAAATGGTAGGAAATAGAAGCTGACAGCGTCTGGGCCTTTACAAATTCAAGCTGACTAGGAGTGTTCAAAGGGGGTGAAGGGAGCTGGCAGCTTTGGTCCCTTTATAGGCAGGTGCAAGTGCTCATAAGGGGGTGACAGGTACCATTTGGTCAATGAAACAAAATTGTCAAGTCTGCAGCCAATCTGAGTTGAGCAAGAATCAAAGTGGAGGCATTCAGTGTGTGATTTTCACGCATACTGCTCATGGGGAGATTTAATTGGCTATCCAAGAAGCTAGTTTTCAAAGTCCCCTGTACTCCCTTTTGTAAAAAACCTCTTACACCTGGCATCAGAGCTCTTTCTACAGCCTTTGGATTAATCACCAAGCTTCGCATTTTCAAGAAGCTTAGAGAACATAAGGAGCTCTGGTGGTGCCATGGTTAAGGCATTTGGCTGCTAATCAAAAGGCTGGCGGTTCGAACCCACCAGCTGGTCTGTGGAAGAAAGATGAAGCAGTGTGTTTCCATGATTTACAGCACTGGAAACCCTATGGGGGCGGTTCTACCATGCCCGATACGGTCACTATGAGTCAGAATTAAGTCAGTGGCGTGGGTTTTGGGTTTGAATGGAGAACATAGATTCACAGATGACTTTGAAACAGCGAGGGATTCTTCTTGCAAAGATGAGTAAAGATCAGCCTGAAGTTTCCTTTAAGGTGAAAAGCTTGCTGGTCTCACTCACTCAGCATCCAGCTCAGCCAGCTTGCCCCTATTTTAATGGCCAAACTGATGTCTTCCAGACCAGTGACCCACCATCAGGCAGGCAGGGATTCAGTAGGCCTTGTTTTCTCTTGCAGACCTGGCTCCCAGCACCATGCCTAGCTGGCTTCTCAGTAATTGCTTGCTGATTGATGGCTATCTGTAGGTATGTATTAGTTAGCTCTTGTTCAATCTCAATGGCACACAACAAGTATTTATTTCACTCATGTCTGCAGATTCCTTGGGATGTCTCTGTTCATGTTAACAAGGCATGCTCATATGTGTCACAGGTTGTCTGGGGTGGGCTGATGCGGGTTGGGCTCAGCCAAGTGGTTTTTCTGTCAAGTTTTGAGCACTCTATCCAGCTGTGTAGCTCTTCCTTGCTTGTCTATCAATCAATCAATCATCCTTTTTTGGACCAGCGAGTGGTCTGTCTGGCACATGCTCTTCTCAAGGTGATAGTGGAAGCAAAAAAAGACCAGCCATACTAAGCAAGCACAATCAAGTTACATGGCTGAACCCATTGTCAATGGATGAAGAAGTACACTTAGCATTGTGTGGAAAGGACTGCATAGCTAGATGGCCAAGGACACAGAAAAGATGAGCACTTTGGGTAGATCATTCAATCTACTATAGGGTTGTTGTTGTTGTTGTTAGATGACATTGAATAGGCCCTGACTCATGATGATCCCATGTGTTACAGAGTAGAACTTCTTCATAGGGTTTTCTTGGCTATAATCCTTAAAGAAGCAGACTGTCAGGCCTTTTTTTCTGAGAGCCTTTGGGTGGGTTTGAACTGTCAACCTTAAGATTAGCAGCTGATCACAAACTGCTTGTGCCATAGTTGATCGTTTCAATTGTAAATGTGCTTTTGCAAGTTGCCAAACACAGCATGTATCAAGTGTCTGAAAATGTTTGACCCATAAATTTTATTTCCAGGACTTGAAGAATC
>NW_006921635.1:8834643-8836202 GCF_000298275.1 Orycteropus afer afer
TTTTTTTAAATAGAGCACTTTCTATAATGAGCAAACACCACTATTTGCAAAGATATGGAACAAGATGTGTTCTTTTAAAATAATCTGTCAAATACACAATCATTTTGAGTTATCTAAGAAGCATTTTCTATAGAAAAAGGAAAAGTCAACCGCAAGGACCTATGGAATTTGAGGAGAAAAAAAAATGACAATGTGTCATGGTAAAAACTGAACATTTCAAACAACCCAGTGTCTTGTCTTTCATAGATAAATAATTCCAATTTATAATTTTATAAATGTCTGGACCTAATACGTACATATATAATTTTGATTACATGGCACAATTATAAATGCAGATTTTGGAAGACTGAAATTGATCAACATTATCAAGATTGACAATAAGCCTATAATGTAGCATAATGGATTTTTAAAATGCAGCATAAATCTGCTTAAAATACTATCTAGGCATCCAGCATCAAGGCACATTAAACACTGCCACCAGACAACTATTGGTCTCTCCTCATCTGGAGTGGAAGAGAAAAAAGGAAACTGAAGACTCCAAGGAGAAACTAGTCTACGGGACTAATAGCCTACAGGCACCACTGCTGCGTTTATCCTGAGACCAGCAGTACTAGATGGTGCCTGGCTATCACCGCTGACTGTTCTGACCATGGACACAATGGATTGTCCCAGATAGAATGGGAGAAAAATGTAGAACAAAACTCAATTTCTTTTTTTTTTTTTTAAAGTCCAGATTTACTGGACTGGTAGAGACTAGAGGGACCTCCAAGACTGTTACCCTGAGATTCCCTGTAAACTTTGGACTGAAGCCACTCCCAGAAGTCACCTTTCACCTAAGTAACAGACTGGCTTATAAAACAAACATATCACCTGAGAGTAATGTGCTCCTTTAAAAAACATCTTCAGGAGACCAAATAGTCAACATTTATGCTAAAACAAAGATGAGATGGTAAGAGGGCACAAGGAAGCTAGATTAATGGAAACAGAACAACCAGAATGGAAATAACAAGGGTTGACACACTGTTAAAAACGTAAGCAATGTCACTGAACAATATGTATGCCCATTCATTCCATTGCCACTGAGTCAATTCCAACTCATAACAGTCCTATAGGGCAGAATAGAACTGCCCCATGGAGTTTCCAAGGCTGTAAATCTTCACAGAAGTAGACTGCTTCATCTTTCTCCTGTGAAATGGCTGTTGTGTTTGAACCGCTGACTTTTTGGTTAGAAGCCCAATGCTTTGACCACAGTACCACGAGGACAATATGTACAGAAATTTTTAAATGGGGACCCAATTTTCCATTTAAATTTTCACTAAGAACACAATAAAATACAATAATAATAACAACTGAAAAAGAAGAAATGTCCTCCACCCCTTGAACTGGGCCTTCGATGTCAGCACCTCACTGATCCTATGAGGGCAGGAACTCACGCAGCAGAACCCCTTACCCTTGCTGAAGTACACTTGTATTGCCGTTGAATGAGTGGGGTGACTTTTCTCTTTTTAGAACAAGAAAGGTGATGGAAATTTCAACAAGAATATTTCTCCCAATGTGTA
>NW_006921635.1:8837612-8843554 GCF_000298275.1 Orycteropus afer afer
TGAATAAGTATGGTGAAAGGATATAACTCTGACACACTCCCTTCTTGATTTTAAACCATGCAGTATCCCATTGTTCTATTCAAACAACAGCCTCTTGATCTATGTACAGGTTCCTCGTGAGCACAGTTCATACTTAGATCTATTCAGCTTAGATCAGCTCAATTCAATTCAATTCAATTTATGGTCATAAAGTTGGAAGAGTCTTAGAAGTTGACACAGTCTGATATTAATCCAGCAAGTACTTGTCAAAGATCCTGCCACACAAATGTTTGGCTCTGTACTAGGTGTTTGGAGAGGTGAGGAAGGAATGTGGATAGATCTTTGGTAAATATTTGCTGAACTGAGTGAATGAATGAAGTAGCAGTTAAAGGAATGAATGCTGTCAACAAAGGCAGATCTGTTTGATTCAGGGACATGATAACCCATGATGTAGAGAAGATCTAATAAAAGCAAATAATGACAGCATTTAATGAGTTGTTATTATGTGCTAAGCCTTGCTTTAACTGCTTCACATAAGCTAATTCATTTCATTCTTACATAATCTCTCTATAAAGTAAGTACTATTATTATCATCACATTCCCATTTTATTGTTGAAGAAACGAACACACGGAAGAATGATGTAAATCTCCCAAGGTCACGTAGTGAAGAGTGCCAGTCAGAAGGGAAAACCAGATAGACTTGTGAACCCACAGTCTTCTCCACTATTCTACGCCCCTTCTCATTATTTCAGTTAATTCTTAAATAGCCACATGAAGTCAGACTTGACAGAAGAGAAAACTAAAGCTCATAGAAGTGATAGAGCCAAGATTTGAACCCAGGACTCAATCAAAACTGGCTCTTAAATATTGCATCTCTCTTCAGTAAGGTTGGGAGCTCTAGTGGCATAGTGCCTAAGGCATTTGACTGCTAACCAGAAGGCTGGCAGTTCAAATCCACCAGCCACTCCTCAGAAGGAAGATTAGGCAATCTACTTCCATAGAGATACTGCCTTGGAAACCCAAGGAGGGGTTGCTATGAGTTGAATCGACTCTACAGCGTGAGGTTATGTTCATATTCAAAGTCATTATCCTTTGTGGAATGTATGGTACACAATCTAAAATTGGCCCTTTAGAAGAAATTTATACAAGAAATCATAATCATCCTTGCTATCCTTTGCACTCCCCATACTAGAAATCCACAGACACCTACATTTATCTAGAACCATGGACAGCACCTAGGCTTGAGGCATGTCTTCTCCAGACTTCAAGAGTAAGGTAGTAGAGTTGCATTCTATCATGGACCAAACAAACAGTTACTTTCCAGGCTTTCTTGGTAAGAAAACATGTTGATCCATCTGGAGGTGTCTGCTGAATGTATCACTTTTACTTTATTAACTATGGAGTCCTCAACATTGATTTGGTTTGTCAACCCCACTGGCAGTCATCAACCATCCAGCAAGTCATCAGCCATTTCCAGATAACTGAATATTTTAGTTCCCTAGAGAGAAAAGTGACATCTAAACTAAGGATGTGATGCTGATCTACCAAATATCTCCACATTGATGAACTAAGCCCTCTAGCAAGAGAAATCCTAGCCTAGGACATCTCTTTCAAAATACACGAATGCCCAGGAGAATAAATATATTTAATCCTTTATACCTTAGTGTTATTCAGATGTGTTTTCCATGAAACCAGAGAGAGGTCAACATAAGCCCCCAGTGTTCGCATGGATGAAGGGTAGACTGGAGGGACTCTGAGGACTCCCACATACTCTATTTTATCATTGACCTGGGGACAGCCCTGAAAAACTCCTTTTAGTTTCTGCTCTTAGGTCATACTTTGACATTCATTACTTTGTAGCAGTCAAATGTCTTAGGCACTATGCTACCAGAGCTCTCCATTATTTATTGGGCTTCAACAAGGTGTCTCTGAAACTCACCCTTCCTCTTTATTCTCACAGTATTGTGAACCCTTAATATAAATGACTTGTGATATCTTATTGTTATCTGTCTTTCCTTTTTAGAAGGAGAGCTCTTTGGTGACAGGGATCATGTATGTCTTATTCTTCAAGCAAGTCTCTGGGTTGCATGATTGGTTAAGTGTTCAGCTACTAACTGGAAGGTTGGCAGTTCAAATCTACCCAGAGGTACCTCAGAAGCAAGGCCTGGCAATCTATTCTTGGAAAACCAGCCACTGGAAAACCCTACAGAGCAATTCTACTCTGAAACACATGGGCTTGGCATGAGTCAGAATCTACTCAGTGACACCCAGTTTGATACTGGCTTATCCTGCAAGCACCTACCACACAGCTCCTGGCATAGGCAAGATAATAAGATAAAAAATTTAAATTCTATTGAATGAGTCAAGGTATTAGTGATTGTGCTGACATTCTCTCATTTATTCATATATTAGTTGGTGTGTTTGTTTTTCTGCCTGCCTGTTCTGGTTACCTAGTGCTGCTCTAATAGAAGAAACCACAAATGTGAGTGGCTTTAACAAACAGGAGTTTATTCTCTTACAGTTCAGGAGGCTAGAAGTCTGAGTTCAAAGTGCCAGGCTCTAGGGGCTGTGTGAAAGCCCTTCTACCTTTGGCCTCAGCTCTGTTTCTTGCCCAGCCCAATGAAACTAGAGACATCTCTTCACTCAGGCAGCTACTGGCTGCTGAGGCCAACAGCCCAAGGTCAAAAAATAAAATGGCACAGTCCCGATGCTACCAAACCACATGGCAGACCATTGATTCAAGTCCATTGAAAGAATCAGGGTTGGCAGATCATGGCAGTCTGATGAACAATGACATGGCTACTTGCAGAGTCCAAGCATGCCATAAGCTAGAGACCATTCCCCAAGGCTTCTCCTTGCAAACAGGAAGCAAACCACGTCCCTAAGGCAGCTCCTCAGCTGCTCCCAGTAGATTCCACCATGGAGTTGATTACCAGTCTCGTCATGAGGAATACTACATCCAGCTGCCTAGCCACTCAACCAGGCCAGCCAAGTTAACACACAAACTTAACCACCACACTGCTCATCAATTAATCAGGGCATTTTTTTTCATCCATCCATCCATCCATCCACCCATCCATCCACTCACCAGCCCCCGTTCTTCCCATGATAAGTCAGCCATTGAACATCCTAAGCTGCAGTTCTGCTCTGCACACGTGGGGTCCCCATGAATTGGAATCAATTCAACAACAACTGGATTGATTTTGGTTGATCCTTCAAGCATTAACCATTAACCATTCAGACAAAGCAGCCAGACAAATTCACCAGGTGTCAATTGGTAAAGATTTCCAATCCCTCCTCCTTTCCTTTCCCCTGCCCAATTTTCCTTTAATTTCTTGTCTCTCCCCTGTTCTGTTTCACATCTTCTCCTCTGGCCTCAGGACAGTTACAGGAACAAACGTGAGACGGCTCCTGAGAACTAGCAAAGGGAGTAAATTGCTTGGTGACAGCTTGGTTCCAGGGACAGATGAAAACCTTGGCCTGAAGCAAAGTTCAGGAAAGCCCAAGAAGAGAGCTGATGGACAGTCTGACTTGTCGAGGGTGAAATCAGTTAGAGTACATCAAATCCAGAGTTCATGCTTTCTCAGAGTGACAAATCTACATTGGAAACTGAGAAAGACGGAGGAGAAAAATGCCTTTGACCTCTTGGAGACCGGCTGTTCTTTCTGTCAGAGGACTGAGGCTCAGAGTGAGATGCGTTCATGATGAATTATAACAGCCAGCCAGCCACCTTAAAAAAGAACAGGGTGAAAAGGTCACCAAAGAGACCCCAAATGTGAGGAATTCAACCAAACATGAAGATAAATCAACTTGGGGCCAGTAGAATTTGTACCAGGCCTGTTTGGGGCTGCTATGGATAACCTCAATGTGTTAGCCCAACTCTTTTAGACACAATATGTGTACACACCTACATGCACATACAAACACATACTGTTTATCATGACATCAGGAAGTAATGAGAAGAGATGAGCCACAAGGTGGTCCACCTAGCATCTAGAAATTGGGGGGCATAACACTGCAATGGAATTGGAGAAATAATGACACAAAAGAGCTGAACAGCAGATTCAAGGGGCAGCTTGAGAAGACAAAATAAAGTATTAAATTAAATGTGCCAACAGTTAGAGAACCGAAAGGGAAGAACACTCTCAGCATTTCTCAAACTGGAAGAACTGAAGCCTCGAGTAGCAATATTGAAGGATTCTATGGGCAAAATATTGAACGATGCAGAAAGTATAAAAAGATGGAAGGAATGCACAGAGTCACTGTATCAAAAAGGATAAGTCAACATTCAACTATTTCAAGAGGCAGCATATGATCAAGAACCAATGGTATTGAAGGAAGAAGTCCAAGCTTCACTGAAGGAATTGGTGAAAAACAAGGTTCCAGGAATTGACAGACTATCCACTGAGATGTTTCAACAAATGGATGCAGCACTGGAGGCAATCCCTCATTTATGCCAAGAAATTTGGAAGATAGCTACTTGGCCAACGATAGGAAGAGATCCATATTTGTGCCCATTCCAAAGAAAGGTGATCCAACAGAATGCAGGAATTATTGAAACATATCACATGCAAATGAAGTTTTGTTGAAGATAATTCAGAAACAGTTGCAGCACTATATAGAAGGGAACTGCCAGAAACTCAAACCAGATTCAGAAGACGGAGTAGAAGGAGGGATATTATTGCTGATGTCAGATGGATCTTGGCTGAAAGCAAAGAATACCAGAAAGATATTTGCCTGTGTTTTACTGACTATGCCAAGACATTTGAGAGTGTGGATCACAACACATTATGAATAACATTGCAAAGAATGGAAATTCCAGAACATTTAATTGTGCTCATGAGGAATCTGTACATAGACCAAGAGGCAGAACAAGGGGATATTGCAAGGTTTAAAACCAGGACAGATGTGTATCAGGGTTGTATCCTTTCACACTTATTCAATCTGTATGCTGAGCAAATAATCTGAGAAGTTGGACTAGATGAAGAAGAGCTTGGCATCAAGATTGAAGGAAGACTCACCAACAACTTATGATATGCAGATGACACAACCTTGCTTGCTGAGTGTGAAGATGACTTGAAGCACTTATTGATGAAGAGCAAAGACTACAGCCTTCAATATCAATTACACCTCAACATCAAGAAGACAAAATTCACCACAAATGGACCAATAAGCAACATCACAATAAAGGATAAAAAACCAAAGTTGTCAGAGATTTCACTTTACTTGGATCCACTATCAATACCCATGGAAGCATCAGTCAAGAAATCAGATGACACATTGCACTGGCCAAGCCTGCTTCAAAAGACCTCTTTAAAGTGTTAAAAGAGCAAAGATGTCACTTTGAAGACCAAGGTGAGTGAGCCTGACCCAACCGTGGTATTTTCAACAGCCTCATATGCATGTGAGAGCTGCACAGTGAATGGAGAGAAGTACAGAAGAATGGATGCCTTTGAATTGTGGTGTTGGTGACAAACATGGAACACACCACAGGCTGCAGAAGAGAGGATGGCCAGACTTCATCTCCGGTACTTTGGTCATGTTGTCAGAAGGGACCAATCCCTGGAGGATGATATCATGCTCGGGAAAGTAGAGAGTCACCAAAAAGGGCAAGATCTTCAATGAGGTGGACTGACACAGAGGCTGCAATGATGGGCTCAAGCATAGAAATGATTGTGAAGATGGTACAGGCCACGTAGTCTGTTTGTTCTGTTGCACATGAGTTGCTATGAGTTGGAACCAACTAACAATAACAACAAGAACAACATTCCAATAAGGAGCTCTGGCGGCACAGTGGTTAAACGCATTTGGCTGCTAACCAAAATGTCAGCAGTTTGAACACACCATCCACTCCGTGGGAGAAAGATGAGGCAGTGTGTTTCTATAAAGATCACAGCCTTGGAAACCCTATGAGTCAGTTTTACTATGTTCTACAGGATCATTGAAGACTACATGAAGAAGAA
>NW_006921635.1:8844144-8845171 GCF_000298275.1 Orycteropus afer afer
GAAAGTGCAGCCAGAATGTTCCTTGGAGATGACAATGACCAGACTTTGTCTCATCTACTTTGGTCATGTTGTCAGAAGGGACCATTCCCTGGATAAGGATGTCATGCTTGGTAAGGTAAAGGGTCGACAAAGAGGGGAAAGCTCTCAATGAGATGGATTGACAGAGTGGCAGTGGGCTCAAGTATAGCAAGGATCATGGAGTTGGCGCAGGACTGGGCAGTGTTTTGTTCTGCTGTGCATAGGGTTGCTAAGAGTTGGAAACGACTCGACGACACCTAACAACAACAACACAGGATCACTGTGAGTCAGAATTGATTCAATGGGTGTGTGGGTGGAACATTCCAATAGAACTTTCTACAGTGATGGAAATGTTCTATAGCTACACTGCCTAATATGGCAGCCACTACCATGGGTGGCTACTGAGCACTAGAAATGTGGCTAGTGGAATTGAGAAACTAAACTTTCAATTTACTTTAATTTAAATTTAAATAGTCACACCTGACCAGGAGGTACTGTCCTGAACAGTGCAGCTCCAGGACAAACAATATTTTTGCCTGCAACAATATCATCGGACAAGCTGGGGTAGGCTTAACCTCAGACTGCAATGTCTATTGGTCAAGGTGTTCCAAAGATTTAAATCATAGCAAGCAAGGTTTATGAGCTCCAAGGGACAAGGGCAATATCTTATTCATCTTACCCCGCATGTACCACAGCACTGCACATAAGAGGTGTATAATTCATCTTGAATAACTAGTGAAACAAATAATAGCTAATTTATTGAAGGGCGCAGTTGGTGGTACAGTGATAGAGTTTCACCTTCCTTGAAGGAGACCTGGGTTTGGTTCCTGGCCAATGGACCTCATGGGCAGTCCCTTCTGTGTTGCTAAGATGCTGAACAGGTTTTAGTGGGGCCTTCAGGCTAGGATAGACTAGGAAGAAAAGCCTGTTGATCTCCATGTGGAAACCAGCCAATGAAAATACTGTGGATCATCAAAGTTCAATCTGTAATTGATCACGGGATGGTGCA
>NW_006921635.1:8851171-8853066 GCF_000298275.1 Orycteropus afer afer
AGTGGGCTTGAGCGCACCCATGACTGTGAAGTTGGTACAGGACAAGGGAACGTTTTGTCCTGCTGTGTCTGTGGTTGCTGATGGCAACTAACAACAGCAATAAACTCACTGCGGCCAAGTCGATCCGACGCACAGCGACCCCTCCTTGGGTTGCCGAGGTAGTGTCACTATGGCAGTAGATTGCCCAACCTTCCTTCCGAGGAGTGGCTGGTAGCTTTGAACCGCCAGCCTTCTGGTGAGCACTCGATGCCTTAGGCACTGCGCCCCCAGAGCTCCCGGCAACAGCAGTGCCATCCTAAATTTCAAGGTAGACTGCTTTCCATATTCTGTCTTTTCTGGAATCTGGATGTGTGTTCCAATCCCTGTGTATAATTAAGGTAGCCGTGTTTCCTTTTTTCCTTCACTAAAACAAAAGCCGCTTTAAAATCTCAGAATAAAACAAAAATATGGGAATAGTTTCTGTTTATTGAACCCACAGTTCATTCCAGACAATGTCCGAAGTGCCATCAAGTAGATTCTGACTCACGGTGGTCCCATGTGGGTCAGAGTAGAAACGTACTCCATAGGGTTTCCAATGGTTGTTGTTGTTTTTAAGTAGATTGCCAGGCCTTTCTTCTGAGGTGCCTATGGGTAGACTCAAACCGCCAACCTTTCGATAAGCAACCAAGTGTCACCCAGGAACTCCAGCAACAAATGATAAGGAAAGTGTTATCCACATTATACATAGTAACATATTTCATTCTCCTTACTGAGGTGCAGAGACTGAGGCTCTACAAGCTTGTTCTACCCAAGCTCACAAGCTGAGTGAAGGGCAGACTTGGGATTTGAACTCAGGGCCCTCTGATACCAGGTTTCTTCTCTCACCAACTTTCTCATTTTGACCTCACGTAACCAGGGGAGGGACACAGGGCAAGTGTCATCCCTGCTCCCTTCCAGGTGCAGAGATGGAGATGCATAACCATGACGAGACTTTGCTTTGGGGTCACGTCAAAAAAACAAAACAAAACAAAAAAAACATTGTGGATCCTGGGTCTCTGAGCTGAAGAGGAAAAACAATCACGGTACTTTATAACTTATGGATGTTAATCTCCCATTTATTGTTGGCTCTGGGACAGTGCCTGGGCCTGTGGCTGCCGCATCCTTCCCAAGTTTTAAAAGGCCCAAGGGACCCAGGGAGGAAAGACGCTTCAACTCGTTAGAAAGTTGAAAAAGATGTATTTTCCCAGGGAGACTTGAGCAGATGGTGTGTGACATTTGTTCATTCATTCACTAGGCAGCTAGCGAAAGCCCTCTGCGTGGCTGATCAGGTTCAAGGCATTTGGCGCAGATTGGGTCGGTGGGGGTGGGCTTGGCAGTGGGCAGCCAGAACACAACTTAGCCGACATTAACTTCCAAAGCAGGCATCACTTGAGAAGTAGGAAAGCAAACACGAAGCGTTCTAGCTTGAGGTTCCCCCTCAACTTGGACTGACGGCCAGCTCTGCCACTCTCTAGCTGGGCGACCATGGGCACGTCACTTCCTCTCTCTGACTCCCAATTTCCTTATGTGTTAAAAGGGGAAGGAGTCCCTGGGTGTGCAAATGGTTACCGAGCTCACCTCCTAGCTGAAAGGTTGGCAGTTCAAGTCCCCTCAGAGGGGCTTTGAAAGAAAAGCCCGGTGATCAACTTGTAAAATATTAGCTGTTGAAAGCTCTGTGGTACATAGTTCCATCCTGATGCACATGGGGTTGCTATGAGCTGATCGGACAGTACCTGGGGAAAACGTGGGGATTTAAGAAACAAAACAAGCCCCACTGCCGTTGAATTGATTCTGACTTGTGGTGAGCCTACAGTAGGACAGAGCAGGCCTGCACCAGAGGTTTCCAAGGCTGCATAGCTTTAGGGAAGCCGACTGCC
>NW_006921635.1:8854791-8926757 GCF_000298275.1 Orycteropus afer afer
TTTCTTTCTTTCTTTTTAACCCTTTGAGGTAAGGAGCTTTGGTGGCTCAGTGGAAGAATTTTCACCTTCCATGTTGGAGACTGGGGTCAGATTCCTGTTGGTGAATTTCATGTGCAGCCACCCAGTGTCTATCAGTGGAGGCCTGTGTGCTGCTATGATGCAGAACAGGTGTCAACTGAGCTTCTAGACTGAGGTAGAGGAGGAAGAAAGGCCTGGTGATCTACTTTCAAAAATTAGCCAGTGAAACTTGATGGGTCACCAAAGAACACTGTCTGATATTGGCTGGAAGATGCCCCCCACCACCACCAGTTATAAGTCTCTCAAGGTACAACTGAAGCTACAACAGTGAACTCAAAAATATCAACAATCATGAAGATAGGGCCAGACCGGGCAACATTTGTCTGTTATATGTAAGGTCACCATGGATTGGAGTCAAGGTGATGGGAATGAACAACAGTACCAGTAAAGCCACGGAGTGAGGATTGTACCTGTCACTGAGCCAGCTCCCACGTGTAAGGACCTTGTGTGTAACAGAAGGTGATGCCCGTCTGATTCCAAAATGTGTGCTTTCACACCTATGCTGAAGAAGTTCGAACATCTGTGCTTTGGCTAGGAGTTATCAGTGTACCCGTCTCTCTGCCTGTGGAATTCCCACACTTTTGGGGAGCAGGAGCTTGGTCTCATTGGTGTTTGTCATCTGCCGCTCCTCACCCTGCACCCCACACTCACATGGAAGCTGGGACAGAAGAGAAGATTCTGGAACAAATGTGCTTGCTGCTGGTGGTGGCAGAGTGCACAGGCCCCACCTTGAGGCCATGATCACATACATGCTTGTCTCCCCAGGTCATCTCTGTACCCCCTCTGTGCTCCTGGGTCCACCTCTTCCTAGCTTTTCCTGGCGGGATAGTAAATCTTGGGTTTCCCATTTTCGTCCAGCTCAAAAGGATATGAGTTCTATAAATCTTGGCCTGAGTGGCCATTGGGATGTATGAAATATGACAGGAAAGAGACCATGGAGGTCGAGTTTATACAGAGCATGCTGTCCAGAGGCAGGGATGGGCAGACCGGGGCTCCGTGGGGACCCCGGGGGCTGGGGCTTCCCTGTAGAGAGGAGCATCAGCAACCTCCAGCTCTCACACATGGCTGCAGTCACTTCTACACCAAGGGCCCCCATCACTGCATGGGACAGAAGTGACACCTTGCAAAAAATCAGTGAGGTCCTGTCCTGCTCCTCACTCCTGGCCCTTGACTCTGAAGAGGTGGGGAAGGAAAAGAGACCCATCCATTAGGGCCGACAGGGCAGAAGGAAGGACTCAGCTCTGATGGGAAGAAGAACTTCCTGCAAGGAAAGGTTATTAAGCCCAGGGATGAGTTATTGAGAGAGGTGGTGGAAGTGACTTCCTGACTTTGAGACCAAGATGGATAGTTATTGGTCTGGGAGAGTTGCGCTCAGCATGTGGGCGTGGATCCGTGACCCTTCAGAGAAACTGCACTGTGTGTCTGCTGCTGAGGTCATCAGCAAACACTAGCAATTAGAAAATTCTCTATCGGCAGCAGGCTTCGTGTTTTTTACTTAATATTTTTGATACTGTAGAATCTTTGCACATTCACGGTAAATAAGGGGAAAAAAGCCACATAATCTGGGAATAAAGCCAGAGAATGAAAAGACAGAAGAATGGATGCTTTAGAATTGTGACACTGATGAACAATAGTGAATACACCACGGACTGCCAGAAGAATGAGCAAATCACTCTTAGAAGACATAGAACCAGAATGTTGCTTAGAAGTGAGGGTCGTGAGGCTTTGGTTCGATCCTTAGACACAGCGTCAGCAAGGACCAGTCCCTGGAAAAGGACAACATGGTTGATAAAGCAGAGCATCAAGGAGGATGCGGCAAACCCTTAAGGAGATGGACGGACACGATGCCACAGCAGTGAGCTCAAACATACAAAGGTCTTGGGGATGCCACAGGACGGGCAACGTTTCCTTCTGTTACACGTAAGGTCGCCATGCGTCTCAGTGGACTCAAAGGCAACTAACAACAACAATGCAGATGAAAATAAAGAAAACAAAAAGCAAACTTCCCTCTTCTCTCTGTAAATGTCACTCCCTTTTCTATAGACAACTGCTTTTAATGCCAAGGCAAATCTTGATAGACTTATTTTTTTATTTGAATGCACATTCCCTCACACACATGTATGCATGCACAGTGGTCCTTGTGGATTCTTTTTAATTTTTAAACACAGGCACATACTACACACATTGTTCTGATACGTGCACTTCCCCCATTCACATCATGGGTGTTGTTTCATGTCCATGCACATATTTCATTTTCATTTTTTCAGACTGTTACTTCATATTCCATAATATGGATGTACAGTAATTCATTTAACCAATCCTCAATTGATTTACCCTTGGGCTGTTTTCCAAATTTCATCAATGCAAAATTGCTGCAATAAGCTGCAAGTACTTGTGTTCCTCGGTACATGTAAGGGCATTATTTTAGGCGAGATTTCTAGACATGGAATTACCAGAGCAAAGAGAACTTTGCTGCCAGATACAACGTGGCCACCCCCTGAAAACATGTTTAGTGCTCATTCCTGATGCTGGTGAAGGGTGTGTGGACACAGCCATCGCCAGCACAGGTTAGGAGTGCTGTACAGTGTCTGCCACCTAAAAGAGACCCTCCTTTCCTCCTACCAAACGAAACTGAGGTCTCTTCTTCAGTTCGAGGGATTCCCTCTACTTGAGTCCTGGATCCCATCAGCCTTCTGATGCTTCTCAAAGATCTCACAGCATCATCTTCCCCAGAGTTCCCCAAATTGTGTTTGGCAAAATCCTAGTGTCCTAGAACATGTCAAAGAAGGTTCTGAGGCGGGAGCATGTCTGTCTGTCTACCTATCTATCTATGTAATCTAGGTGGTGCAAGTGGCTAACACAGTCAGTTGCTAACTGAAAGGTTAAATGTTTAAGTCTACGCAGAGTCCTTGGAAGAATGGCTTGGCAGTCTACTTAAAAACACAAACAAAACAGGAGAACCCTGTTCTACCCTACACACGTGGGATCACCATACAATGTCAGAATCAACTTGCAGCAGCTATGTCTGTTTTTTACTCTTTCTATTAGTCTACCTATGTATGTATCTATCATCTATTTGATCTCCTGAGATCAAATATGTTGGGAGCCTACCGACTTCCCCATCCTACACACGCATCCCTGCACATCTCTCATACTCACCATCTAGGAAATCCACAAGATACATTGTTGTTTGTTGTTGTTATGTGCTGTTGAGTTGGACCTGACTCATAGCATATTAAAAGTCCTGAGAAGGACTGCAGCAAAAACAAGACTACCTGAAGCCTGTTTATTTTCATCTTAGCTGCTATTTTTCATACTGAATAGACAACAGGCAGGGAGAGGGCAGGGAAGGGTGGAATGTGGAGTGAGCAAAATAGAAGCTTCCAAGCTGGAATTGCGGCATTGAAGCAGGATCAGGGTTTGGACCATCAGACTGCACGTTGCTAGGAGGTTTCAGGATGTTTTACAGGTTTCAGTGGAGTTTCTAGACTGAGCCAGACTGGGAAGACAGACCTGGGGATCTCCTGAGAGTCAGGCAATGAAAACAAAGCGGATCACAACGACGCGATCCAGAACTTACCATGGAGATGGCACAAGACTGAGCCCTGCTTCATTCTGTTGTGCGGGGGTCACTGTGAGTCCTGTCCTGGGCCGCCAAAAACAATAACAATCACCAATTTACACATGAAAGAGAGGCTTGGAATTGATGTAACTGGGCCATGGTTATTTATGTCAACAGCAAATGTCAGAGCTGTGATTTGAATCAAGGTCTTCATGACCTGGAGTCCATGATCTCATCCCTCCATTCCACGTCTACTCAGACCAAACCAAACTCACTGCTGTGGAGTTGGATCCGCCTCATAGTGACCCCTCCTTGGGTTTCTGAGGTGGTATCACTACAGAAGTAGATTGCCCAACCTTCCCTCCGAAGAGTGGCTGGTGAGTTTGAACCAGCAGCCTTCTGGTTAGCAGCCAAATGCCTTAAGCACTACGCCACCAGAGCTCCCACTTCTAGAGACAGAAAAAATCAGAGACTACACTTTCATCTTTCACATCCTGGATTTACTAGAGAGACTCATCTCTCAGTTAATTTCCTCCTAGAATGCCCGTTTCCTAAAATCCTACATTGTCTCAGCTCAAGAGGGGCTAAACTCTAAACGACTAGCTCAACAGCCCCTCTTCTTTGGTGGCATATTTAAACAGATGTAAGACAGGAAATAGGTGCCCTCCACCCCTGCCCGGGGGTGCCTGCAATGAGAACAAAGAGTGGGGCTCTGTGCCCGGCCAGTGCACACTGCCTGTAGCACGATTACTGCCTAATGGTGAGAAATGGATTCAAGGAGCTGGTTCCATCTGGTTTGTGTATCGTGAACGAGCTGTTAAAGTGTCAGGACTTAACTTCTCTGGATTCGAGGAAGTCTCAGGAGGGTTTATGGAGCAGTTAAGATGGGTGTAAACCTCCCTGGCTGGACCAGCTTCTCTCCTGTGATCTAAGACACGTGTGCAGTCCACATGGTAGAGAACCACATGGTTAGAAACAAGGGGATGGACCCTCCAAAATTAAAGAGGCCGCACTTGAAATCCATTCTCCACGGATGTTGCACTATTAGGAACAATTCCTTCCTTCCTCTGGGTCTCAGTACATCTTCTGGGAAACAGAGACAATGACTTTGGCCAACTCCCAGAGCTGTTTGGATATGAAAGATAATGAGACTTGTGAAGGCTGAAAGCTATGCCAGTGGTATTCCACACACCAGCAGGGTCACCCAGGGTAGTTGGCATTCACTGGAACTTCCAGACTAGGACAGACTAGGAAAGAGGCCCCAGAGACCTACTCCTGAAAAAACTAACCAGTGAATACATATCAACAGCAGGGAAACACTGATACAGTGGCAGCAGTTGAACCCTTCAGGTTGCAAGGCACTCAAAACACACCAGGAGAAGGGCCGCCTCCTCAAAGTAGAGTCGACCTTAATGATGTGGGTAGAGTAAAGCTTTTGAGATCTTCATTTGCTGATACGGCACAATCAAAATGACAAGAAATGACTGCAAACATCCATTAATAATCGGAAAATGGAATGGATGAAGTATGAATTCAGGAACACTGGAAGTCATAAAAAATGAAATGCAACACATAAATATTGATATCCCAGGCATTACTGAGCTGAGATGGACTGGTCTTGGCTATTTTGAATCGAACAGCTATATAGTCTACTATGATGGGAATGACAAATTAAAAAGGAATGGTGTCACATTCATCAAAAAGAACATTTCAAGATTTATCCTGAAGTACAACACTGTCAGTGACAGGATGATATCCATGTGCCAACAAGAAAGACCAGTTAAGTTAATAAGACTATTATACAAAATTTACACACCAACCACTAATGCCAAAGCTTAAGAAATTGAAGAGTTTTACCAACTTCTGCAATCTGAAATAGATCAAACATGCAATCAGGATGCATTGATAATCACAGTGATTGGAATGAAAGCTGGGAACAAAGAAGGGCCAGTAGCTGGAATAATAGGGCCTTGGTAATAAAAACAATGCTGGAAATTTCATGATAGAACTTTGCAAGATCAACAGCTGATTCATTGTAAATACCTTTTTTCAACAACTAAGCAGCAACTATAAACCTAGATTAGCTGGATGGATGTACAGGAATAAAACCATCCAGATCTATGTAAAGATATAATGGAGAAGCCCAATGTCACCAGTTAGAACAAGTCCAGGGGTCAACTGTAGAAGAGACCACCAACTGCTCATATGCAAGTTCAAGTTGAAGCTGAAGAAATTAAAGCAAGTCCAGGAGAGCCAAAATAAAACCTTGATTATGTATCACCTGCATTTAGAGACCATCTCAAGAATAGATTTGATACATTGAAGAACGCTAATGACTGAAGACCAGACGAGTTGTGGAATGACATCAAGTACATCACACATGAAGGAAGCAAAAGGTAATTGAAAAGGCAGGAAGGAAAGACCAAAATGGATGTCAAAAGAGACTCTGAAACTTGCTCTTGAACATTGAGTAGCTAAAGCGAATAGAAGAAATAATGAAGTGAAATAGCTGAACAGAAGATTTCAAAGGGTAGCTTGGGAAGACAAAGGAAAGTATTATAATGAAATATGCAAAGACTTGGAGTTAGAAAACCAAAAGATAAGGGACACGCTTGGCATTTCTCAAGCTGAAAGAATTGAGGAAAAAATTTAAGCCTTGAGTTGCAATACTGAAAGATTCTTTGGACAAAATATTGAAGGCTGCAGGAAGCATTGAAGACGATGGAAGGAATACACAGTCACTGTACCAAAAAAAATTGATCAACATTCAGTCATTTCAGGAGGTAGCATAAGACCAAGAACTGATAGTATTGAAGGAAGAAGTCCAAGCTGCAATGAAGTTATTGATGAAAAACAAGGTTTTAGGGACTGACAGAATACCAATTAAGATCCTTCAACAAACGGATGCAATGCTTGAAGTGCTCACTTGTTTATGCCAAGAAATTTGTAAGACAGCTACCTGGCCAGTTGACTGGAGGAGACCCATATTTGTGCCCATTCCAAAGAAAGGAGATGTAACAGAATGCAGAAATCATTGAACAGTATCATTAATATCAAACACAAGTAAAATTTTGCTGAAGGTAATTCAAAAATGGTTGCAGCAGTGCATTGGCAGGGAACTACAAGATGTTCAAGCCAGATTCAGAAGCAAACATGCAATGAGGGATATCCTTGCTGATGTCAGATGTTGGATGAAAGTAGAAAATACCCAAAAGATGTTTACCTGGGTTTTATTAACTACGCAAAGGAATTAGACTGTGTGGATCATAACAAATTATGGATAACATCGAAAAGAATGGGAATTCCACAAAACTTAATCGTGCTGCTTAGGAACCTATACATAGACCGAGAGATGGTTGTTCAAACAGAATGAGTAGATACTGTGTGGTTTGACAACAACAACGCAAGGGGTGATAGTCAGCTTTTCGTTTCCTATCTCAGGAGGAACCAGAAAGGCTACAGGGACCTTATCTCCTGTCCTTGCTTTCACTCTTTGTCAGACATAGACAGTATTTCCACTCATGAGACTAAAGTATCATCAAAAATGACTTGCAGCTATTCTGGGTTCTATGATATTGGCTGCTTCTGAGGCTCCATCAGACTTGGGTAGAATATAAGAACACAGCCTCAGGCTGGGTAAAGGGCAGCAAAAGGTGTGGTGGTTAGAACAGGGATTGGCACACAGAAAAGGCCAACTTGTCTATGGTTGTTTTCACATTTGGTATTTTCCAAAGATATCAGCAACAATCTCTCCCATCCTGTATGTATACTCAACTTAGAATGTAACCTTGTCTCTTTGAACTTGAGTGAAACTTTATGACTGCTTTGACTTATAGAATAGGCCATGTGACTTATGAAGATAATTCATGAAAGTGTTGTCCACTGAATCCTTGTTCTCATGGGCTGCTCACCCTCGGAGCCAAGTCACCATATTATAAGAAAGCCCAAACTAGCCCGCTCAGGCAGACCACATGGACAGGATTCATGTAGATACTCTGACCCACAATTCCGTTATTATCTCAGCCAACAGCCACCATCAACTACCAGACATGGGCAGATGACACTTCCAGATGATTCCAGCTCATTGCCACTGGAGAACCCCCAGCTGCCAAGTATTCCAGCTGAGTACCCAGATAGCCTGCAGTAGGAACAAGCTGTCCCACTGTGCCCTGTGCAAATTCCTGATCCACAGAGTTGGTGGGCAAAGGCAAAATTGTTGTTTTATGCCACTAATTTTTTTTTCATGCCACTAAGTAGCAACTGGAGCAATTATTATTATTATAAAGAGCTATGATGTACTACATAACCCAAGATACAAATTGCCAAACAATGCCATGCCTCAAGAAAGCACAAAGAGTCATAATTGATTTTTATTTTATAATCTTATTCTCTCTTTTTTCCATTCTATTTTATTGCCCATGTGACTTTACAGAAGTCACATGACCCACCTATACCCCGCTTTCCTAACCTATGTATGAAGAATAATGCTTGATCTTAGGAGGGGAAGGATAATGGAGACAGGAGGTGGGAAGATTCATTGGGTAGAAGTTGCTGTATTTGACCCTAGTCACTGACAGCTCATGGAGGAGCAGCACCAGACTGCCACCCACCCCAGTGTCCCCAGAAGCAGGGTGGCGGTGGAAAGCTAGAACCATCTCCCATGTGGAAGCTCAATGACTCTGTGTTGTGTGTCTGTACGGAGTCAGCCTCTGTCCAGCTCCTTGCAAATAGCTGCCTGGTGCCTCCCTCCTCCCCACTCCCCTAGGTGAAGAGACTTCCTACACAGGAGCCCATCCCCAGACAGTGACGGTGACCCGTGGAGAATGCATCATGCCTGTCAGGGTCATGTTGCTTTGGAGGCTGGGAAGGTGGTGCCCTGCTGGGAGAGGTTACTTCCCATGAAGATGGATGGTCTCCCCCTCTTGACAATGCTGCAACTGAGAGCGATCACGGACCCCACTGAGACCGGGAAAGGGCCATTTGTATTAAATGGCTATTGGGTCTCATGGGGAGAGGACCAGAAGCTTTCTTCACTGTTGCAATGATACCCAGCCGCGCAGACTGCCAAGCCCCCTCCTCAGAGTGGTAACCACCAAGCTGCCCAAGCATTTCTTTGCAGGCTGGTGAGCCCCAGGGGTTGCAGGTATGCGGGGTGGGGTCAGCTGGTTTGAGAGCAAGTCTTGCTTTGTCATTTCCTTGAGTGCTAAACTTGGATCCATTACTGAACTTCCTTCAGGTCTCAGTTTCTTCATCCATAGAATAGAAATAATTAATAATAATAAAAACAGTTTCTCTCTAGTCAGATCTGGCTTATGACAATCCCCCGTGTGTTGGAGTAGAACTGGGCTCCACAGGGTTTCCAGTGGCTGACTTCTTAGAGCACTCACTGAATCTTTCTTCTGAGGGGTCTCTGGGTGGCCTCTAACCTCCAACCTTTTGGTTAGCAGCCAAGCACGTGAACCGTTGTTTGCACCGTGCAAGGTCTCCTAAACCTACACAGACCTGCACACACGTACACACTTCTTGTCTCTAGGTCTCCGCCCGCTCTAACCCAGCTCTGAACTTTTCAAAGACAATAAGCGTGAAGAGTAATACATTCCATCGACTCCAAAAATAAAACGGATGGCCGTGGATGCGTCTGTGATTGACACAACATATTGGCTGGTTTCACTGTTAATTAATGCAGAGAGGAATCATTAAATCAGATCAAATTCATTTTAAAAATGCTCAGCTCTGCTCCTCTTCCCTCTTCGTGGCAAGGGCAGTGTGCACGGCTAGGGGAAGGGAAAGGGAACAGTTACCACGATTTAATTTTTCAAGTAACACTGTTCAAATAAAAATACATTTGTTCGAATGAGATTGCCCTGAAACAACGTTTGCATTGATGGCGCTGGGGGTAATTCTATTAAAGCCGGAGCATATTTTTCATCATGAGGCAGAAGAGGGTGAGAGAGGAGCCGGGCAAGGAAGGGCTGAAAGCAGAGTGTAACCTCGCAGAGCTGCAAAAATCAAAGATTCTAACCCATTTGATCTCAGGTTTCTCCACTAAAGTTGTTAACCATTTTATGGCCTGCTGGGGATTCAGAGGGTTTTTGTCTCATCTCTGATAGGCTGGGGATCAGGGGTCCTCTGGGGTTCAGCCAAGTAGGCTGCCAGAGCTGGGCACATAGCCCCAGGAGCCCTGGTGCCAGGGAAACTGGACATCACAGAGACCACGGGGAGAAAAAAGCAGCCTGGAGAGTCACTTTGTGTATGCAGACACACATATGCACACATGTACACACATATGTAGCATACCCAGTATACTTTATATATATACACATGAGCATATACACACACATACAAATGAGCATACATGCACACACATACACATATATACAGCATACACATGTATACATTACACATGTGTACATGTGCACATACACACACGAGCATACATGCATGCACACATGTAAAGTATAATACACATATACTTTTCCATACTTACATGTATGTACATATGCATACACATGAACATACACGATGCATGCACACACATACATAGCACACATACACCATGCATACACATATACTTATTCATACATATATACATACGTGTATATACACATAATGCACAGACATGCATACACACAGACATGCATACATATACCTACATATACAGAATACATTACACATACATTTATTCACACATATATACCTGCAAATATATATACATGAATATAAATGCATACATGCACATACATGTATATACACAAATGCACTATACATACAGATATACTTATTCATACATGTATGCATATTTATACACATACACATGCACATAAATGCATACACACATAGACATCCATCCATATACCTACATATACAGTATACAGACACATGTACTTATTCATACATATACATGTGTACACGCACACACAGGAACATACATATACGTCATTGTTGTTAGGTGTCATTAGGTCAATTTCGAATCATAGTCACCCCAGGTAACAGCACAGAACTGCCTATAGGGCTTTCCAGGTTGTACTCTTCATTAGAGCAGATGGCTAGGTGCCGCTAGCTGAGTTTGAACTGCCAACTTTTCAGTTAGTAGCCAAGTGCTTAACCATTGACCCACCAGGGCTCCTTATGCATATGTGTGTGTGTATTAAAAAAACAAACAAACACTGTCACTGAGTTCATTGTGACTCACGGCAATCCTAGAGGACAGAAGCAGACTGCCACGTCTTTCCCCGTGGAGCAACTAGTGGGTTCAAACTGCCAGCCTTTTCGGTTAGCAGCTGAGTGCTTTAACTATTGTACCACTAAGGCTCCGTGTGTGTGTGTATGTATGTGCATATACATATATATGTACACACACACCCATATACATATATACATATACACATGCCTGTTGTCATGTGCCATCAAGGTGATTCTGACTCATAGTAAGCCTGTATGACAGAGCAGAACTCCCTGTAGGTTTTTTTTCTGTAATCTTAATGGGAGCAGACCACCAGATCTTTCTTCCTGTGGAGCCACTGGGTGTGTTCAAACCACTGACCTTTCAGTTAGTGGCTGAGCATTTGAACATTTGACCCCCCGGGCTCCTTACATATGCATACAATATACCCCTTCTTCAGTTATCAACGTGGTTAGGTTCCAAAGACTAACTTGCTATGTGATATAGGTGTTACGTGAAAAAGGAGGGTGACTATATCACTACATAACTGCCAAATGACATCACTGTGTAACTGTCAAATGACGTCACTATGTAACTGCCAAATTATATCATTACATAACTGAGAATCATGGCCTGGCCAAGCTGATACAACCTTAGTCATCACAGCCAGTGTTACTCTCACGCCAGATACACATCACTTACGTGCAAAATAGTCAGATAGTAAATGTTGTGCGTGCATACAAATATGTATATATATATACACACACATAGATATGTAGATATTTGTTGTTATTGTTATGTTCCATCGAATAGGTCCTGAGTCACTCTTAGCAATGCTGTGGACAAGAGAACAAAACGTTCCCGGTCCTGCACCATCCACACATTATGTATATGTATAAAGACACACACACACACACACACACACAGTCCTCTTATGATGAGACTCTATGTATATATGCACACATATACAAGTACATGTATTCATAACTATATATTCATATGCATGCATGTACATTTATATAATCACCTTTTGATGAGACAATATATATATATATATATATACACAAACATACTCCGCATATATCAACTCTGTGTAAGTCCCATTGGGCTCCTGAACATTGAATGGAGGTGTAGCTGGGTCCTGGGCACCATCCACTCTGGAGCCCACTCTCTTTGCTGATCTGGCAGCTTGCTGGGACCCTCCCCAACATCCTCTTGCTCTGTGCTTCCAGGGGAAAAGGGAGCAGGCAGGCAGGCTTTCTACGAGGGGTGACCAGCTCCCAAGGGGGTAAGGGCCACTTAGCCTTCCTTACCCTTTATTGCTTTAATTAGCTGCCTGGTGACCTGGCAGTCTCTTTGATACTCATCCAGCATCAGTCTTTGAAGTATGGGGACTGTCAGCCTGTCGAACAAGGGTCAGCAAACTGTCAATACCATCGTCCATCAGGCCGGTCCATGCCGGGTGCTGACCTGCAGTGAAATGATTGAGCCATCTGTCCACTCCCCCTGGCCAAAGTGTTGGTGGCGTGTGGAACATGGCTGCTGGCTGGAGGCGAGGTGACAGTGTCGAGGCCATTGGGCGGCTGGCTTCAAACCAGAGGCCCAGGGCAGCAAACAAGAGGGAGAACACAGAGAACGCACAGTCCAAGGTAAACAAACCGGAGCAGTGCCAGGGGACGGCGGCAAGTCAACAGGTCAGGACGAGAGGAGGATCCCTGGGATGCTCAGAAGACGGCGAGGCCTAGGGTTAATTAACCCAGTCTGCACGAGTGGTTCCTGGGACCACGGGGATTTTCCATAAGTCACTACAATGGGGTGTAATACACACAAGCAGAAACAAAAACTTAAGGTTTGACTCAGCTGAAATATCAGTGTACATTAATGATGCAATATGGCTAAAAAGCCCACCAAAGTGATCAGAGGATGCATTAATAAAGGTATCCCAATTGCAGTAAAGGAGGTGAGTTAGCCATTTACCCCAGTATTAACTAAGAAGCAATTACACGCCAGATCTTATTCTAGTTGCTGGAGGATATGAGAGTAAATGACACAGACAAAAATTCTTACCCTCATGACACTTTCCAGGTAATGGAAATAGACTTATGAAGAATGATACTTAAATGGTATAGTGTGTTTAAAAAAAAAAAAAAAAAAAAAAAAAAAAAACATAAAGAAAGGATGGAGGTAAGGAAGTCAGGGGCAGTTTTCTATGGTAATTGAGATTATTAGGGAAGTGCCCATGAGAAGCGAACATTTGAGTAAAGCCCAAAGGCAGTGAGAGATCAAAAGAGTGAGTCACATATATGTATGTATTTGTGGGAAGGGTGTGACAGGAAGAGGGAACAACCAATGCAAAGGCCTTGAGGTGATAGTGTGCCTGGTCTGTTTGACGAATGGCAAGGATGCCATTAAAACTGGAGTGGGGTAAAATGAGAAAGAGAGCAGTGAGAAGTGATGTTGAAGAAATTACAGAGGCCACATTTTGTAGGGCCTTGTAGACAACCGAAATGACTTTAGCCTTCACTCGATGTGAGATGGAAGAGTTGTGGGAGGGTTTTGACTAAAGGAGTGATATGACCTGATGGAGGGTTTTTATTTATTTATTTATAAATTTTCTTCATTTTATTATTGTTATTGTCGGGCATATACACAGCAAACCATACACCAATTCAACACTTTCAAACGCAATTCAGGGACATGGATTACGTTCCCTGAGTTTTGCAACTCATTGCTTCCTAAGGTTCCTATTTAATCTTTTGAGTTACTATTGTCAATTTGATCCCATATATCTAATACTTACAAGAGCCTATTGCTTGAGGCAGAATTTCTTACTAGTTAAGCTAAATGTTGGTTGGTTTTAAGAAAACTTCAGGGGACATTTTTTGTTTTAAGGCTGAAAGATTATCTCAGGGTGATAGTTTCATGGTTTCATCCACTTTCCATGGCTCCAGAAAGATTCCATGGCAAAGATTCTGGATTTCATGGGAATCTGAAATTCTGTTTTGCATTTCCCCCCTCTTGATCAAGATTCTTCTATGGAATCTTTGATCAAAATGTTCAGTAAGGGTAGCTGAGCCCTGTCCAGTTTTTCTGGTCTCATGGCAATGGAGGCAGTTGTTCCTGGAGACATTTAGCCACACCTTCTATATCCTCCAACTGAGGCTGCTGTGTGCTGACTTAGGTTTTAAGAAGCTCCCCTGGGCTACTTTTTGGAGAATAGGCTATAGGAGGGCAGAGGCAGATGGGAAACCAGGTAGTAGGTTTCTAGGCAGCGTTCCCTGAACTGAGAAGTGGCCTGGAGGATCTATACAAGTGTTTACTTGGCCAGTAGGTGCAAAAGGGGAGCAGCAGAAAGACCTTCCAACTAATAGTGAGGTAGAGAAAACACATGTCGGGGAAAGCATCTGGGGGAACGGCAGCAGAGAATGGCTTATGAACACCCTTGTAGAGGTGTTAAACATTGATATTCTAGGCATTAGTGAGCTGAAATGGACTGGTTTTGGCCATTTTGAATTAGATAACCACTTGATCTACTATGCTGGAAATGATGAATTGAAGAGGAATGGTGTGGCATTCATTGTCACAGAGTGTTTCAAGATCTATCCTGAAATACGATGCTATCAGTAATAGAATAATATCCATATGCCTACATAGAAAGCCAGTTAATACTACTATTATTCAAATTTACACACCAACCACCAACGCCAAAGAGAAGAAATTGAAGATTTTTACCAACTTCTGCAGTCTGAAATTGACCAAACATGCAATCAAGATGTGCTAATTATCACTGGTGACTGGAATGCAAAAGTTGGGAATAAAGAAGAATTACTGGTAGTTGGAAAATATGGCCTTGGTGATAGAAATGACACTGGAGGTCGCATGATAGAATTTTGCAAGACCAAGGACTTAATCATTGCAAATACTTGTTTCTAACAACACAAACAGCTGCTATACACATGGACTTTGCCAGATGGAGTACACAGGAATCAGATTGACTACATCTGTGGCAAGAGGCGATGGAAAAGCTCATAGTTTCAGCCAAAACAAGGCCAGGAGCTGATTGTGGAACAGATCATAAACTGTTCATTTGCAAGTTCAAGTTGAAGTGGAAGACAATTAAAAGAAGTCTACGAGAGCCAAAATATGACCTTGATTATATCCCTCCTGAATTTACAGACCATTTAAAGAATAGATTTGAACACCAATGTCCAAAAACCAGAAGAATTATGGGATGACATCAAGAACATCATCTATGAAGAAAGCGAAAGCTCATAAAAAGATGGGAAAGGAAGAAAAGACCAAAATGGATGTCAGAAGAGACTCAGAAACTTGTCCTTGAATGGAGAGTAGCTAAAGCAAAGGGAAGAAATGACAAGATAAAAGAGCTAAACAGAAGATTTCAAAGAGCAGCTTGAGAAGACAAAATCAATTATTACAATGAAATGTGCAAAGACATAGAGTTGGAAAGCCAAAAGGGAAGAACACATTTGGCATTTCTCGAGTTGAAAGAATTGAAAAGGAAATTTAAGCCTCGAGTTGCAATACTGAAAGTTTCTATGGGCAATATATTGGATGATGCAGGAAACATCAAAAGAAGATGGTAGGAATACACAGAATCACTGTACCAAAAAGAATGGGTCACTGTTCATCTATTTCAGGAGGTCACATATGATCAAGAATCAATGATACTGAAGGAAGAAGTTGAAGCTGCACTGAGGGAAGTGGCAAAAAACAAGGCTCCAGGAATTGACAGGATACTCATTGAGATGTTTCAACAGATGGATGCCACACAAGAGGCACTCACTTGGCTCTGCCAGGAGATTTGGAAGACAACTACCTGGCCAACTGACTGGAAAAGATCCATATTTGTACCCATTCCAAAGAAAGGCGATCCCAGAGAATGTGGAAATTATCTAACAATATCATTAATACCACGTGCAAGTAAAATCTTATTGAAGATAATTAAAAAAATGGTTACAGCAGTATATTGACATAGAACTTTCAGAAATGCAAACTGGATTCAGAAGTGATCGTGGAATGAGGGATATCATTGCTGATGTCAGATGGATCTTGGCTGGAAGCAAAGAATACCAGAAAGATGTTTACTTGTGTTTTATTGATTATGCAAAAGTATTCAATTATGTGCATCATAATAAATTATGGATAACATTGAGAAGAATGGGAATTCCAGAACAGTTAATGGTGCTCATGAGGAACTTGTACATAGACCAGGAGGTTGTTGTTTGAACAGAACAAGGGGACACTGCATGGTTTAAAGTCAAGAAGGGAGTGTGTCAGGGTTGCATCCTTTCACCATACTTATTCAATCTGTATGCTGAAAAAATAATCCGAGAAGCTGGACTATATGAAGAACATGGCATCAGGATTGGAGGAAGACTCATTAACAACTTACATTATGCAGATGACACAACTTTGCTTGCTGAAAGTGAAGATGACTTGAAACACTTACTGATGAAGACTGAAGACTACAGTCTGCAGTATGGATTACACCTCAATATAAAGAAAACAAATATCCTCACAACTGGACCAATAAGCAACATCATGATAAATGGAGAAAAGATTGAAATTGTCAAAGACTTCATATTACTTGGTTCTACGATCAACACCAATGGAAGCAGCAGTCAAGATACCAGATGTCGTATAGCATTGGGCAAACCTGCTGCAAGGGAACTCTTTCAAGTGCTGAAGAGCATGTTTCCTTGAAGACTAAGGTGAGTGTGACACATGCCATGGCATTTTCAACTGCCTTATATGCATGTGAGAGCTGGACAATGAAAAAGGAAGACCAAAGAAGAGTCAATGCTTTTGAGTTGTGGTGTTGGCAAAGAATGCTGAAAGTACTATGGACTGCTAAAAGGACTAACAAATCTGTCCTGGAAGAAGTGCAGCTGGAATGCTTCTTAGAAATGAGAATGGCCAAACTTCGTCCACCTACTATGGTCATGTTGTAAGAAGGGACTGTTCCCTGGAGAAGAATATCATGCTTGGCAAAGTGGGGGATGATGAAAAAGGGGAAGGCGCTCAATGAGATGGATTGACACAGTGGCTGCAATGATGGGCTTCGGTATAACAAGGATAGAGGACCAGGCAGTGTTTCATTCTGCTGTACACGAGGTCACCATGAGGCAGAGACGACTTGATGGCACCTGACAACAACAATAATATAGAGCACACTCAGGAGTTTGTACTTGATTTGTGAGCACAGGGGAGCCATGGAAGGTGCTAGAGAAGAGGCTTATCTTTCCTTTTTTTTATTTTTAGTTTTACTAAAAAAGTTCACAAATGACTCAGAGGAATAAGACATAATACATGAAACATTTCTTTATTTTTCTCTTACATAGCTTTAAAGTTATGAACCCCTTCTGATAATACCTGGCTTGTCACACTTAGCTGCTTGTTGGTGTTTGGCCAAAGAATTTCTTTAATACAATAATTTTGGTGAACATCTATACAACTGTTCAATAATTTGTACATGTATGTTTCATTGCTATGGTTACATTCTCCACATTGGATCACCATACTCACTGTCTCTGCTCCTTCTGTCTCATCACCATTAACTTTCATTCTCTGTCCCTTACCATTCTCATCACTTCCGTGTCGTATCGGCTATTCTCCTGTAGGGCACAATGCTCATGATAGATGCTCATACTTTATTGAGCTAAAACGTTATTTGTTTAAAGAAGCCTTCATGGGATGGTTCCGGTCAAGATTCAAGTTGTTCTGAGGGTCCCTCCTCAACGTGTCCAGTAAGTCTAGTTATGAAGAGAAGAGAAGCATCTGAACTGAGTTCACTGGGATCCCTCTGGCTGCAAAGTGGAGGAGGTATCATGGAGACCGCGGAGATAGCTTTAGCAGTTCTCCAGGTGAGATATAAAGAGCCCTGGTGGCACAGTGGTAAAGTGTTTGGCTATTAACCAAAAGGTGGGCTTTTCAAACACTCCAGTCACTCTGTGGGAGAGAGATGTGGCAGTCTGCTTCCGTAAAGATGACTGACGCCTTGGACACCCTACGGGGATAGTTCTACTCTCTCCTGCAAGGTTGCTATGAGTCAGCTTCAATTCCATGGCAATGGGTTTAGGTGGGAGGTCTTGCTGCCTTGGTCCAGGAGGCGGTGATGGGATAGGGATGGTGAGAAGTTAGCAGATTTGAGTTATGGTCAGAATGTGAAACCAAGAGCTGGTGGTGAGGCGGTGGTGGCCTCAGTTCCCTCCCAGAGGACCTTTGATGCAGCCACACTAGGCTATTTATACATACTGGCTGCACCACACCCCAGATGCTGGGAACTTTCTAGAAATGGACTCTTCGCCTCGGCCTTGCTGTCCTAATTCCACTCTCGGTCCTGGATTTCTTTCTCCCTGCCTGGGCTCTGCCTTTGGACTCTGTGGGGGCCTTTTATCTTATCTGGGCCTTTCTCCCCTCACTTTGCTAGCTGTCACGTTTGTTATTCTAGGATAAACTTTCAGCCGCTACAGCACGTACTTTAGGGTCAATGCCCTGTGTTATCCCAAGGATAGTTCAAATATTTGCGACCTTGTCAACCTCCATCTCCCTGGACGTGTGGCATGGACGCCCGGGGAGGGGCATTGCATGACTTCTCACCTGAAGCCTGCTGGCTTGTGGTGAGAGGCCCTGCCTGGGAGGCCACGGAAGGCCAGTGGGGAGCAAACCAGCTCTTGGCTTCAGATTGCATGTGGGAGCCTGTCAAGGAGAAAGAGGCAGGCTAGCATTTTGAAAAATTCCTACATGCTGGTGTTTTGACATACACTAGCATATGTGAGAAGGACTTCTGGTAGCGTAGTGGTAAAGCATTTGGCTGCTAACAAAAAGGTGGGCAGTTCAAATCCATCAGCCACTTCATGGGAGAAAGTTGAGGCCAGTCTGGTTCTGTAAAGATTTACAGCCTTGGAAACCCTATGAGGCAGTTCTACGCTGCCCTAAAGGGTCACCATGAGTTGGAATTGATTCGATGGCAGTGGGTTGGGTTTTTGGTTTTTGGTATATGTGATCATCACAAATGAAGGAAAGGATTCTTACGTCCATTTTGCTGGCAAGGAAATTGAAGCTCAGAGAATTCAGCTGCTTCTGCCAGTAACGAAGGCCCCTGAGTGTTGCAAACAGTTCATGCTTGACTGCTAACCTAAAGGTTGGTGGTTCAAATCCATCCAGTGGCACCTGGAAGAAAGCCTTGCTGAGCTGCTTCTGTAAAGATTACAGCCAAGAAAATCCCATGGAGCAGACCTACTCTGTAACACATGGAGTTGCCATGTGTCAGAACCAATTTGATGGCAACTGGGTTGGTGTGGTTTACCAGGAGCCAGGTGCTACCAAGTTGACTCTGACTCATGGTGACCCCATTAGGGCAGAGTACAGCTGGGCTCCTCAGGGTCTTCCATGGCTGATTTTCTCAGAAGTAGTTTGCCAGGTGTTTTCTGCAAGGCACCTCTGGGAGTACTCAAACCTCCAATGTTTGGTTGATGGCTGAGTACATGAACCATTCTCGTCATGCAGGGACTTCATCCAGCTTCACGGATACACTAAATTCCATCCAGGGAGCCCTAGGGCACCTTGGGAGCCCAGGGGAGGCCTCTTGAGTTGTAAGTGAGGGCAGGTGTACTTGCGTTCAGAGCCACAATCTTGACCACTGGGAGGTTCTTGCCCTAAACCTCGAGCTCCCTGCTTTGTACCTCCCCCCGCCACTGTCCCCAGGTGAACCAGCTAGCTGTGACCGGAGGCTGGGAGGGCAGAACTGAGAGCCCGCCTTTGAAGCCTGGGCTTCCTTTGATGCAATGATCTCATCAAGGTCCTTCCTTGAGTTGGGCAAATCCCATTTGCTCTCCTCAAACACTCCCTTCATGAACATTCCCTACATAGTTCAGCATTTCCACTTTCTGTACTGTGTGTGTGTGTGTGTGTGTGTATCCCTGAGCTCTGGTGGCATAACCGAAAGGTCAGCAGTTCAAACCCACCAGCTGCTCCATGGAAGGAAGACTGGGTGATCTAGTTCTGTAAAGATCTACAGCCTCGGAAACCCAATGCAGGTAGCTATGAGTCAGAAAGACTTGATGGCAGTGCGTTTGGATTTTTTCGGTTATATATACATATTTTATTTATTTATTTTGCAGGTGACAGTGGTGGCTTGATAGGTTGGACGTGGACTTGAGACAGAACTTTAGAATCTGAACAAGAGATCATTTTCCAATAGCTGTCTTTCCAAGTTACATTTAAGAACAAAAATAGTGGTCTTACTTAAGGAAAATAGGAATACAAGCAAAATATAGAAGCATAAACCAAAAATGAAACACAAATGAAACTACTACCATTGTGTTGATTGTGACTCGTAGATGCGATTAAAACAAAACAACAAAACCAAACTCATTGACATAGAGACAATTCCGACTCATAGTGACCCCCACTGGGTTTCTGAGGCAGTAAATCTTTACAGAAGTTGATTGCCCCATCTTCCTTCTGCAGAATGGCTGGTGGGTTTGAACCACCAACCTTCTGGTTAGCAGTCAAATGCCTTAGGCACTGTGCCAACCAGGACTCCTTAGAGATGCATAAAAGATATGCATAAAGGTTTGGGTTGATCCCTTCCTGGGTAAGTGACTTTGGGAACATCATTTCAACTTTCTGGACCTCTCTTTACAGATGGGGAAACTGAGGCAGACTCAGAGATGTCAACTTGTTCCAGGTTACACAGCTAGGGGTTCCTGGGATTGGATTGCAGGTTTATCTGACTATTGAGGCAGTGGAGGGCCTGAAGAAAGAAGGCAGGTAGCTCTTTGCACTCATGACAACAACAACCACCACAATCTCAATAGCACAGCATCAACAGGCCCTTAGGAAGCACAGCTTCTGTACCAGGCATTCTCCATTCGGCACTTGCTCGTATTCTCTCAAATCCTCCCCACAGCCTTGCAAGGTCAGGATGATCTTCACTTTCTACTAATGAGAAACCTCAGATCAGAGAGGTGATGTGATTTTTCCAAGGCCACACAGCCGTGGATAGCAGAGCCTGGGTCTCTCTGAGCTGGGGTCCTTTCTATAATCATGTCTAGAAGCAAAGCACCTTGGAGGTGCGAAGGCATCATTTGTGAAGTAGAATTCCAAACAGCACTGCCCTGACTGGGCCAACCCTGGCGACTTTGAAGGCATGGCATTGACTGTTGGGAGCGGAATTGGGGGAGAGGCTGAAGACAGAGGAGACAATGAGGGCCTCCCTGACCTGCAGTCCACCGGAAGGCAAATGCCACGCTGTTACCCAGCAGGCTTTCCAGGGCTGGCCAGGGCTGCAGGGGTGACATGAGGCTATAGCTTCTTTCTAAGCTGATCCAAAAGCTGCAAGATGCAATGCTGTCGCCTGAGATGCTGTCCAACAGTCGGCTTCCAGCATCACAGAAAACATGTCGTCAACTCCATCAGCACCTTCCTGTTCCCAGAACTTGGAAATGGAGCTCACGGAGAGCCATGGGACCTCCACGTGACGCTCCTGTGGCTTCAGGTCACTCCAATTTGGGCTTGAAATCCCATGCAAGGACGTGGGTCTTGCTCATTTCCCGGCCTCCCTTGCAGGCCTCACTCACATCTGTAGCCCATCTGGCTGGGCCCAGGAGCACAGTTCAAGGTCGGGGAAGGAAGTCTCTTTCTGGGTATTTGAGGCCTGGCCCGGACAGGCACAGCTTTTCTCAGACCAAGTTCATCCCAGTAAGCTGCTTGTCAGAAAGGCCGCTGGCCTCGACTTTCAGACTTCTGAGCCATCTCTCCTTGGGACCATCCTCTTCTGGATGTCCTCAAGGGGGCCACTGATGAGCAGGTGAGATTGTGGCTATGCTGTGGAAGAGATAAAACACGGAACCAAAAGGTTGTGCTGGCCACTGCAGTGGGGGCCGCGGATGGGTCAAACCCTGAGCTTCCTCCCAGCCAACAACTAGGGCTGCCTCCAATTTCTGTGTCCCTATGACAGCCACTTGTGGGGTGGCAAGGAGAGAGTGATGCAACTTCCAGTCCTTAGTTGTTGTTGTTGTTGTTATGTGCCATCGAGTCGGACCCAACTCATAGAGACCCCTCCTTGGGTTTCTGAGGCCGTATCATTATGGAAGTAGATTGCCCCATCTTCCTTCCGAGGAGGGGCTGGTGGGTTTGAACTGCCAGCCTTCCAGTTAGCAGTCAAGTGCTTTTGGGCACTATGCTACCAGAGCTCCTCCAGTCCTTAGTACCAGGGGCAGTTCAAGGATAGGCCTCTGTGCTAAGCACCTGATAGGGACCAACCTCCTCAAAACCACTGTGGGAAAGAGCTCCACATAGGCCCATTTCAAAGATGAGCAGGCTGAGGCACAGAGAAATTCAAGAGCATGTCCAAGGTCATTCAGTTACTCGTCAGACTCGGGATTTGGACCAAGACCTATGATTTCTAAAATCCAACAAAACACAAGGGATTTAGTTAGGACATCTTCAGTGTGAATGAGATATATCAACAGGAACAAAAAACATGTGGTTTTACAAAAATGTCCCTGACAGCTCCTCCAAACATGGAGAGAGGATGACTTTTCCTCTTCATTGCAGCTGGGCCCTTGGCGTGACTTGTGTCAAGTGCAGGGAGAGGGGAGGCCACAAGTTCGCACAGTGGAAACGGACCTCAAATGGCATCTGAGGCCAGCATCCCCTCCTTACCTGCCATGCCAAGAGTCTTTCCAGGCAAAGCTTGGACACTTCCAGAAACAAGGAGCTCATCCTCCAAGGTTTGCCTCCTCTGTTCCCACACAGCCCACCATTCCTTAGAACTTCTCTAGGCAATTTGACAGAATCGATTGAAGTGAAAACCTACTCTTCCTGTTGTTGTTGGGTGCTGTCAAGTTGCTTGTGGCTCATAGAGACCCTACAGGACAGAGCAGAACTGCCCCATAGGGTTTCCTCCACTGTCATCTTTACCAGAAGGAGCCCTGGGGGTGCAGTGATTAATTACTTGGCTGTTAACTGAAAGCTCAGTGGTTCAGACCCACCAGCTGCTCCACGGGAGGAAGATGTGGCAGTCTGCTTCCATAAAGATGACAGCCTTGGAACCCTATGGGCAGTTCTAGTCTCTCCTATAGATCGCTCTGAGTCAGAATTGACTCAATAGCAATGCGTTCAATCTTTGCTGGAGGAAATTGCCATATCTCTCCTCCAAAACCACTGGTGGGTTCGAATCTCCAACCTCTTGGTTAGCCCCTGAGTATTTAGCCATGTACCAACAGGGCTCCATCCATGCTCTTCCTGCTATCCAGTAATTCCACCCCTACAGAGCTGTACAGGGAAGCAGACGTGGAAGCCCCCAGAGCATGGACTTTTACATGTCTCCCATGCATGTATGTAAATTTCTCCCAGCGAGACCCTCATGATCAACACACTCCTCTTCCTCCTAATACGCTTGGGTGTCCGGAAGTGAGTCCAGTGTTCTAAAGGCTGTGTCTTCAGACTAGCCAATCAGCAAGGCTTTACCGGACAATAAACCAATGAACAGTGACAGACTCTGTTCTGGGCACAGGGACTCAAGATGACCATACTCTGTTTGCTCTTTGAATTTATACTTTCATGAAGGAAAACATCAGTGAGCGAAAGGTTGCAGATTATGAATCAGCATAATTGTGCAAACTGCTGTGAAGAAGAAGGTTAGGAGCTATGGTAGCAAAGGCAGGGACCCCAGGCTTTCCCTGGATCAGGGAAGGCTTCCTAGAGGAGGGGATGCCTAGCTGTGCCCCAGAAGGTAGGTGAGTGAGTGGACAACGAGACAGAAGATGAACACTTCAGCAGAGGAGAACAGAACAAGTCACGTGCACTCAGCCTCAGGGCCTGGACACGGGCTGCTCCTTCTGGCTGGGACATTTTCCACCTCCATCCTCTGCCATTTGCTGGAAGCTATGAGTCAAATCAACTCGATGCCAGTGAGTTTGGTTTTGGTTTGGAAGCTTCACACCTCCCTCATGTTTGTGATCTGGGTGTCTCTGGCCACTTGCTCACATCCCTCAATCCTGTTACCTGACCAATGATGTCATCTCCTTGCTCCCTGCAGGCAAGAGTAGGACTGGGGAGACTGCTCTGATTTGGCAGCTAAGCCTGGAAAGAGAACCCTCCTTGAAGCAGATGGGGGTTGTGGCTCTGAGCATGGACCCTGAAATCAGACTACTGGGTTCAAATCCCAGGCCTGCCTCTTCTAGCTGTGTGACCTCAGGCAAGTGACTCCCCATCTCTGAGCAAGCTGTACACAGGGATAAAAACATCCCTTGATAATCAGAGGCATGTTGTTGTTGTCAACTGTTGTTGAGTTGGCCCCTGATTCATGGCAACCTGTGCACAACAGAGCAAACACTGCTGGCCCTGCACCAGCCCCATGATGGGTTTTGGATTGGACCCCTGGGATCCACACAGTTTTTGCTGGTTGGTTTTCAGAAGTACATCACCAGGCCTTTCTTCCTAGTCTGTCTTAGTCTGAAAGCTCTGCCTTTCCATCACAGCAACATACAAGCCTCTGCTGACAGATGCATGAGGCACACTGGCTGGGAATCCAACTTGGGTCTCCAACACTGCCCCACCACTGCCCTCTGACTCACAGTGAAGATTAAATGAGAAAATTCGTGTAAAACACCTTAATGCCTTAAACATGCTAAGCATTCAATAAATGGTAGCAAAAATAGTCACAGGGATAATAATGACAAGTGGCCACCACTTTAAAGAGCAAAGAGAAGCACACAGACCCCCTAGGAATGAGAAAGGAGAATGTCCCAAGTGAGCCTTGCAGACTGTCCCGGAGACAAGGTGCTCAGTTCCCAACTGGCTGATGACCTGGGTGCCCTAAGCCACAGTTCCTGGAAGCCTTTATCCTTGAACCCAAGAGTGTCTCTCCTGCTGGACTGGAGGCATGCAGCTGAGCAAATACATAGTCATTGATCAGCCCCCCTGTGGCCCAGATGCTTCCCCAGAGGCTGGTTGTGGGGGACTGGGATGACCCCTTGGGGATTGTTGTGTGTGCAGAGGAGGTCAGAAGAAGGAGGTGGCAGTGGGATACAGCCCAGCCCTAGGCCTCTGGCCTCTGTTGTACTGTGGAGAGGGCTCAGAGATGGGGAGTGGGCCCTTTATAACTCCTGTTGCATGTAGCGGGGCTGGCAGCCATGGTGGTTCAGTGGTAGACTTCTCGCCTTCCATGTAGCAGACCCAAGTTTGATTCTTGGCCAATGCATCTCGTGCACAGGTCCTGTTTGTTAGTGGAGCCTTGTGTGTTGCTAGGATGCTGTCCAGGTTTCAGAAGAGCTTCCAGACTCAGCTGGAGTAGGCAGAAAGATCTCACAAGCTACTTCTAAAACAATCAGCCAGTGAATACCCTATGGGACACAACAGTCCCACCTTGTTGTGCATGAGGTTCCCATGAATAGGGGCTGACTCGATGGCAGTCAACAATAAATGTAGCAGGAGGACGGATGTGGTAGGTCCATGTTGTTTCTTCTTAGACTCTAATCAATCGTAACAAAAGACTGCTGTTTATTGAGCTCTTGCTAGACATATACTAACGCACTGTGAGAATCATGTGCTATCTTGCACTCTGTGATGTTGGTCCCAATTTATACCCATTTAATGTTGCTGTTGTTGCTAGGTGCTGTCTACTCAGTTCTGACTCATAGCAACCCATGTACAACAGAACGAAACACAGCCTGGTCCTGTGCCATCCTCACAACGTTGCTATGTGTGAGCCCACTATTGTATTGTATATATGTATATATGTATGTATACACATAGAAGATCCCTGGTGGTGTACTGATTAAGCACTTGGCTGCTGACCGAAAGGTTGGTGGTTCAAGCCCGCATGGTGGAAAGATCTGGCAATCTACTCCATAAAGGAGACAGCCTAAAAATCCTGTGGGGGCAGTTCTACTCTGTCCCATGGGGCCACCATGACTTGAAAAATCAACTGGATAGCATCTAATAACAACACATAAGCAACAAATCATTTGTCCTTTCCATATTCTTCACGTGTACCATCAGTGCCATTAGTTATGTCTGTCGTGTTGTTGTATCATTACCATGTTCCATTTCCAAAATTTCCCATCACCCTTAACAGAAGCTCAGAGTCTCTGTTAAGCGTGGAGTGCCCCTTCTCTCTTGCTCCCACCTTTCCCTGATATCCACTAATAGACTGGTCTCGGGACACCACCTACCCCAGGAAGGATAAGGCAACTTTTTTGAAGACAGGAACAAGTACGTGCTTTAGAAATATAAATGGTGCCTGGTACCATGCCCCTGCTCCTATGAATATAGGATGGAATTGACCTCAGGGCCCAGGTTAGCCTGTCTGGCCTTTAACTCTCAACAGCCTTCAAGGACAGTGGGGCAGAGGTGGTGCCTCTCAGAGACAGGGTGCATGGTGGCTCCCAAGCTGGTAGCCCAGCAGAACACCAGGGATGAGCGTGAACCTAATGCTTACACAAAGGCTAAACAAGATCCCCTTACCAGCAGACCACCCAGAAACACACCAGCCTCACTGAAGGGATCCAAGGTCTTCAGAAGGGATATCCATCTTCCTTCTGAACTCTCAAGGGACCTCTCCTTGGGCCAACTTCCTGCCTGGGGCCTTTCCAAACCTTCTCGTCTTAAACCCTGCCTGACCAGCTCTCCTTTTCCAATATCCGTTCTTGCCATGCCCCCCTGCCCTTGGCCCTGCCCCGGATCCTGGCAACATCCTGTTCTTCCCCTGAACCAAACTCCCCCTCCAGCTTCCCAGTGCGATAGGAATCTTACATAAATGCTTCCTGTCTCTTGACCACCTTATCTCCCATTCCTCCCTAGGGACTGTTGTTCAAGAACCACAAGCAGCTTTACTCTCCCTTCTAATTTTAAACCGACCCTCTGAGGTGCTCTCCTCTTCCTTCTGAAGGTTTCAGGAAAGGTCAAAGGGTGTCAGAGGTCCATGCTGACCAGTTGAGTCAGCAGAGGCCTAAGGCATCCTTCTTAAGTTCTTACGGGCAGTGTTTGTGGTTAAGGATCCTGGGTGGAGCCACTTTGCAGCCCCTGCCTTAGCAAACATGTGTTCTGCATGGAGTGGTGCTTAGTCTATCTTTCCCGAATTCATAAATGAGTCTAAGAAGAAATGGTGTAGAAATAAACCCAAACGTGACATGAGATAAGGAGCCAGGAAAAATATTTACACACACACACTGAGTTGTCCTTTGCAGCATGGACAAGCCTGTTGGGGGTCTTGGTTGTTCAGAGGTTGAATTCTCACCTTCCATGCAGAAGACCCAGGTTTGATTCTCGGCCAGTGCACCTCCTCCATGGCCACCACCCATCTGTCAGAGGAGGCTTGCATGATGCTGAATAGGTTTCAGTGGAGCTTTCAGACTAGAATGGACTAAAGAAAGGCTTTGAAAACCCTATGAATGACAACGGTTCAATTCCCAGCCAATCATAGGGATGGCACAGGATTGGTTGTTGTTGTTGTTATGTGCCTCGAGTTGTAGCCGACTCATAGCGATCCCTCCTTGGGTTTCCTAGGTGGTATCACTATGGAAGTGGCTTGCCCAACCTTCCTTCCAAGGAGTGGCTGGTGGGTTTGAATCACCAGCCTTCTGGTTAGCAGTCAAATGCCTTAGGCACTACGCCATCCCATTGTGCATGGGGTCACCATGCATAAGGGCCCATTTGACAGCAAAACAACATGAACAAGTCTTCTGTTAACAGAACCTCATTTTCCTCTGAGGAACCAGACCTTGCCCACTCAGTCTATGAGGTTGAGTTCTAGACAAGTCATGTGATTCTTCAGGCCCAGCCAATCAGAATGTCACTGTTCTTTGGCCAGTGATTGGTTCTGGGATGAGCATGTGACCCAAATCAGATCAGTTGGAACCAACAGAGACTCAATTCTGAGACTTTTTTTTGTGTGTGAACTCTTGGGAGACAGGCGTACTCTTTCAGATGGTTGTTGCTACAGAGGATGAGAAGTCAGTTGAGAGAGCTGAGGGTGGCCATTTTGGCATCACCCTCAGCATGGAGCCAGCACAGAGGAAGCTGCACTAGGACACAGGAAGAACAAGTAGACTTGACCTCATCTGAATCCATGAATCCCGCTCTGTCTGGAGTCAATTCTCCCCTTGTGTTTAGTTTTCTGTGGAGTCAGTCCCAGGGCCATGCAAATGGTTAACGTGCTTGGTTGCTAACCAAAATGTTGGAGGTTCGAGTCCACTCAGAGACAGTTTGGGAGAAAAGTGTGGTGATTTACTTCCAAAAAATCAGCCATTTAAACCATATAGAGTGTAGTTCTACTCTGACACACATGGGGTTGCTATGAGTTGGAGTCGACTTGATGGCAAGTGGTTTGAATTTTGGTTTTCTGTTATTTGAACACACACATTATAAGGGTGTATTATGTGCCAGGGTCTCTCTTTAAGACAGGTCTCTTAACTGAAGATCATCAGTCCCACTTTATAGATCACAACACAAAAGCTCAGAGAGGTTAAGCTGCTTACTTAAGGTCACACAGCTAGGAAGTAGTAGAGGCAAGATTTTAACTCAAGGCTGCCTAAGCCAAAGTCCTTGTTCTTTGCAAAACACCCAGCTGTTATTGAAAGAAGCCCAAGTAGGTCTTCTAGTCTCGATTATGGGATGAGACTTGGCCACTATATTTTAACACAATGCTCCGTAGGGCTTCTGTGAACCATTCCCTCCACACTGGCCTTTCTCTTTTTACCTCCATTCTTTTCTCTGGCTCCCTCATTCCCATTCTTAATCACTCATCCTTTTGTGAAACAGTTGTATCTCATTGTCCTGGTCCTTCTCAGAGTTTTTCACTCATCCCCCTGACCCCCATTTCTCTTCAGTGTGAATGTGTCCCAGGGTTCACCCTTCCATCTCTCCTTGTCTTTTAACATCCCTCTTCCCTAAAGCCCAGACCCATAAACAGCCGTGTGTGTCTCCTGCACATCTGCTTCTGCCGTCCCACAGGCCCCGCAAGCTTGGAATGCCCACAATGGATCTTATCACCTTCCCCTACATCTGCTCTTGCACCTCTGTTCTCCATTTCACTCATAGCACGATCCATTGTCCATTCAATCAAACTAGAGAGATCGTGGAGTCCTGCTCAACTTCTCCGTGCTCCGCACACCCCTCACCTAATGAATCATGTGGTCCTGTGACTTTTATTTCCCATGTAATCCCCAAGCTCATCCCTGCTCTCCACTGCCATGAGCGCTGCATGAGTGAGTGAACGTCTGCATGAAGGACAAAGTGCATTCAGGGTTGGGAAACCCCTCCTGAGCAATGCATTGTGTGCCTTTTCTTTATCTATGTGCAGACTGGGACCCAAACATTCAAAGCTGGTGTAATTATTGCTCACATTGGTATCTTCTAACAAAACAAAAAAACAAAACAAACAAACAAAAAAACAAACTCACTACTGTTGAATCAATTCCAACTCACAGTGACCCTATAGGACAGAACAGAACTATCCCATAGGGTTTACAAGGCTGAATCTTTATGGAAGCAGACTACCACTTCTTTCTCTCATGGGGTGGCTGGTGGGGTTGAACCACCGACCATTTGCTTAGCAGCCAAACGCTTAGTCACTGTGCCACCAGGGCTCTTCAGTGATACTCTGTCATCACAATTACTCCAGACTCATAGATTTTACACTTTGTTAAATACAAGCAGACTCTTTCTTGACCAGATCATACTGTGTGTGTGTGTGTGTGTGTGTGTCACTGCATACAGGTGTCTGTGCACATGTGTGCTTGCAGGTTTCCCTACCACCTTATTCCCATCAACACCCATAAGTTGTCATTGTTGCTGGTTATTGTCACTTCAACTCTGACTCGCGACCCCCTTGCGTAAGACAGAAGGCAATGCTGCCTGGTTCTTCACCATCTGCATCCTCTTTGTGGTGTTTGAGCCCACCCTTACGGCTGTGGTGTCAATGGGTCTCATGGAGGGTTTTCTTCATTTCTGCTGATCCTCTACTTTCCCAGCCATGATATCCTTTACCAGTGCTTGGTCTTTCAGGATGATGTATCCAAAGTAAGCAAGATGAGGTCTCACCATCCTCACTTCTAAAGAGTATTTGGTTCTGTGCCTCCATACACACAATCCATTCTCCACAAGGTGTTTCTTTCTCCAAAGTTGCTTCTTTAACTAGATCACTTTCATAGTCCATCCCTCTTTTGCTCTAAGACTAGTTAACTCACCTGAAAGTTGAACATAACAAAAGTATTTATTGGGGAGGGCTGTTCAGAGAATTAAATGAGAATAGCTCTGGTGGTGTAGTGGTTCAGATTTCTGGCTGGTACCAAAAAGTTGGTGGTTCGAACCCACCAGAGGCTCTATGGGAGAAAGATGAGGCACTCTGCTTCCATAAAGAGTGACAGCCTTGGAAACCCTATGGAGCATTCCTCCTTTGTCCAATAGGGTCACCATGAGTCACAATCAACTCTGTAGTAGTGGATATATGGGAGCTCTGGTAGCATAGTGCCTAAGGCACTTGACTGGTAACCAGAAGACTAGCAGTTCAAACCCACCAGCCACTCCTCAGAAGGAAGATGGGGCCATCTACTTCTGTAGTGATACTGCCTCAGAAACCCAAGGAGGGGTTGCTATGAGTCGGGTCCGACTTGATGGCACATAACAACAACAACTATATATATATATATATTAGCATAAAGCAGTTAGCTCGTACCAGGCACATAGAAACACTGAGTAAGTACATGTTAGCACAGGGAGGCACCATTAGTTGGAATCAACTCAATGCCAACTGTTTTGGTTTGTATCATCATCATCATTATTATTACTATAAGGGAGAAAAAGAGATTTTTTTATTATCATGTTCTTTCTGGGTCATGTCCTTAAGTTTTCACTTCTTGATGGATTGTTACAGACAGCTATGACAGAGCTGGTCTTTTTTTCATCCTGAAAATGAGCAGCACCTCCTTAATTAGCAACCACTGGGAAAAGTAGGGTGCCTGTCTTCTCACTGTTTATATTAACAGCTTTCATCAATCACACATAAGATAATAGACATTGCCATCCCACCACACCATGTGTGAAAAAAAATACCAAGTGAATTGTGTTGGAATTGATGGTGTACCCTGGGAGGAAATGTTCAGGATAAAAACTACTGGAAACATCACTGTCTCAATGCATTCTTCCAGCAGCACAGTGACTCACTGAAAAAGTTGAAGAGGTGGAGATTAACTCTGTGTTTCTATTATGCCACAGTGACTTCACTAAGAGGAATGCACGTCAGTCACACAGCACTGATTTTAGTCCGGCATTGCCAGTATGAGAAGTGAGGCACAGAGAGGTCACTCCACCTACGTGAGGCGACAGAGCTGCTGGCTCCCCATACAAGCAGTAGGTGCAGTGGTTAAGACCAGGTTGCTCGCGCCCACTCCTGGCTCTCTCACTTGCTAACTCTTTGACTTTAAATGGCTGCAGTGAAGTTGATCCCAACTCATGGTGACGCTATGTGCTTCTGAAGATAATTGTGCTCCGTAGGCTTTTGATGGCTGTGATCTTTCTGAAGTAGATGATCAGGCCTTTCTTCTCAGGTACATTTGGAATGGATCTCAGCTGGCAATCTTTTAGTCAGTAGCAGAGCACTAACCTGTGTGCACCACCCAGGAACTCCAGACAGGCTATTTAATGTCTCTGGGTCCCTGCATTCGGCTGCTAACCAAAAGGTCTGTGGTTTGAACCCACCAGCTGGTCCATGGGAGAAAGGGGCAGTTCTACTATTTCCTGTAGGGTCTCTATGAGTCGGAATCAACTCAATGGAAGTGGGTTTGGTTTTCTTGGTGCCTTTGTTTTTCGGTTATAAAATGGGAATAATGAGAGTAGCTGTCATAAGGTCATTGTGTTAGTTCAATCAGAGATTTGATGAGTGCAGGGCATGCGGCAAGCACTCAGTTAATGCTGTATATTACTGTGCTCCAACCCACCAGCTGGCTTTGTTTTCAAACCCCACCAATCTCACTCCCACTCGGGTCCTCTGTCCTCAGCCTTGAGTGCTCTTTCTACAGTTCTTCATATCACAGGCTATTCCTCCCCTTCCAGCTTGGGTTTTCTCTGATCGCTTTGTTGGGTGTCTTTCCAAACCCTCTTGCCTTCACACTGTGTTCTTTTATTTTCCGTGGAGTTAATTACTGGAAGTCCCTCAGTGGTGCAAACAGCTATGCACTTGGCTGTTAACCAAAAGATTGGTGGTTCAAGTCCACTCAAAGGGACCTCAGATCACAGCCATCGAAAACCCTGTGTAGCACAGTTCTAGTCTGACACATGTGGGGTCACCATGATATGAAATTGATTCTATGGCAATTGTCTTACTTTTTTTTTTTTTGTAAATAATAGATTTGTGGTAGGAGTAAAGAAAACAATACAATGACCTGGAACCATGTCCAGCATGCGGTGAGTGGTTAATCCTAGGTTTCTATGAGGATGGTGAGGATGATGGTTAAGGTGAAGGGATTGAGAGTCACACTGTATTTCTGAATGAGACCCCAAATGGCTGTATGGTTTTGGCTTAAAATTAGGGCCCTACCAGCTTGAGTTATGGGTCTAAGGACTAGTTCTGTAAACTTTCTTGGTTCCTCATCTGTAAAATGGGAATGATAAGAGAACTTCCACTTCTAGACAGAGTTGTGTGTGTGGATACAATAAAATAATACAGGTAATGTGCTTAAAATAGAATCAGCCATGCAGGAATCACTATGTACATGCTAGTTACCACATTGCTCCGCAAATTAAAACAATTGTGCATGTAAGTCTCTCTCTCTTTTTATTTTTTGTTCCACTAAACAGTGGTATAGTATTGTAGAGGCAGTGGTGGTTCAATGGAAAATTCCTTTCTTTTTTATTGGGAGTTCCCGGCATTGGTGTGTGTAACCACCACCCTCTGGTCAGTGGAGACTTGCCTTGTTTTGCTGCAGAACAGGTTTCAGTGGAGTTTCCAGACTAAGAAGAGTAGGAAGGAAAGCCTGGGAATCTACTTTGGAAAATCATCCAGTAAAAACACTATGGACCACAACGGTCCCATCCTGAGTTGACAGCTGACTCAACAGCAGCTAATAACATCCACAAGCACAGTGTTCTAAAGCCCAGGTCAGCAAATTCCCACCTACTGGCCAAATCCAGCTCCCTATCTCTTTTTGTAAATAAAGTTTTATTGATACATCACCATACCTATTCATTTACATGTTATCTTTGGCTGCTTTCACACTACAACGGCAAAGTTGAGTAGCTGCAAAGAAACTGTAAAACAAGAATTGATGCATTTAAATCACGGTGTTGGTGAAGAATATTGAATATACCATGGACTGCCAGAAGAATGAACAAATCTGTCTTGGAAGAAATACAGCCGGAATGTTCCTTAGAAGCAGGGATGGTGAGAGTTTATCTCATTTATTTTGGACATGCTATCAGGATGCCTCTGGAGCAGGACATTATGCTTGGTAAATTACATGCTCAGCAAAAAGAAGACCCTCAATGCGATGGGTTGACACAGTGGCTGCAACAATGGGCTCAAACATAGCAATGGTTGTGAGGATGGCACAGGACCAGCCAGTGTTGTGTTCTATTTACACAACCACAAGCCCTTGACGAAGATCTTGCTGACCCTGGTCTAAACAATGGAAGTATCTATTGATAGACATTCAGACCGAGTCCAAATATTTTGCCATTACCTTCGTCTACGTGTATTTTTGTAAATCCATGCTGATGTATCTGCAGGATAAATTCTTAGAGGCTGGAATGCTGAGACAACTAAATGTGAGTGAGAGGTTTCTGAGAGCGCGAGGTGGGAGCTATTTAAAGTGTTGGGCTTCTCCACAGAATAGGCACCTGATGTTTGTCATTGGAGAGGAGAGCTAGTTGTGAGTCAGCCAAAAGTCACTTAGAATTTTGTACCGATTCTGAGCTTTTAAAATTCTTCTCTCAAAGGTGCAGTGCATAAAACACAAAGTCAGAGCAACAAAGAATCCCCCCGACTCTACATTTCCACCAATGTTTTATGCTACGATGTGGCCATGGACATTTTTCATGTTTCTATCCTGGGCCAGGTGTTGAACAGCCAACGGGGATATAAAAATCTCAAAGAATTTCATGTTTAGTGCAATGGATCTTAAACGTGTTTGAGTCATGAACTTAAACACACAGGCACTCACGAAAGCTGTGGAGCCCCTACTCCCCAAACTCTTGTTAGCTGTTAAGTCTGCCCCAGCTCATGGTGTGAAAGACACACTGCCCACTCTTGCACCATCCCCATGATGGGACTGGACCATTGAGATCTATTGGTTTTCATTGGCTGATTTTTGAAGTCCATTGTCAGTCCTTTCTCCTCCTCAGTCTTAGTCTGGAAGCACTGCTGAAACCTGTTTGGCATCATAGCAACATGCAAGCTCCAATGACAGACAGGTAGCAGCTATGCACAGGGGGAAATAGAACCAGGGCCACCTGCATGGAAGGTGAGAATTCTAGCACCGAGCCACCACTGCTTCCAACAAATTGCACACACACATGCAACTTCACAAATAGTTCTGTTGTTGTTGTTGTTATGTGCCGTCGAGTCAGCCCTGACTCTTAGCAACCCCTCCTTGGGTTTCCGAGGCAGTATCACTACGGAAGTAGGATTGCCCAACCTTCCTTCTGAGGAGTGGCAAATAGTTCTAGGAGATGGATAACTTCCCATGAAGCCCTCCCACTGACTCACTATAACCCTGAGGTTAAGAACCCCTTGCCTAAAGGGAGAGACTGAGTTGCTAAGAACCCAGGGGTGAAAGGTGTCATTAATGGTATATTTGAGGTACATACAAACAAGGGTGTCTGTACAAGGGTGAAGTAGTCAACACTGTGGGAGTGCATGGGAGTGCATGGAGTTGGGAAGGCCTCCTGCTAGAGAAAGATAGGAGAAAGATGAGGCAGTTCTACTATTTCCTGTAGGGTCCCTATGAGTTGGAATCAACTCAATGGCAGTGGGTTTGGTTTTCTTGGTGCCTTTGTTTTTTCTGTATAAAATGGGAATAATGAGAGTAGCTGTCATAGGGTCATTGTGTTAGTTCAATCAGAGATTTGATGACTTGAAGGATGTCTGGGAGTTCTCTGGTTGGTCTATGAAGTGGGGAGGAAATGACAGTAAAGGAAACACCACTACAGAACTCATTGTCAATGTGTGACTCGTGAATCTTGGTCCAGAGTTTGGGCTGACTATTGTTAGTTGCTCTTCTACTTCTGACGCCTCAAAATCTAGACTATTTCTGGCTTGTCAACTGACTCCAGAAAAACAAGGGCAGATGTCTGAGCCTGGCTCATCCCTCCCATCTCTCCAATCCCCCATGGCCACATCTAGTGAAGACCAGAATGGCACTCCTTCCCTTTTTAGAGTTGTCTGAGATCCAGAGAGAAAAGGATCCATGTCAATAAAATATCATCATGCATGCCAAAGAGGTCCAGTGCTCTGGTGTCCAATTTCATGACAAGTGTTCCCCTCGCCCCCCGTAGTCTGCTTAACCAGATTGGCAGCAGCAAATTGGATACCTTTTCCTCTTTGTCCTTGTCTTGAGAGATAGTCATCAGATTTAGGAAGAAGGCTAAGAAGGCTTCTTGGTCATTCCAGCCCAGTGGAGTGCGTGTACCTGTCCATCTGTGTGCATGTATCTCTGTGTGTGCATGTATGCTCATGGGCACTTTTTCTGAAAATTCCAGTGCTCCGGGCCTTTGAACTGAGGAATGCAGTGAGCTTGAGCTGAGGCATTGGAAAGTACAGAACTCATATCAAGTGTGTGACTCATGAATACTGGTCAACAGTTTGGGCTGATTGTTGTTAGTCGCTGTTGAGTTGTACATGTGTGTGTGCGGGTGTGTGTGTGTGTGTGACTGCATATGTGTGTCTGTGCACATGTGTGCTTGCAGGTTTCCCTACCACCTTTATTCCCATAAATGCCTATATTTTATTTTTGTTAGTTACTGTCAAGACGACTCCGACTCATGGTGACCCCATGTACAGCAGAATGAAATGTTGCCCCGTCCTGCCCCACCTTCATGACCTCTGGTATGTCTGAGCCCATTGTTACTGCCTGTCTGCATTTTGAATACCTTCCATGCTAGGGAGCTTATCTTCCAGCCCTATATCGGGCACTGTTCTACTCAGAGCCATAGTGTTTTCCATTGCTAATTTTCAGAAGTGGATCACCAGGCCTTTTTTCCCAGTCTGTCTCAGTCTGGAAGCTCTGCTGAAACCTGCCATCATGGGTGACCTTGCTGCTGTTTGAAATGCTGGTAGCATAGCTTCCAGCATCACAGCAACAGGCCAGCCACCACAGTAGGACAAACCGACAGACAGGGGGTACCTGGGATTAAATCCTACCTCAGTCTTTACCCGTCACCAAGTCTTAGTGTTCTTCTCTGGTAAATGACACTGCTACTAGAACCTCACTTCATAGAAACAGATCATGCACATAAAACTCTCTGCAGAAACCCTGAGACAGTGGTCACACTTCAAACGGGCAGCATTAATATTATGGTAGCAACATTGATTGCAGTGTTGCTGTCTATCAGCTGGAGTTCTGACACGTTGATGGTGGGGTGACATGATCTCAAACATCTGGATGACAAGTGGATGGCGCTTTCCAGCTCTGGTTGGTTGGCATGCTAGACATTTCAGAAGAAGATGGCAGATTACCTTCATCCCCCAGATGCTGGTTGATAGATGGACTGAACCTGAATGTCATCAATGTTTGCCACTGAAGATCCACATGCTTGTTTTCCCAAAGTCACTGCAAATGATTCCCTTGGACAGCAGGATTAGGTGGCTGCCCAGGTTGGTATCAAATGTAGCCATAGTCTGCAGGCCTTGAAGGTCTGTTATTGCAGTGGAATGGCTGGGAAGTATCAGCTTTGGAGTCAGAGAATTATGGGTTCACATCTCAGCAGTGCTATTTGGGCTGAGGGGTCTGAGCTAACCATTTCACCTGAGTCTCACCTTCCTCATCTACAAATGAAACCAGTTGTGCCTCCCTCAAGTTTACTTTGAAGACTAACTAAAACTGTACAGAATGCCCTTGGCACAGGGCCGGACACAATGCAAGAGCTCAATGATGTTCACCATTTTGAAAAAGTAATTTATTTTATTGACTTTTGTTGTTACTGAGAATACGCATGGCAGGACATATACCATCTCAGCAGATTCTACGTGGACCTCTCAGTGGTACTGATGGCATTCTCCAAGTTGTGCAACGATGCTCACCTCCTTTTCTAACTGTTCTTCCCCCACTGACATGCACTCACTGCCTATAAGCTTCCTAACTCCTCTTTCAAGATGCTGCTGTCAGTTTGATCCCATGAAGATAGTTCTTAGAAGAGCATAATGCTCAGGGCAGATTTTTTTTTTTTTTTTTTTACTGGTTAAGTTAAACTCTTGCCTGGTTTTAAGATGACTTTGGGAGATCTTTTTGGTTTAAGGTTTAGCGATGATCTCAGGGCCGTAGTTTCAGGTGTTCATCCAGCCTCACTGATTCCAGAAAGTCTGGATTCCATGAGCATTTGAAAGTCTCTCCTGAATTTCCCCCATTTTGATCAGGATTTTCTGTAGAATATTTGATGGAAATGTTCATTAACGGTACCAGGCACCATTAGTTCTGGTCTCACGGCAAAAGAGGCAGTTGTTCACTGAGTAATTAGCCACATATTCCATTTCCTCCTCCTCCTTCTGGCTGTCCTTCTTCCTCTGTTGCTCCAGGCAAATAGAGACCAACTTTTATACCTGTGCTCACCATGTTTATTATTCTCATTATTCAGAATCAAATACACAGTGTATTGGTTCAGATGACTTACATGGAAGGATAATTGAGTGGCAAATGTACTGACAAGTTCCAGAATACTTGCTCAAATCCTGACTCCACCTCTTCCTACCTTAATTCAGATATTTGAGCCTCGGTCATGGTCTCTATAAATAAAAGCAAACTGAACCCACTGCCATCATTTCAATTCTGACTCTTAGTGACCCTATAGGACACAGCAGAAATGCTCCATAGAGTTTCTAAGGCTATTAGTCTTTACAGAAGCAGACTGCCTCATCTTTCTTGGTCCTCATAAAATAGGGAAGATAAAAATCTGCTTTTCGTGTGCAAGAGAGTCATCCTAAGGACCAGGAAAGGGCCTATGTGCTTACTCATCTACTCAACAATTATCTGTGGAGCTTAGCCTGTCGCACCACCAGCTGCTGATGGAAGGGAAGCGCTTGTAACCTTTCCAGTGCCCTGTAGGAGAGAGACCTGGTAATGTGTTCATGTAAAGACTGTAGCCTAGAATAAACTATGGGGCAGTTCTGCTCTGTCACGTGGGTGTATATGAGTCAGAATCAAGCCAATGACATCCAGTAACATCCGCTATCTTTCAGGCCCTTCTGAAAGGCACTGGAGGTATGGCGATGAACGAGACACAATTTGTTCTTGCTCTCAGGGAGCTTTAAGTTTAGAAGGAGAGTGGGTTAGATGGTACACAGAAATGTATCGATTCAATCGCTTCTTCTCATTCATCACTATTATGTCATTCCCTCTTTTAGATGGACCCTCACTGGTAGAATACATTTTAGATAGCTTATTTGAGGATCTCTGGTGGCACTGTGGTTAAAGCATTGGGTTGCTAACCAAAAGGTAGGCAGTTCCAACCCACTAGCCACTCCATGGGAGAAAGATGAGGCAGTCTGCTTCCATAAAGATTTATAGCCTTGGAAACCTTATGGGGCAGTTCTACTCTATCCTATAGGATTGCTATGAGTCAGAATTGAATTGATGGCAGTGGGTTTGGTTTCTTTTTTTTGTTTGTTTTTTTGAATTTGGCTTGACATTGGGAAGTCCTTGTTCCTCCCTGGGTATATGTACACAGCAGGCTAACACTTTGCCCTATAGTTCCCCTGTGCCACCCAAAGGTCACCCTTCATGGTGTCAGAGCATTGTACAAATGCTAGCCAAGAGCTTTGAGGTATCAAAAGTCAGAGCTTTTGCTTTGTAGGAATCTGGATTTTGGGGTTCCAAAAATCTAACCCTTGAAATACTCTGATTATAGCTTTTTTTTTTTTTCCAGAACAAAAGATTTGGGAGAATGCATGATGTGGGCAGAGCCAGCTTGCTTTGTGTTGAAGGAGATGGTCTCTGTGCTGGGAACATGCGAAGAAGAACAGAAGAGGAAGCAAGAGAGCTAGAGATTGGCTTGCGTCCTGATGAGGGGCTCTGTCCTTGCTGGGCGAAAACAGAGCCTCCAAGGATCCAGAGAACTGTGAGAAGAGGCACTTGCATCCTTCCAGGGCCAGAACTAGGCTGAGGCAAGCAAGGTGCTTAGGGTGTAACACTGAAGGAGGCACTCACTCAGTGCTGACATGGTACTTGCATGGCCTCAGGAATGCCTGCCTCCTTCTATGTCATTCCCTAGGTGCCTCACTCTTAGGAAGGTATCTGAGAGCAAGCGTCTTCTTCAATATTGCACCTTAGATGTCTCGCTTGTCTTATCCCCATCCTAGCCTGCTTCTCTTCCTCAGGGAAGCCCAGGAGGTGGTAAGCTTCCCAGAGTTCCCCTGAATGGGCATAGGGAGGGAGCAGAAGAAGAAAGAAGGCTGACGGACTATCTTGGCTGGTGAGTCAGAGATGGTCAACTCATGATGTCAGGCTTTGGAAGCAGCCGGGTCCTTCCCATGGACTCAAGGGTGGAAAGGAAGTAACTAAGGGAGGCTTCAGGGCCTGGATAGGCCCTGACCATGGGATAATGCAGAAGTGATCTTTATGGATTGATCCATAAGAAATGATAGGCGTTGATAATAGCTGGCTGGCAATGGTGGAGGAGCCAATAGGCCGCCATGACCAGGCTTTGGTCCAGAGACTTCAATCTTTGACACAACCCTGGAGAAGTATAGGGTGAGAAGGCTGGACACAGACTATGGTTGCCCTCAGTTAACAGAGATGAAGCTCTTGTGCCCCAGTAGAAGTGAAGGTCTATAGAGAAATCAAGTTCAGCCATAGACAACATTCCTGCCATGACATGTGCCAGGAAATTTCCACAGAGCGGAGGAGACAGTGAGCAATCAGGAAAGAGAGAGAATCTTCTTTGGTTCTTGAATGTCTTCATTTCCAGGTTCTATTTCCCCTCAACCTTGGCCACTGTTTCTCTTCTCACATTTCATGAGAACTCTTATTTCCTCCCACCAACTCTGTCCATTTTTCCTTGAGCACCTTTGATCTGTCCTTGAGCACATTGATTTTATCTATTACTCTTAACTGCAAAAGCCCTTCTTATTTTATCCTTTTCCTGTTTTATACTCATTATTCATTTGTTCAGCAGACAGCATGACTGAGCACCTCCACTGGGACCTAACTCCAGAGCCACAAAAATGAGCACGATTTGGTTGCTGCCCTCCAGGACTTAGCATTGCAACCTTCTGTCAATTGCAGGCCAAGAATTTGGGGCAATAATTCATTTGTAAGGCTTAGGTGAGGACATTGGTGGCTCAGAGGTAGAACCCTTGCTTTCCATGTGTAAGACCCACCTTTGATTCCTGGCTGATGTACCTCCCCAATGCAGCTGACACCCATCTGTCGGTGGAGGATTGCATGTTGCTATGATATGATGCTGAACAGGTTTCAGCAGTACTTCCAGACTAGACTGCACTAGGAAGAAAGGACTGGTGGTCTACTTCTGAAAAACTTCATCCATAACCAATCATGGTGAGGGCGCAGACAGGGCAGCATTTTGTTTTGCTGTGCATGGAGTGGCCATGAGTTGAGGGCCAACCAAATGATAGCTAACAATATCAACAAATGGCTTAGGCATGTATGGTCTGTGGCTGCTTCATCTGCTAAGCTGGTAAGGGTCACAACAGAGAGAGCGTGCTCCTGACTAAGGGTCCCTGTCACGTGACACAAACCAGCTAAGTCTATGGCTTGATCATTGAATGAGGACCACATACATACAGAGTTTGAAAAGATGAGATTTCACAAAGGGAGCCTTCAATTTGCTATGTCCTGCTGCTCATCTTAAATTGATGAGCCTGGCTCTGCCTAACCTTCACCCTAACATGCATTATTACTTATATCTTAGGAGACCATTCCAGGTGTAGAATTACAGATCTCAAGTGGACACCAGACCCACGATGAAATATTCAACTTCCCCAGTAATAAGATAAATACAACGTAACAATGAGTTATCATGTTTCACCTAGCAAATGAGTGATTTTTGTTCCTTTTTTTTTTTCAGTGAATCATAATAGCCAGTTTGGGGCCAGGGTTTGGGAAAATGGACCACATGATAGGCTGTGATAGAAGTTGAAGTTTATTTTTCTCTACCAAAAGAATCAAGCACTTGCAAAAGCTTCCATGTGACAAGTTCACTGCAAGAAATGGATCTCAGGGAAACCACAGGAGAATGAGATGACTTTAGCTACCTAGATGTTCATTGTGATGATATTTGCAATAGTAAAAATGGGAAAAAGCCACATGTCCAAGACTAAAGAATTATTCAATAAATTATGATGTCCCCATAAAATGAACTCCTCCACCATTAGAAATTGATGCTATAAAAGACTGTTTAACGACATGGAGAGATATTCATGAGGCAGTTTTGAGTGAGAACATGAGGTCATAATGCACTATATGGACAATGATCCCAGTTTTGAAAAAAGAAAAAAAAAAAAATAAATAAAGGCATAGCAAAAACAGTCAGAATGGCATTAATATAGAGTGGTTATCCCTGGGTGCTAAGATAAGACTCATTTTCATTTTTTTTTTTTTAACCTAAATGATATCAAGCTCTGGTAGCATAGTGGCTAAGACACTTGCCTGCTAACCAGACGGCTGGCGGTTCAAACCCGCCAGCCACTCCTTGGAAGGAAGGTTGGGCAATCCTACTTCCATAGTGATACTGCCTCGGAAACCCAAGGAGGGGTCGCTATGAGTCGGGGCTGACTCGACGGCACATAACAACAACAACAACAAATGATATCATGTGCAATTAGCCTGACGTGAGATGTCACTAAGAAGAGAAATACTCTTTCCTTTTTTTGGGGGAGTGGGGGTGGGTTTCATTTACATCTTTATTCTCAAGGCTAATATTTGTGTTTATCATCAGGTCACAGATAAAGGAACGTGGAGGAATGTAGGTGAGCCTAGCTCCCCAGTGTGCAACACAGAACACAGAAAATTCGGAGACATTGTAAACCATAAACCACTTTTATCTCTTACAGTCCTGTAACAAAGATGAGTTAGCACAATGAATACATGTCTCAAGTGCTCTTCCCATACTGCAGACAGAGCCTTGGTCTTGAAACTAACTCCATGTGCCTGAGGCAGAGGACTTGGGAAGCCAGGAACCAACAAAAACGTTGTGATTAACAACATTGTTCTCTGGTAGCATAGTGGCTAAGACACTTGCCTGCTAACCAGATGGCTGGCGGTTCAAACCCACCAGCCACTCCTCGGAAGGAAGGTTGGGCAATCCTACTTCCGTAGTGATACTGCCTCGGAAACCCAAGGAGGGGTCGCTATGAGTTGGGGCCGACTCGACGGCACATAACAACAACAACAACAACTTTCTAAACAGCCTACGTTCAAGGCCACCCAATAATAAATGCAGCAATTAGTAAAATTACCACCAGTTGCTATTGAGAGACACCGACACATACTTCCTTTGACCTTCCTTCCACCTACACTTCTTTCTTTGCCAGAAAGAAAATGCAGAATATACTTGACGCAATATTAGTGCTAATTAAAATGGAAGTTGCTAATCTCTGATATTGCGAAGGAGGACCGTTACTCTTGATGTTATTATTCACTCCATCAGTCAAAGGGAGTAGATACCAATTTCCCAGGTTTGGTGTCCATAGGTGTTCAATAGATGACGTTTTTGTATTTATTCGTAACTTTTTGTTCGGAGGGTTTGCATACAAAAGGTTCACACCACCCGTCTGTCCCTTGGTCCTGAAAGCTATGTCAGGAGGACCGTCTGTGGTGGATGGGTTAAAACAGCTTCCCAACCAAGATGGACTAGGAGGAATACTTCCTAAAGTCTGTCAATGCTAGCCCTCTGGATCACAACAAAAGGCTGTCCAGGATAGTTCTGGAAAATGAACCCCTAGGTTGGAAGGAACCCAAAATACACAGTGGTTGCAACAATGGCTTCAAGGAGACCAATGATGGTGCAGGACTGGGCGACACTTTGATGTGGTATATTTGGGGTCACCGTGAGTCGGATACAACTGAACAGCAATCAATAGCAACAAACAACAAGAGTTAAGAATGTGGATTCCTCAGACAGATAGACAGATTCTGATCCTGCTACTTGGCCATTTGCAGCTGATTATGTCTTCTGAGTCTTGGTTTCTTCATTTGTAAGATGGAGAGTCTACTAGGTACATCACAAGATCATGGTAAACATGGAAGATGATGTATGAACCATGTAGCACATTATGGAAGCTTAAGTATTCGTATATGTTTTCTACTGTATTGACGGAAAGGAACACAGCTGAGGTCTATAATAAGAATAATGAGCAATTTTCAACAAGAAACCTACAGATCTTAAAGCAGTCATTCTCCCTTCATCTTCATGCTGCTGCTCAGTACAGGGGAAATGCATTTGGCATTTGGCATTTATCACTCATTTCAATGAAGAAAAAGGGTATAGAAAGAAAGTTCAAGAGCCAGGAATTGGCAGTCAGAGAGCAATAAAGGAAAGGAGATACTGTGAACTGGAAGAACTTGAGTTTGGAGGCTCCTTCTTGGCAAGACTGACACCTGACCAGGAAGAGTGTTGGAAACATGAATTGTATTACGTTTACTGGGATCATTTCTTTGGTTTCACCCAAATCCACTGTGAGTTCCAAGAAGGCCAGCTTAATTTGCAGGCTGTATTCATTTGAACTGGTAAAGCAGTTATCTGCAAGCAAAATTCACAAGTAGACATAGATACTCTGTTCTAATGGGCATTACTTATTATAGATGCACACATATGTATGCAAACACACATATCTCCAAGCTGTCGTCATTCCTTCCCCGAGTCATTGAAATGACCTCCTAAGTGGTCTCACCACTCTGTCCTTGCCCCTCTACAATCTGCACTAAATACAGAGTGATCCTGTTGGAAAAAAGTCAGACTGTGTCAATCTCCTGCCCCAAATGCTCTCTTGATTTCCATTTTCCTCAAAATAAAGCTAAAGTCATCACAATGTCCTGATATTTCTGCTCCCCGCATGGCTAACAAAGCTACCATTTGATGAGTGCTGCCATAGGATGATCACACTACATGTGTTGCAGTCACCCATAGTGCTCCTCATCACCAAACAGGTGTATACCACCATCAACCACATTTCACAGATGAGCAAACTGAGTCTTGGTCAGCCAAGTCCCTTGCTCAAGGCTAAGAAGTGATAGACCTGGTGATCTGCTCCCATTTGAGGCAGGGCTCAAATCTGCAATTGTCTGGCTCCAAAATGTGAGTTGTAATCAGGGAATCCATACATGAGCTCCCAAGCTAGGTCTTCAAGCTTAAAAACCTCCAGCATTTATGAGTTCCACCTCCAGGCCTCTGATTTAGTAGGTCTGAATGGAGTAGAGATTCCAGCTGTTTTATAAAGCTCCATAATTTGGAATCTGACACACAGATTTGGGGGAACATTTGGGAGAACATTTGGGGGAACACTACATGTGTCGTTTATTTTTACCTCCACGATAACCATGTCAGACTCATGCTATCATCCACTTCCTACAGATGAGGGAACTGAGACTCAGAGGATCACTGTGCTGATGACCTTCCATTCCTCCCTCCAAACTCCCCATTCTGGTCCATTCTTTACTGTTCTCCACTCAGCAATGGCCTCCCTAAGTCACTCACTCCTGGTTGGCTTTGACCAATGGGAGACCCTTGGAGGACAGCAGAGGGCAGGCAGAGAGAGATATCAGGGTGTCAACTCCCCCTAGCCCCTGCTGGTCTTATTACACTTATGGAAACAGCTGTGGCCCTCCACTGCTCCTATTGGGTGGCCTCTCCTCCACAACTCCAGCTTCCGTCAAGGGAGTCCTGTTGTCACAATAGTTAAGCACTTGACTGTGAAGCAAAAGGCTGGTGATTCAAACTCATATAGTGCTTCCTCAGGAGAAAGACGTGGTGATCTGATCCTGTAAAGATTACAGCCTAAGAAACCCTATAGGACAGTTTTACTCTGTTGTGTGGAGCTGTTTCAAGTTCAAAATGGAGTTGATGGCACCTACTGACAACAACACTATACTCCATGTCTAGAGGTAATAATGGCTCCTCACTGTTCTCTGCCCCTGAGTGCTTCACCATGTCTTAAGGGTTTTCCTAACCATGTCCGCAAGGAGTGCTTGTGGTGCAATGGTCAAGTGCTTGCTATAACCAAAAGGTTGGTGGTTCGAACCCACCTAGTAGTTCCATGGGTGATAGACCTGGTGATCTGCCCCATAAAGATCACAGCCTAGAAAACCTTATGGGACAGTTCTATTGTGTCACATGGGCTTTTGTGAATCAGAATCAGCTTGATGGAACCCAACAACAACCTCTGTGCTCCTACCCCTGGAACCGTGCATTAACCTCTTGAGCTGAATCGTCTGAGTAGTCTATTTTCTTGGTGGGCTCTGACTGCTGTCACCACCCAGCCAATGAGGGGAATTGCTGGAAGTACACCCAGATCTGTCAGTCAAACTCAAAACACCCTTCTTCACCTATTAGAGGTTCTCCAAGGGAAATTCCAATTCTGGAGGTTTAGAAATCTTACAGTCACATCCCTCTAGACCTCAGTGTTCCAAATTCACAGTGGCCCTTCACATTGTTTTACTTCTAGTCTGCTATGCGAGTGGAGGAGGGGTGGCTTCTGATTCCAGGCTGACAGGAAAACTTGAGGGGCCAGTGAGAATTTGAAGGGAACTCCTGGAACATGCTCCCAAGTCTCAGAGAGGTCCAAGTACTTGCCTGATTCAGGACTTGAACCCAGAAGCCGCCCCTCCCCAGGTGGAGTTGCTGCACTATCCCTCAGGCTTGGGGAGGTGATGAAGGCAGAGACCCCAGGCAGCTGAGTCTGACCCAGACGAACACAGGAGAGCTTCCAGAGAAGGACAGACTTCCCAAAATGAAGGCATTTATTATTTAAACATTGATCGCTCTGTTAAAATCATACAGATGGGAAAGGCTTTCCATTTGTAAAAGTCATTTTTTAATGGCAGATCAAAGTCCGCTGACATTTCGCTGGACCATGAGTTGTTGTGGATGCCGACGAGATCTGACTCCAGCCTGCCAGAGCAGGAGTGGGAAGAACCAATTCAGGACAATGCTGAGCCTTACTTTTTCCCATCTCGCAAATGGATATAACAAGCTTCCTTAGCTCCCTGCACCAGTGAGTGTCCAGCCAGGAAAAATAAAAGTAACTCCAGATCTTTCACATGGAGAGATTTTTTGTAGACAGAATGGATTACCCAGGTGATGGCAGATGCCAAACAGTTAGTGTGAGGCAACCCAGTGATGAATAACAGCAAGTGAGATTCTACTGTCCTATGCTGGAGGAACTTCAAGAGGTACCAGGGCTGCCTGGCAGAATTAAATCCATGTTACAGGCTTCCCCTGCAAGACCCAGAGAGTCAAGATATGTCACAAGGTCAGCCCAGAATCCAAGGAAGGAGAGCAAGGACCCCATCTCTTGGTGTGTGGAGTGACATGCAATAGAAAGAAGAAAAGGATTGATGGTGGCCATCTTTGGGAGGGAGTCCTGGTAGTGTAGTGCCTAAAGCACTTGACTGCTAACCAGAAGGCTGGCAGTTCAAACCCATCAGCCACTCCTCGGAAGGAAGGTTGAACAATCTACTTCCGTAGTGATACTGCCTTGGAAACCCAAGGAGGGGTTGCCATGAGTCAGATACGACTCGACAGCAGTGGTGGGTTATGGATTTAGGATTATTATGTTGGGTAGATGAACGAGTGCTTTTGATCCTCTATAGCTGGGAGTCACTGAGCAGTGCAAACAGTTAACAGGGTTGGCTGCTAACCAAACAGTTGAAGGTTCAGGTTTATCAGAGGCACCTCAGAATAAAGTGCTGGTGATCTATGGCTGTAAAACCAGCCACTGAAAACCTTATGGAGCACAGTTCTATTCTGATACACCTGCAAGGGGTTGCCATGAGTCAAAGTGGACTAGACTGCAACTGGTTTACTGGTTTCTTTCTCTCTAATAACACACCTTGGTTGGAATTCCACTTTGTCTGATATTAATATAGACATCCTAGCTTTGTGATGGTTAGGACTTGTACATTGCATCTTGTCAATCCTTTTACTTTTCTTTCATGATTATGGGAGTTTATTAGGGAAATCACATATTAGAATTCAGGATCAGTAATGACTCAGGCTACAGTTCATCGATCTTCTCAGCCATGTCCTCAGGCATGTGCCTCAGCCACATGACTCATTTGCTTGGACTAGAGTTGCAAAGCTTTTTTAGCTCTGCCGTTAAGTGCCCAAAGGCACCCCACTCTGCCAATTAGCGTAGGCCCAAAGGCACTTAGTTCTAGCTCTAGCTCTGTAGCTCTGCAGATGTAGCTCTGCCAAGTGTCCAGAGACACCCTATTCCACCAGCAAGCCTCCTGCCCAAAGGCACTCAACTTTCTTACTCAATGGACCCAGGAACTCCACCACATCATCTCCTGCTGACTTCCGCTTCTCACATCTCTTGTCTCTGGTGTTATAACTCTTTCTCTCTCATCTCCTGGATCTAGGAGATTCTCAATGCAGAGATCTTAGGTCCAAAGGATGCTCTCCACTCCTGGCTCTTCTTTCTTGGTGGCCGTGAGATCCTCTCCTTTCCACCTTTGGGATGGCTCCTTTGAAGTCTATGAGAATGGCAAATCTTCCATTTGAGCAATCCTGATGTCCTTTTTCAGCAGTTGGTCTTTCCTGATGATGGCCAAAGTAAGCTAGATGAAGTCTTGCCATCTTTGCTTCTAAGGAATATTCTGGCTGTATGTCCTCAAAGACAGATTTGTTTGTTCTTCTGGCTGTCCATTGTTGTTGTTAGGTGCCGTCGAGTTGGCTTGATTCATGACAACTCTATGTACAACAGAATGAAACACTGCCTGGTCCTCTGCAAGCCTCACAATCCTTGCTGTACCTGAGCTCATCATTGCAGTCGCCATGCTCATCCATCCATCTTGTTGAGGGTCTTCCCCTTTTTCATTGACCTTTCGCTTTATCAAGCATGACATGCTTCTCCAGGGAATGGTTCCTCCTAACAATATGGCCAAAGTAGGTGAGTTGAAGTCTGGCCATTCTCACTTCCAAGGAGCATTCCCACTGCACTTCGTCCAGGACAGATTTGTTCATTCTTCTGGCAGTCTGTAGTATATTAAAAATTCTTCACCCACACAAAAACCTGCCTGTATCTTTACATTTAAGGTGTATGCCTTGTAAATACAATATAATTGGGTCTTGATTTTTTTTGTGTGTTCCAGTTGGACAATCTCTTATATTTGGAATGTTCAGTCTATTTATAGGCAGTGTAATGACTAATATGATTGAGTTTAAGTCTGTGATCCAACCCAGCAAAAACACTGCTCTCTGTTTTGCCTCCAGTTCTTCAGGCTGCAAGTGAAAAATTTTGGGGTGGTGTTGTTGAAAGTGGAGCTAGTCTCATGTGTTCCCTTCTCTCTCTCAAAGACCACAGCTCTGCACTGTCTGCTGTCCAATGTCAGAAAGCAGCTGCTTCATATATTTGTTTATGAGGGATAATGACTTGCTTCAGTATAGTTAGAACCAAAAGTCTCACAGCATTTTGAGAATGAAGTGATAAAATGCTTGAGAAGCCTTAGGTATACAGCAACCCAAAAAACCCACCGCCATCAACTCAATTCTGACTCACAGCGACCTTTTTAAGACAGAGTAGAACTGCCTCACAGAGTTTCCAAGGTCTTAATCTTGATGGAAGCAGACTGCCTCATCTTTCTCCTGCAGAGCGGCTGCTGGGTTCAAACCACCAAACTTTTGGTTAGTAGCCAAATGTTTCAACCACTATGCTGCCAGAGCTCCTGGGTGTATAGCAAGGGATTCATAAATAAAAATCCCTTTGCATTTGAGTTGATTCCAACTCATAGAGGCCCTATGGGACAGAGTAGAACTCCCCCACAGGGTTTTCAAGGATGTAATCTTTACAGAAGCAGACTGCCACATCTTTCTTCCACAGAGTGGCTGGTGTGTTTGAATGGCCCACCTTTAGTTAGCAGCCAAGTACGTCAACCACTGAGGCGCCAGGGCTCTTGATTAGTAAATAGTAGCTGATATTATTTTAATATTTTATTATACAACAAAGTCCCTTACTAGAATGTAGATTCCTCAAGTTAAAGAGTGTGTTGCAATCATTTTTACACCCCCAATGCCTAGCACAGAGCCTAGCACACAGTTAAATGTCAACAAATATTCTCTGATCTCAAGTAACCCAATCTGAGAAATGGTTAAGGCTGGGCTCTTACTCATTTCAGTAGTGAATCAATGGTCTGGATGCCTGTGTCAGGTCCAAGTGGGCTCTCCAAGTAGACAATGATGCCACATGAACTTTCTTCTCTCCTCTTCTGGGTACTCTTCCTTTATCTTTCTCACTGTCCCCTCTATACTTTTAGGGTAGGACATCCAGGTAAAAAATGCCTCTTTAGATGGAAACAGTTCAGAAACTGTACTTGTCAACCAGCTCTTGGTCATTTTTTATTCATTTTGGTGTTAAATCCAAACCAAGTATCTCAGTATCCCAGGGATCTTTGGAGTACATCCAGTATTTCATATAGACTCCTCCCCTGTGTCAAGCCCTTTGTCAGAGGTGGGGCAGAGGATAAAATAAGCTATAAGTCATGAGCTCCATAATCTCAACACTTATATTCAAGCACAAATACACACATAATATACTCTAACAAAAAATTCAGTTTGGGTAAGTCTCTTGAGTGATACAAAAGACTTCAAGAAGTCCAGAAATTTGGAAATAGTATATATTTGCAAGTATGAATGGGTGGGTGATTGGTCGGGGATATGTCTGGCTAAACAGATTGTATTTGACCTTGATTTTCACACTAAACTGTCTTTTTTTGGGGTGTAAGTGGAAGAGATTCGAACGAAGAATTTTTGTGCAGCAAAATCATTGACTTTGATGCTCTCATATTTATTCTTTTTTTTACCTGGATGTCCTACCCTAAAAAGTATAGAGGGGACAGTGAGAAAGATGGAGGAAGAATACCCAGAAGAGGAGAGAGGAAAGTTCATGTGGCATCATTGTCTACCTGAAGAGTCCACTTGGACCTGACACAGGCGTCCAGGCCGTTGATTCACTACTGAAATGGTTAAGAGCTCAGCCTCTAACCAAAAGGTTGGTGGTTCAAACCCACCCAGAGGCACCTCAGGAGACAAGCCTGGCCATCTGCTTCTGAAAAACCACCCACTGAAAACCCTGTGGAGCATGGTTCTACTCTGACACACTCAGTGCCATCATGAGTTGGAACTGACTTCATGACAACCGGTTTGGTCTTTTCCATTTTATAGGCACTTTATATGGTCATGTTTGCCCTCTCATTGCATAGAATCAAAGTCTGATCCCTTCTCAGTCCCCAAGGTCTTATTCCTGAATCATTTTCTTGATTCTCCTTGGACACCAAGCTTCAAATTTTTCGTCCATGCTCTAAGACTTCTGATGTATTATTTGCTTTCCCATTTTGATCTCACTGAGAGAGCTTTTTTGGGGTTCCCTATCTCATACCTATCTATACCCTATTTCTTCCTTCCTCTTACTAGCTCTTCCTTTTGATACAGCTACAACCTAGGAATCCTAAACTAAGAATAGAACCTTGGAGACTTGATGCTCTAGCCCTCCTGCCACCTCCCCCAGTTATCCCAACTCTGTAAGTAGGATCCAGCTTACTCTCTTCATAGAGGTAAGAGAGCACTTTGGTTAAAATAATGGGTCTTGGAGTTAGGCCTGGACTCCAATCTTGGCTTTGAAATTTTTGTAGATGAATGATCTTGACAAGGATACTTCACCTCTTTTAGCTTCAGTTTCTGCATTTGAAAGATGGGCAACATAAACTCACGTGGGTATTAGACTGTTGATTAAAAAAACCCTAATTCATAGCCAAGCCAACATTGTTCTTCAAAAACTCCTCCTTCCTTTTGCATCTTAGGTATGAAATGAACAGCTTCAGCTTCAATTGGGCTATGGGGAGTTGTCATCAATGTCCAGGAAACCTAGAAATGGTGTTTATGTTGGTCCATGTAGTCTCCGAATGAATGGCTTATTATTTAACTGTTCTCATCGAAGGCTTTTAAGATCTCACTCAGTCCTCTTAGGCCTCTGTCTCCAGCTGGTAGAAGTCAAAATGAACCACAAAACAATGGAATCCTTTCCCAGGATTGCTCAATAACATCTGATTATGCCCAGGGCCCCAGGCAGTGTTACTGAGGCAGCAGCAAACACGCAACTTACGGGGGAGAGGTTGGGATGGTTTATAGGAACTCTCAGGATCTTTCTGGTTTCTTTTAGAGAATGGTCCTCTAAACCCACTAGCCTCTAGATGGACTGTCAACATTTTAAAATCTATCTTCTATAAATTACTTATGGGGTAGGGAGTTAACATTCACTGGAGATCTACTGTGCTTCCTACTGGACAAAGTCTCTTCGGTGGATCTCTGGTTCTGTGTTCCGGGCCTCTGCGGTGTTGCTTAGCACCATTTTACAGATACAGAAACCAAGGCTCAGAACATGTATGCTATTTGCCCCAAATCAACTGCTGTGAAGTAGTGGAGCCAATATTCAAACCCCAAACCCACTTCTATCAGCTTCTCCCAGCCTCTGCTGCCTTCTTTCAAAGACCTTCAACTTCCAAAGTGTTCATTGTGTTGGACACTAGTCTACCACACTGTAATATTTTTTATTTTTTCTTAATGCTGTTAGTTTTCATAGCTTACTCCCCTTCTCCCACAGCCTATGTTCATTCTTTTATAGAACATTCAATACCTGCAGCCTTTGAAAGGAAAAATGAACCTGAAAGCTCCAGTGAGATGGAAATGCTCAGGCCTCTTCCAGACTTAAGTAGCATTAGAAGCAATTACATTAGTGCAAATGGAGAAGGGCCTGTTGCCATTTCTGATTCTCCCACACCCCAAGGCAGAAACCTGGGAGAAGGGCTGTTAACCATTTCGCAGCACAGAGCTCTAGGCACCAAAAACCAGAGTTTGACTTTTCCCCTCCTTGATCGCCAGTATAACATGAGGGCACTTCTCTTTGCAAAGTTAAAAGGATGTCTGCTTACTCAAATTAAGGTTTTTATCTCAACAGATGCTGTTGTGGGAATAGGATAACACGGCTGTTCTGGCTCAGACATACATGATGCATCCACCGGGAGAGAAAACAACACGCTGACAAAATGCAATAAATGTTTGCATTCATGATGGCTTTTCTTTTTTTCCAGTGGCATCTGTGGATCTAAATTCAGTATTATTTTTACGAACATATATACAAAAACAAAACAAAACAAAACAAAAAACCCACTTCCATCCACTCGATTCCAACTAATAATACCCTCTCCTTGGGTTTCTGAGGTGGTGAATCTTTACAGAAGTAGATTGCCCAGTCTTCCTTCTGTGGAGTGGCTGGTGGATTTGAACCACCAACCTTCTGGTTGGCAGCCAAATGCCTTACGCGCTGCGCCACCAGATCTCCTTACCAACACATACAGTATATGGCTAAAAGATGGAGATGAGAATAAGATGGGAGAAGGGGGATGTGAGATACATTTAAAAATGTATGAAGACGTAAATAGTGTCACCTCATTAAAAAAGTTTCAGGTCTTTTCATAAAGTTTTCAAGTAATATATCAGACAGTGTTTCCCTGCTATTCATAAGTTTTCCACTGGCCAAGTTTTTCAGAAGTGGATGTCCCCTTCCTTCTTCCCAACTGTCTTAGTCTGGAAGCTCCACTGAAACCTGTCCACCTTGAGTGACCCTGCTGGCATTGGAAATAGTGGTGCCATAGCCTCCAGTCTCACAGCAACACACAAGCCATTTCAGTAGGACAAACCGACAGACAGGTCGATGGCACACGACCAGGCAGTATTGCCTTCTGTTCCACATGGGATCACTATGAGTTGGAGCCAACTCAATGGCACCTACCAACAACAATAACCTTAAGAAAGTAAAATTTGCAAAAGAACTCATAGCAACTCCTCCTTGGGTTTCCAAGGTGGTATCACTATGGAAGTAGATTGCCTAACCTTCCTTCCAAGGAGTGGCTGGTGGGTTTGAACCACCAACCTTCTGGTTAGCAGTCAAATGCCTTAGGCACTATGCCACCAGAGCTCCTTTGAGGGTGCACGTGAGAGAGAAAAAAAAAATTTGCCTAACTAACCTCTCAGGAACACTTTCTTTCAGTTGTCTGTTACTGCATGATAAAGCACCCCAAAATTTAATGGTTTCAAAGGACATGTTATTCTTTCTCAGAGTTCTACAGTCTGGGCTGGGTTCAGCTGTGTGGTTCATCTGCCTCACATGTCATCTGCTGGAGTGTTCAAGACAGCTGTGAAAAATTGCAGGACTGATGCCTCAGCTGGAATAGTGGGCTCACTGGGGCCACTTGGGTATCTCATTGTCTCCCCACTGGCATTTCTCATTGATATCTTGGGCTTTTCTACAGTTATTGATCTCAGGGGAGTTGAACATCTTACATGGCGGTGAGCTTCAAACAGGTGGAAGATGCCAACTCTCTTAACATCTGACTCACACATCACAGGACGTCATTCCCTTCATTTTCTATTGGTCAAGGCAAGTCACAAGGTCACCTTAGGCTCAAGGGTAGGAAAACAGATTCAATCTCTTAGAGGAGGGGTGGCATACATATAGAGGCAAGAAGGAAACAATAGTGATCATCTCTGGAGAATATCTACCACAAAGAAGCTAGCAGGTCACTTGATAACAACTATTTCAAATAAAAGCTCTAATGAATGGAATGTTCTACAACCACAAGAATCAACAAACCACAACTATGTGCAAAAGCATGAGTTCATCTTCCCAACGTCACAATGACGGGGAAGGACACAGACTGATGCATGCTGTATGATTCATTTCATAAAGTGTCAAAGCAAGCAACAGTAAATGATATTGCTAACTGGTACATTCAAGGTGGTAATAGCATAAAGAGAATCAGAAACATGATTAGCATAGAAGTCAGAGTAGTGGTTAGCTCAAAGTAGGATGCAGGAGGCTGCAGTCAGGAGGTGGCACGGAGGCTCTGGGTGTTGGTGATACTCTTTTTTCTTAGGGTGGGCGGTGGTCCTATGCACATGTGATTGTTACATTGGTCATTTATGCATATTTTATATTTGTGTGCTATATTTATAAATTTTAAAAATTGTTAAAGTTACATATTGGCTAAATTAAAATTTGGTCTACATATACTTCATGTGTGTCACTCAACTCTGGCTAACCTATAGTGTGTTGGAACAGAAAAGTGGGGATGTACCTGCCACCAGGCCTAAAACCTCAAGTCATTGTTGTTGTTAGCAGACATCAAATTGGCCCCTGACTCATGGCAACGCCATGCACAAAGCAATGAAATGCCCATTCCTGCTCGATTTCCATCCTCAGTTCTGGATTGGAGTGTTGGGAACCATAGAGTTTCTGAAGTAGAAGATCAGGCTTTTTGCTTCCTGGTCTATCTCAGTCTGGAAGCTCCCCTGAAACCTGTTCACCATCATAGCAACACAAGCTTCCACAGACAGATGGGTGGGGGCTGTGCACCAGGTGCCCTGGCTGGGAATTGAACCCCAGGTTCCTGCATGAAAGGTGAGAATTCTATCACTGACTCACCAATGCCCTCTTAAAATCTCAGCATAGTTCATAATAGCAACTCTTGATATGCCCCCAGCCACTCACAAGGTGCTTTAACACATTATTGTACAAAATCCAAAGACAGACCTGAGAAGTAGGTATTATGTCCTACTTGGTGGATTTAGTGCAACTCTAAGGTCACACAACACCCTGAAGTTCCTCCATCAACAAGCCCTTGGCACAAGGCTCCTGGACATCAGCACATTTTGCCCATCTTCTGAGGTCTAGCCAGTTGAATCCACATGGCACGGTGCCCGGGTCACAGCCAACACAATAGTGCAACAATTCTGGTGCAGTTCTCCCCTGGGGAAACGGTCCACCGCAACCACCAGGGGACTTGGCTGAGCGTCAAGCACTGATGCAAGGCTCTCCTCCTGTTGACAGGCTGAGGCTGTGCTGGCCATGCCAGGATGTAATAGAACTGCTCTGCACCTAGGATTTGCCGATGAAGGGAGTGCAAAGGCAGTGGAAAGAGATGGCCTCCAGGTTCCAGTTGTCACATGGTGTTTATCCCGAGGCCAGCCTTCCATCACCCATGCCACTGGATGCCACTCCTGCCTGGAAGGCCTCACGCTGGAGAGATTCTAGATTAAATGACAGGGTAATAAGAAGCACGCCTGTGTTTTGGTTTTCACAGACTCTGCCATTGCAAAGGGACAAGAGTAAAGTCTTGCAGGGCCCTTACTGGGGTCTACCGAACCATGACCTAATTAAAGCTATTGGAGAAAAGAAAAAAAAAATCTCTTGTTGAAAAAAAAAGGGGGGAATCTGCATTGTTTCTTTTGAGAAATTATTTAGCCTTATGACAGCTCTTACTTTTGTGGGTACTAGAAAAGTACAGGCCGGAATAATATATTGTCATTACTGACTTCAAGGAGGACAGGGGCATATAGGAAGGAGCTCTCAGCGATGACAATGCTGAGATTGCCAATGAATTGCAAGTACCTTACTGTGCTCTATATCCCAACTGCTCTGTAAGGTGAGTGGGTCAGAGATCATGAGCTTAATTTTAAAGATGAAACTTGAGGTGAAAGGGGCTTCTTTTCCCAAACTCATGTACAGAAAGTAAATTATTTTCTCTTTTATTCACGTTCAGAATTAAGGACGATGGTTTGAAGAATGATGATTATGCTAATGCTAACACAAATACTACTGACATGAATATGAAGATATACAAGAAGAATAGGAGAAGGAGGGGGAGGAAGAAAGGAGGAGGAAGATGGAAAGGAGGAGGAAGAGGAAGGAGAAGGGGGGTGGAGGAGGAAGAAGAAGGAGGAAGATGGAGGAGAAAGAGGCAGAAGAAAGAAGAGAAAGGAAGTAGGTGAGGAGAAGGAAGAAGCAGAAGAGGGAGAGGAAGAGATGAAGGAAAAGGAGAAGGCACAGTGATGGTGTTTCCTGAGTGCCTGCTAGGAAACAGGAACTCTGCAAGCTTCTTCATCACCCACTCTTCCCTTGGAGACATTGTCCCTCCACAATCCCAGAAAGGGCCGCCGTGTTTTTACCATGTGACCCTAGATTGGACACTTTTCTCAAGGTGAGCCAATCCAATTTCTCTCTCTTGGGAGTTTGTAATGAGGGAGTCTGAGGTACCAGCCAGCTCTGTTGAGGTTTGGATTATGTAAAGCTGAGACCAGGACAGTCATGTTTGGGGAGAGTGCTAATATAACAAAGAGGGAGAGCCAGAGAGAAGAGAGGAGAGGAGGAGACACAACCATAGGAGGGATGACTAGAGAAGGCCTGAGCAGCCAGAGAAAAGGATGATGGGAGTCCCAGGCCCTGGCAGTCCCAAATACAGTTCCTGGGCCCTTCCAAAAACTCCCCTTCCACCTGGGCCCTTCCAAAAACTCTCCTTCCACCTCAGTTAGTATGAGTGAGTTTCTGTTTCTTGCAACCAAATCATCTCTGACCAACACAACACCTCTGAGCCTTTCGATAATGTAGCCAGGATTTCTTATTTGACATAAAATAACTGAGGCACAGAGAAGGTAAACTACTTGCTCACATCATTGTTGTTGCAGAACCAGGACAAGAATAAGGTCTCCTGTAGCCTGGACTCTTTTCCCGATAAAGGATGGTGGCAGAGGAAATCTAGGGGTGCTTGGGCTCACATTCTTAATTATTTTGCCATTCAGTTTAGGACTTCTTAGGTTGCAAATGGAAACATACATATTTCTGTTCAAGTAATTTTCTTTTTTAAAAAGGAAATTATTTCTCATACAAACTAGGAGATTCATTCCAGGAAAATAAGTAGCTTTTGGCATGGCTACATTCAGGCATTAAAACCATGCCATCAGAATCTGCCTTTCTCTCTCCCTCAGCTCTAGTTCCTCTCAATTGGCTTCATTCTCAGACAGACATGCTTCACTCCATGGCAAAGCTGGCCACCCACAGCTCCAGGGATATATCTTTCCAGCTTATCTATCCTGGTGCTCAAAGATGGCCAGTCTACTGATTATTCTAAAAAACCTCCCAGGGATGACTCTCATTGGCCTAATTCATGTCACATGTCCATCCCTGAGCCAATCACTAGCCAGGAGGATGGAATGATTTGATAGGTCAGACCTGGGTCATGTCCCCACTCTTGGATCCAGAGGCCATAGTCAACCATGCATTTACCCTATGGCCTGAGAATAGGAGAGCAGTGATAGCTCTAAGGAAACACTGGGAATTTTTGCCCTTAGAAAGGAAGTGGATGTGGGGAAAGAAAAGACATGCAACACAAACACATGCTTGCTCAATCATCTCTGTCATGGTTGCCATCAATGATATGACACCATTTAGATTTCTCATTTGGATCAGCAGGCTTGGTGGGGGATTTTAGAAATTAGGCAATTGTACACATTTTGAAACCAGTTAGCTCATCTTCTTCATTTTACATCTATGATGTTAAGTAATTTGCCCCAGGCATACATCTGTTAAGAGGCAGCTGCATCCCAGTCCTGAGACTCAAGCTGGGGCACCAGGCTGGCCATGTACCCCTACTGTCTTTCTTCCCAAGACTGTTTTCACTAATCCAGCACCAAGCATCTGGCCAGTTGAAGATTTGTTACCATTTCCCAATGAGCCTTCTGGTGTCACACTGACCGAGGGGATATTCCCTGTCCCAAGATGATATCAGAGAAGCAAATGCAAACCAGGTTTCCTCATATCGCCATGAGTCAACGATGAGCATGACACACCATCTTTTCACATTTATAGACATCTAAATGTCTGAAAATCATGCATAAATACGGAAAGGGACAAGGGCAATACTGAGGCAATTGCTCTTTGGGATCTATAAGGAAGAGAGGTCAGCCAAATATGTTACCAAGTTAGACCTTGAGCTATTTTCTAAAGAACTTCTAAAAATGCATTAGTCACCATTTGCTTATATAATGGTTGTTTGCAGATGTGTGTAGAGAGTGGTCTATGACTTAGAACAGTGGTTGGTTGGCAAATCAAGGCCCATGGGCCAAACTCTGGTAGCATAGTGCCTAAGGCACTTGACTGCTAACCAGAAGGCTGGTGGTTCAAACCCACCACCCACTCCTTGGAAGGAAGGTTGGACAATCTACTTCTGTAGTGATACTGCCTCAGAAACCCAAGGAGGGGTGGCTATGAGTCAGGGCCGACTCGATAGCACATAATGACGATGACAACAACACAACAACAAATAAAGTTTTATTGGAACACAACCACACCCATTTGCAAATACTGTCTAGAGCAGTGTTTGCACTACAATGGCAAAGTTGAATAGCTGACATAGAGATCTTATGGCCTGCAAAATCTAAAGTATTTACTATTTGTATTTGGCCCTTTATGGAAAAGTTTTGCTGACCCCTGGTTTATATTACTAGTTTTTTAGAGCTAAACATAATCTTGTTGTTGTTATGTGCCGTTGAGTCGGACTCGACTCAAAGCAACCCCTCCTTGGGTTTCCGAGGCAGTATCACTACGGAAGTAGATTGCCCCATCTTCCTTCTGAGGAGTGGCTGGTGGGTTTGAACTGCTAGCCTTCTGGTTAGCAGTCAAGTGCCTTAGGCACTACTCTACCAGAGCTCCCAAACATAATCTTAGGGCTCCTTTAATCCAGAAGTTCATTTAATTGAACTAATTTTCAAACATGGGGAGGTTTTACACAAAACTTTAGATTTATGACTTCTCTTAGATTTTTGAAAGACGTGGGGACATTGAAACAATATCTATTTAGCAGCTATTGGCTGGAGCTGAGCAGGAAGTCCCCTTGTTCAACAGCCCATGGTTGCTTTAATTTTCCACAGTCTCTACCTCTTTCTCTTGCCTCTTCACCATTGAGGCTTACTCTCAGCTGTCATTTATTATCATATTTGTACTCTGAACTTTCAAAGCCACTCTTCTCTAATGATCTATCAAAAGAGGTAAAACAGAACAGAGTCATAAATTGTTGCATGTGAGGAATGGTAGAAGGAACATTGCACTGTGGAAATGAAGAATTTTCTGGGTTTAACAGGCAGACATAAGACACTCTTATTCACTTGCTGTTAGGGTTAGCTCAGAGTCATGGTGAACTTTCGTCTACCAGAATGAAATTGATTTTGGGTTCTGCATCATCTTCATGATCATCGGTAGGTTTGAGACTAGGAAAGCGGTGATAGCTTCAAGGGAATACTGGGCCTTTTTGCCCCATAAGAGGAAGGTGGATGGGGTAGACAAAAGCAATAGGTAAGCAATACACACTTGCTCAACCAGCCCCATCGTGGCTCTTTTGTCTTGATACAACACCATCTGGAGTTCTCATTTTGGTCAGCAGGCTTGGTAGAGGATTTCAGAAATTAGGCAAGTGTTGCAGCTGTTGGGTCAGTTCATCTCACTGAGGGTTCCCCTTGTTTTTTCTGACCTTCTACTTTACCAAATATGATGTCCTTTTGAGGCATTTAGATTTATGATCCAATAATCAAGACAATATTCTCATGATTGAGATGGAGACTAGAGGCCCGGCGAGGAGGTGAGACTCGTTGAAGATGACACAGTAAGGTAGTGGTAGACACACTAGAGCCCAGCCTAGGAAGCTCTTGATCCCAGGCTGGCTCGGGATAACACACTAGCATCTCTGGTTCATCACAACACACTAACGACTCTAGATCGTGGGTTCTCTATCATGTCAGAGGGAACACCATCTTTTTAGAAAAAAATGTTTGTAACTTTCTTTTCCTGTGCTGAGATGAAATTCATAGATAATACAACCTATGTATCCACAAAGGAGCCCTGGTTGCACAGTGGTTAAGCACTCAGCTGCTAACCAAAAGTTTAGCGGTTTGAACCCACCAATAGCAATGTGGGAGAAAGATGGGCCAGTCTGCATCTGTGAAGATTATAGCCTGTCCTATAGGGTTGCCATGAGTTGTAATTGACTTGGCAGCAGTGGGTTTGGGTTTTTGATGTATGCACATCATCTGTAGGTAATATAACCTACCTATACACATCCACCAAGGAGCTCTGGTGGCATAGTGCCTAAAGCATTTGACTGCTAAACAGAAGGTTGGTGGTTCAAACCCACCAGCCACTCTGCAGAAGGAAGAGTAGGCAGTCTACTTCTGTAAAGATTTACCACCTTGGGAACCCAATGGGGGTCTTTATGACCTGGAATTAACTTGATGGCAGTGGGTTTGTTTTAGTTTTTCATGCACACCCACCACCTGTCTGGTCAGTTGGTCATATTATAGTGGCTTGGGTGTTGCTATGATCCCAGAAGCTATGCCATGTGGTATTTCAGATACCAGCAGAGTCACCCATCATGGACAGGTTTTAGCAGTGCTTCCAGACTAAGACTAGAAAGAAAGGCCTGGTGATCCACTTCCAAAAATTAGCCAATGAAAACCTTATGACTCACAACAGAACATTATTCTACTCATTTGCTTTGGACATGGATCGGCCACTAAAGGAGGGAATCATGTTTGATAAAAGCGCAGGGCTAACCAGGGCATAAGAGACTTCTAGTGAGATGGACTAGTATAATAACCCCAATCATGGTCCCAAATACACCAGTGATTGTGAGGATGAGATAGGACTGGGTAACGTTTTGTTCTGTTGGATATAAGATTGCCATGAGTCAGAGTTGACTCCATGGCAGCTAGTAACAAAGTACACACACAACATACACACACCCCCCCACTCCATAAGTGCAGTATAGACAACCTACACATATAATGGACACACACACACACAATCCATATCTGCAGGTTAAATGAGAAACAGACAAAAAAAGGAGGCATAACAAGGAGTCCCATATTTGCACCTACATATTGGCCACTATGAATATAGCACCTACCAACGTCAACTGGTACAAGTGTACTAAGCTCTGCTGCACTGGTAACGCAGGTACGACTAACGGCATTGCCATGAGGCACGGAGCTTCTCATCTTCTCCTGAGCACAGTCCAGTCCCATTTTCCCTTGGATTACATGGTAGTGGCATGTATGGAAAATCCAGGATACATTTGAAACAGAAAAAAAGTACTCATGTTTATTATATATAAGACATGGGCAGGCCCTGGGCTCAGATAATTATTAACAGATTTTTCACCTCCATGAATATCTAGTGCATGTGAATGCCCTGAGGATGCAGAGAGATTTTTCTTAGGGTGAGACTGTCTTGTGTGTGTCAGGACATCTCATATCCCTGGTCCTCGACCACCACATGTCGGTAGAGCCACCATCCCCCAGTCCCTTAAGAAAGTTAAAGTTCCCTTAAGTTGCTGATACTCCCCTTAGGAGGGGTGCTCCTGCTATTGAAAACCATTGGTCCAGACCTTTCCCAGCTCCATACTGGACTGTTTGGTTGAGTCCATCCAGCTGAGGAGCTATCCCAAAGGACTGTGGGATATTCTCAACCCCTGGAGGCTCTGCCGAATGACCCCGGTTCCTGGTGAAGCGCCCAGTCTGCTGAAGACGGAGCACCCTGCAGCGATTACGCGGGAGTAGATTGGAGAGGAAGTCCCGAGAGGACCTGGGAATAATATTGCAAATGCCCATATATGTACTCTCAAGGAAAAGCAAACCTCCGGATGGAAACTGCCAAGAGTAGGGAATGGAGGATCAGCCCCAAAGCCTTCAGCCTGGGGGAAAAGATGACCTGGAGGGTCTACCAGAGTCCAAGAATCAGGGAAAATAGATCAGAACAGCAGGAGAGGGAGAAAGCCAGACTGGCGGTCATTGTCATGCAAATGAGATGCAAAAAAAAAAAAAAAAATCTCCTCTCTGTGGTTCCCTGAAACAGTGGCTTAGGAAAATCTTCGAAGATGTTTTTACCACATGTGCAAGAAATTAAAATTAGGCTTCAGCCCATCTGAAGAGCCACTTTGACATTGCCATATGGTGGGAACAGAGCTGCTTTCTGGATTTAGCAAACATCTTAAACTATTTTTCAAATGATTTAGGTTAACCAAGACCCAAAATGCGCTTTTTTTTTTTTTTCTTTTTTTCCTTCAAGTACCTTTTCCCTTCATTTTAAACCCTAGGGTATTTTGAAGGGAATTCAAGCCACATGTTTTTGATTCATTTACACTTAACTCATCAACATGTTGTTCTGTAAGAGTCATTTGAAGTCCAAGAAGGCTTTTGAAACATATATTAAATGTACATACATGCACACATACAGTTACACGTACGTGTACATATTTAACAATTTATTCTCCTAAGGGGTTAGGAGCTACATTTTGCTAAGAATTAACCCTCTCTGGTAGCTTAGTGCCTAAGGCACTTGACTGCTAACCAGAAGGCTGGCAGTTCAAACTCACCAGCCACTCCTCGGAAGGTAGATGGGGCAATATACTTCCGTAGTGATACTGCCTCTGAAACCCAAGGAGGGGTCGCTATGAGTTGGGTCCGACTTGATGGCACATAACAACAACAACAACAACAAACACCAAAGAAAGGAGTCCTGGTGGTGTAATGGTTAAGTGCTCAGCTGCTAGCAGAAATGTTGGCAGTTCGAACCCACCAGCTGCTCCACGGGGGAGAGTGAGGCAGTCTGCTTCTGTAAAGATTATAGCCTTGGAAACCCTACGAGGCAGTTGGACCCTGTCCTACAGAGCTGCTATGAGTGAGGATCGACTCTACGGCAGTGGGTTTGGGTTGGTGGGTTAAACACCAAAGAAACCAACTTAGACTCTAAAAGACACATCCTTCCTCCAAGATCTCAGCTTGGCAATAGCCCCCACCCCCCATTCAGCCCAAGGCAGGTACAGCCAAATCCCACAGGGAGGAGAGGGGAAGTCTCTCTGGGCTTTAGGCTCATCACCAAAAAAGTGCAGGGTGACTTCTTGAGAAAGGCAGGCTGAACAGAGGCCAACCACTGTGGACAGGACAGTGTCTGCTTTGCAAGTAGGTGCTAACAACATGATTAGCACTGGGCTTTCACAGAAAGCTCCCAGGACTCAGCTAGGCTGCAACTGACAACCAAGACAATAGTCTTGTGAATGCTGGCAGGTAGCTTTGAAAACTCTCTGTCTCTATGGCTGGCTGTCTGTCTGTCTCTCCCTCTGTCTTTTTCTTCACACACACATACACACCTTCCTGCCACTACAGCCACCACCAGTTGCTATCAACTTGATTCAGACTCAGGTGGATTCCAAGAGTGTGAGGGTTGAACGGTGCTCCATAGGTTCTCAGGAGCTGATTTTACAGAAGTAGATCTCCAGATTTTTCTTCCGAGGTGCCTCTCGGTGGACTTGAACTTCCAACCTTTTGGGTAGCAGCTGATTGCATTATCCGTTTATACCACCTAGGGACATATACATACACACACAAACACATATACAGAACATACACACACACACATAAATATATCACACACACGCATACACGTATAATTAGTAATTTTTTCAGCATAAATTTAAGACATTGGAAATGTTGATACACACCCAAATCAGACAATGGGGAAATGAGGTGGTTGTGATGAAGACAAAAACATGACATCAGGTATAGCGATGATATTGGGGTCTTGTAAAATTTACCACCCCCCTTTTTTTAACCATAGTTCCTACTTTATCAAGACACTATAGACTGAGAGACATTTAGTAACAGCAAATGGAAATGTTTTAATAAGAGGACACTTCAAAATCTCAGAATATTTTTCCATCAAGCTGATCTAGATGCTTGAAAGAAAAAAAACTTTTGTTTCACAGTTGCATCCCTAAAATGTGTAGAAACTTTGTCTCATCCTAGATACAAATCAGGTAAGAAATACTCTAATTTAGTGTCAGGGCAGTAACTGCCTAAAATACAATGTCACCCTGACATAATTTGGTCCACATTCAATTTTTATCGTAGTTTGGTGTCGTAAGTCCAGTCCAATCCATAGGGATATCTCTATTCCAAGATGGAACAAGCACTACAAACAAATGCAACCTGTGTGAACTAATACTACCACCTCCATCTGTTGGGATACATTTGACAAAGGTAACAGAAGACTTGGCTGACAGTGGCATAAGCAATACAGACATTGAATGACCTCACATGTAATTATTAAGGACAAAAGGGGTAAAGACCACATGATCCTTGACCTTAAAAAAGCATCGTGTCTGTTTTCTGTACAGTGAGTGATCATCCGTGTGTCTTGCACACATGCAACAGTCCACCGCAGTGAAGATGGGATTGGATTTGATGAGAAGATGAACAAATGTTAAGATGGAGAGGCAGAAAAACAAGGGAAAATGATTGTAACCACTGAAGTGTCCCTGGATCTGGCAGTTCCAGTTGAGATTCCCCTTCCCTATTCCTGCCTCTCCTCCTGTCTTCTTCAGAGCCTCACTCTGTGGACCCAAGCCAACAGGGAGTTCACCTGCACCAACTTACCACCAAGCCAGTGCTTGGGCTGTTCTGTCAACTGTCTTCTTGCAGATGCTGAAATCCCATCCATCCCTCCGTCCATTAAGAGCCAGCTCACCCCCTTGAAGCTTTCCCCATCCTCCACACCAGAGCCAATCACTCTAATTCTCTCCTCAATACCACTATGGTTGTTGTTAGTTGCTGTTGAGTTGATTCTGACTAGTGGGGACCCCATAGCTACCGTAACTACTATTCCCGCTCTCATTAATCATTGTCTTGGGTGATTTGATACCATGTGTCCAGCTCTGTGCTGAGAACATCACACACATTGTCTCACTGAATCCCTATCATCAACCGTATCATCATCACCATTACCAACATCACCGTCATCATCACCGGCATCATGGTCATCATTGTCGGAATCAACATCATCACCAAAATCATCATTAATATATCATCCTCACCATCTTCACCCTCATCATCAATTTTTTCTTCTTCACCATTATTATTTGCAATGTATAAAGGAGGAATCTGAGGTTTAGAAAGGCTTAATCACTTACTTAAACTCACACGCCAAGTCACCGAACGCAGCCATGAACTCTGTCGACTTGATTCTTAGTCTGTTGACTTCTCTGTCAACCATTCTGCTGTGTGGCCTCCCAACCCTCCTCCCTTCAGCCATGCTTCATTGTTAATGGTGTGCCTACCACCTCCCCTGCCTGTCTGTTAGAGCTTTAAAGGCAGTGGTGGTGTCTTATTTAAATCTCAGTTTGGGGCACTAAGCCTGGCTCACAGTAAGCCCTTACTAAATATTAACGCATATTTTATTTCTGAATGGGCAAAATGTTCACCTGGTTAAAAAATCAAAATGTAGAAAGGAAAACACAGCATCAAGTCTCTCAACCCTGGCTGGCCTCCAGCTCCCCTCTCACCTGCGAAACCAATTATATCGGCTTCTCAGTGGTCCTTCTATAGATAATGTATGCACATTCAAGGAAAAATGTAAATACATTATCTCTACCCTTTTTATATAAATGGTTCTTGTTAGTGACTATTGAGTGGCCTCTGAGTCATAATGACCTTGAGTCCAATAGGACAAAACACGACCAGGTCCTGTACCATCCTCATTGTCACCAGGATGCTTGAGTCAGCTTCCAGCACTGGATCACACTATGTTCTATACAAATGGGGTCGTGGTTAGTCGCTGTTGAGTCAGTTCCAACTCATGGTGATTCCATGTGTGCAGAGTAGAACCGCTCCAGAGGGCTTTCAAGGCTATGGCCTCTCAGAAGCTGATTGCCGGCCTATTTTCCAAGGTGCATCTGAGTGGGTTTGAATTACTACATTTGGCTAGTAGCTGAGCATTTAACCTTTGAGCCACTCCAATCCAAACTCACTGCCGTGGTGTCAATTCTGATCATAGTGACCCCGGAGTGACTCCTTGGGTTTCCAAGGCCATGAATCTGTGCAGAAGCAGACTGCCTCATCTTTCTTCTGTGGAGCAACTGGTGGATTCAAACCACCAACCTTTTGATTAGCAGCCAAATGCCTTAACCACTACACCAGCAGAGCTCTTTTGTGCCCCCCAAGGACCCCTCTTATAGATGGTAGTTCTGTGTTCATAGACATATAATTGTGCTGAACACATCTTGGCTCTTAGTCCTCAGCAATCATCCAAGAGGCCCTGGAGGCTTTCATGTTTTCTATTTGTTGTTGTTATTAGCTATTTATCATTCAGCTGATTAAAAGGGTGATGATTAACAAAACAAAACAAAACAAAAAATAAGAAACTATCACCTTTCTTTGCAAATCTAGCATAAAAATTTAAGGAGGTCTGCCCCAAGTTGGAAGGAAAAGAATGATCTCCAACTCCTGGTGTCTCTGTATGTTAACTGTTCAGAGTTGGAGTTTACCACTCCTTCCAAGCACTGGGAACCCCCAGTGGCGGGCAGATCTGGTCTAAATCTCAGAGGGAGGAACTGAGGGCCCAGGCTCTGCCATTCTGAACTATAGATGGCCAGCAGGACTAACCAATGATGTTCTCACGTTTCAGCAGGGAGGGTGGGGCCTGCGGAACTGTGGACTCAGGAGTTTGAAACCACACAGAGGCTCCTGGTCAATACCCAAAGGCTTCTGGGTCCCCAGACGGAATTCTTACACTCACTGTCTTTCATCTTCCGTAAACTCTCTCTGGCTTTCCCTTTGATCACCAATCTTGCTTCTGCTTCCTGTTCTGGTCATGTGAAAGCTGGAGGGTCTCGGACCAAATGGGTAGCTTTCTGTCCTTTCCATCATATGGCTCCACCAACACCGCTATGGGGATGGCTACCCATTGTGCCAAGGAGCGCTGGAGGCATATTGCTTAAGAGCTCACCTGTTAACAGAAAGGTTGGCAGTTCGAACCCACCCGGCAGCTCAGTAGAAAGACCTGGTGATCTGCTCCTGTTAAGAATACAGCCTAGGAAACCCTATGGGGCTGTTCTACTCTGTCCCATGGGGTCGTTCTGAGCCAGAATTGACTCAGTGGCACCCAACAGTGACAACACATGGCATCATGATTTTCTGCCTCTGGTGGAACATAACCTTCTCTTGTTGCCAGGGTGATTTCCCACAATCCTGAGAAATTAATGGGGCTCAAATACGGGGTGAGGTGTTGTGAGCTGAAACCCACAGGTTCCCCACCTGGCTGGGGTCTCATGTCAACCAAGGCAAGCATTTCCTTGGGCGTGCCAGCTAGGCGGCCTGCCCTCCCTTCTCGAACCCTCTTTTCTCTTTCTCCTCCAATTCTTATACCTTCTGCTCCTGGTCTGCCACCCAAGATGTCTGGCATGGGACGTGCATTCTCTGAACCAGAGTTCATTTTGTTCGCACTCCTTGGGCCTCCCGAGTCTCACTGCCTGCCTACACTAACAACTGATTTTACCATCAGCCGCCTACTTGAGGTTACACTTTCCGTAGCAATTTCCTTTGGATAATTCCTCTCTCCCTGAAGCAATCCTCACAACTGGAGTTTACACCTCTGCTCTCCCCAGCCCCTTCTCCCTGGGTCCCTCTCACCAGAATTCCACACTTCCCCTCCCCACGGTGACCCTAAGTTTTTCCAACGAGGACTTCCAATTTGGAATTACTCTGGAGGGCTGATGTCTAAGTGAGTGGCTTCTGTTGAGTAGGTTTCAGAGGCCCAGACATTTTTATATGAATTCAGATGGCTGGAACACCCAGCCACAAAGGGGTTTTATGTACTATGGGCATAGACTGCTTTGCCAACTAAGCTTCAAGAAGTTTATAGGTTTGGTGGAGTTTACACGGCAAGACTTGGAAGGCTGTCTTGGAGTTACGTAATCATTGGAAGAAACAAGAGTGGTGTGTTGTATGTGTGTGTTTCCTGTTGCTTTACTTTTCTTCTTTAAGAGGAAAAAAAAAATCTTAATACAAAGGAATGTGTGAAAGGCACAAACATAAAAGCTGCAGGGCCTCTTGGATGACTGCTGAGGAGTCAAAGGCCAAAATGTGCTCAGTGCAATTGTCTGCATTCAAGCACTAACAAGATGTAGCAGGCTTTCCAAGCTCCCCGTGGAAGCTGGCACAGCACTCCGCTGGATCCTCCCTTCTCTTGAACTTCTTCATAGCACCCATCCCAACTGGTATTAATTAATCAGTTGAGTCAGGATGTGTTTAATGGGTGCCCTTCTTACAAGACTAAGAGTCACGTGAGGGTAAGATGCTTCCTGTCCTGTTTAAGCCTGGCCTTTCCAGTGGTATCTAGCAGAGTATCTGCTGTGGGATTGTGGGGAAGCTCAACAAGCATTTGTCAACAAGGGAACACATGAAAGCCAGGCTCAGAATTGTATCCAGAGCAGCTAGCGTGGTTGGCACATAGGAAGAGCCCAATGGAGAGTTGTGAAATGAATGAACAGATGGAGACTTATTCCAGTCAAACTGCTCAGTCATCTTTTGAAGGATTTTCAGTTACATCCTGGACATTGTGAGTGACATGCTGTAGTTGGTGTTGCTATGTGCTGTCAAGTCGGACCCAACTCATAGCGACCCCTCCTTGAGTTTCCAAGGCTGTATCCCTACGGAAGTAGGTTGCCCAACCTTCCTTCCAAGGAGTTACTGGTGGGTTTGAACCACCAGCCTTCTGGTTAGCAGTCAAGTGCCTTAGGCACTGTGCTACCACAGCTCCCCGAGTGACATGCTAGGGAAACTCAAAGGCAACAAAACCAAACAGGTTGCTGTATAGTCGATTCTGACTAATGGCGACCCCATATGTGTCACAGAACCGAACTCCATAGCATTTTCAATGGCTATGATCTTTCCAAAGTAGATTCCAGGTCTTCCATCTGGGCACGTCAGGGATAGACTGGAACCTTCAATCTTTTAGGAGCTGAGTGCATTCACTGTTGGCACCCCTCAGAAACTCTTTGCTATTATTGCCTTATAGGAGCTCTGGTAGCATAGTGCTGAAGGCACTTGACTGCTAACCAGAAGGCTGGCAGTTCAAACCCACCAGCCACTCCTCAGAAGGAAGGTTTGGCAATCTACTTCCGTAGTGATACTGCCTCGGAAACCCAAGGAGGGGTCGCTATGAGTCGGGTCTGACTCGACGGCACATAACAACAACAGTAATAATGGTAAGTTATGGTGTTGGCGAAGAACATAAATATGCCATGGACTGCCAGAAGAATGACCAAATTTGTCTTGGATGAAGGGCAGCCAGAATGGTCCTTGGAAGTGAGGACGGGGAGACTTTGTCTCTAGTACTTTGGTCATGTCATCAGGAGGCACCAGTCCGTGGAGAAGAGTATCATGCTTGGTAGAGGATCAGCGAGACAGAGGAAGAGCTCAATGACACGGGCTGACACAGGGGCCCAAGCATAGCAAGGATTGTGAGGATGTCACAGGACCGGGCAGTGTTTCATTCTGTCATACACAGGGTTGCTATGAGTCAGAGCTGACTGGACAACACCTAAAAATGACAACAAGTAATAATAATAACTACAATTGTTATTATTCTGTTAGATATTAGGTGGATCTCTCTCTTTCCTGATCTAAATAATAATAATAATAATGGGAGCACTTTTTAAACTGAATATCTGCACACATCAATAATTATTTCTCTAGGAAAAAAAAAATGCCAGTCAGGAAATTTCAGGGTCAAAAAGGGTGTACATTTTTAAGTCTTTTGATATGTTAATTAGCCACTTCTTGCATTAAACTGGCTGAACCTATTAATTCCTTGGCCGTTGAAGGTTGGACACTAAATTACCTAGGTAGCTAACGACATTTCAAACTTAAATTTTTAGTGGGAGAAAGTAAGTCCACGAATGAAAAGCTGGATTAAATGGAACAAAAGCTAATTAAGAGCAGTGGGCTAGCCAGTGAATCAAAAGGCACATAATGAAGTCAGAGAGGGCGCCCAGAAGTGCTTCGGTGGATTGGGGAATGTGTGCAGTACCGGGACATTCTTTAGGTCACTGCCTTTCTCCCGTGAAGACTGTGGCTGCAGGTTTCACACTCCCTTCCCCTCCTGTCCCTGAGACCTCGCCAGCTTACCTCATCGGCCATCCTGTGCATGGAGTTCTGCGGTCACTCTGCTCCTCTTTCCCTTGAGAAATGAGAACACTTTGGCAACGTAACTGTTGGCCCCTGGCAGCTGGAGGTTCAGAGAGGGGGCTGCGGCAGGTGGAGTGTTGGGGCAGGTGTGATTTCCTTTTGGAAATGAGCTCTGGAGAGGTGACAAGAGGCAATGGAGTTGGCTTTGGGCTTTAGTGACTCCAGAAACCCCAGGAGGACAATACAGCTTTTGCATTTTCATCTGCATTTTGGAATGTCTCGTTTCCACCTATATCGGATATGGGGAGACTGTGGGTGGTGTCAATGGTTAATGCATTTGGCTGCTCACCAAAAGGCTGGTGGTTGGAGTCCACTCAGAGGTGCCTTGGAAGTAAAGCCTGGCTCTCTACTTCTGAAAAATCAGCCATTGAAAATCCTATGGAGCACAGTTTGCTGTGATGGGCATAAGGCCACCATGAGTTGGGGTCAATTCGATAGCAACTGGTTTGACTGGGCTAGCTATGGATGTTTGGGATGGGAAAATACAAATGAAAATGTAACATTTCCTGAGTAACTACTATGTGCCAGGCACTGTACTAGGAGCTCTGGTAGCATTGTGCCTAAGGCACTTGACTGCTAACCAGAAGTCTGGCGGTTCAAACCCACCAGCCACTCCTCGGTAGGAAGGTTGGGCAATTTACTTCCTCGGAAGTACCCAAGGAAGGGTCACTATGAGTCGAGTCCGACTCAATGGCACATAACAACAACAGGCACCTTACCACCTGCTTCTGTGCAATACCATACTGTCTATGTTGTTATTATGTGCTGTCGAGTCGTCTCCGACTCATAGCGACCCCTCCTTGGGTTTCTGAGGTGGTATCACTACAGAAGTAGATTGCCCAATCTTCCTTCTGAGGAGAGGCTGGTAGGTTTGAACCACCAGCCTTCTGGTTAGCAGTCAAATGCCTTAGGCACTGTGCCGCCAGAGCTCCCTGTCTATGTTGTTGTTGTTGTTGTTGTTGTTATGTGCCGTTGAGTCGGCCCCGACTCATAGCGACCCCTCCTTGGGTTTCTGAGGCAGTATCACTACGGAAGTAGGATTGCCCAACCTTCCTTCCGAGGAGTGGCTGGTGGGTTTGAACCGCCAGCCATCTGGTTAGCAGGCAAGTGTCTTAGCCACTATGCTACCAGAGCTTCCTCTGTCTATGTTAGAAATGCTAATAAGATCTCATCCTTCAATTTGTAACATTCAATACTGGGGACATTAATACCTGCACAAAGAACACTATATAATCTGACCTTCTGACTCAAGAGGTCACCTAAATACCAGCTGCCTTCAAGTTATCCCTGACTCTTGGCAACCCCACATGTGTCCGAGTCTAACTGTGCATAGAGTTTTCAATGCCCAACTTTTTGAAAGTAGATTGCCAGACCTTTCTTCCACAGGGCTTTGGGTTGGCTTGAACATCCAACCTTTTGGTTACCAGCCAAGCATGTTAACCCTTTGCACCACCTAGCCACTCCAAAAGGTCACCTATACCAGATGTACTGAGCTGAACAGTAAACAAAAACATTAGTTAAAATCTTTTGCATGTTACTATGTGCCAGATACTGTGGAAAGGAAATGCATAGTTTGCAGGATCTCATTTAATTCTCAAGTTAAACCTAGAGTCAGGGAATATGTATATAAATACACACACACACACACACACATATATATATATGCATATGCATATACATACACACATATACACACATATGTAGCTCTGGTGACATAGTAGATAAGGCATTTGGCTGCTAACCAGAAGGTCAGCAGTTTAAACCCACCAGCTGCTCTGCGGGAGGAAGATGAAGCAATCTACTTCCATAAAGAATTACAGCCTTGGAAACCCTATGGGGGTCGCTATGAGT
>NW_006921635.1:8927525-8933754 GCF_000298275.1 Orycteropus afer afer
TTTTTTTTTTTTTTTTTTTTATGACTTACTTGTTTGTTCTTTTGGCAGTCTATGGTGCATTTATTATTCTTCACCAACACAACAATTTGGAATGCATCAATTCTTCTTGTCTTCTTTCTTTATTCTCCAACTTTTGTATATATATGAGGCAACTGGAAAGACCATGGCTTGGGTCAGGCACACCTTAGTCATCAAAGTGACATCTTTGATTTTTAAAACTTTCAAGAGGTCTTTTGTGGCAAATCTGCCCAGTGCTCTTTGTCATTTGATTTCTTGACTACTGCCTCTATGGATGTCGAATGTGGATTTGAGTAGAATGAAATTACTAACACCTTCAACTTTTTTCCAACCCCAGGAAATGTGTCTGTATCTAAACACTGGAAAAAGCATACTGTGGGTGAGAACGTCATATATTTTTAAGGACCAAAGTTCACTGGGGGTCCTTGGCTGGGTCCAGACATAGCCTGGAGCCACGAAGGTGTCTGCCTGGACAGTTGATAAGTCACCCCCAGCTCCATGCAGACAACCAAACGCCTCACACCCTCCCCTGGCTCAGACAGGAATGACTTTCACACCAAAGGGAGGTGGAGACGGTTCTTATCTTGACACTTCAAAGTGGGCCTTCCCCCTTGACATCTTCCTGCCCCGAACCATGCTGATGGACTCCTGGTGATGAAGGGTCTGCCTCTCCCCTTTGATCCTTGGGCTAGGGGGTGACTCCTGCTCTTCCAGGCCTGAGGAATGCTGGGCCCCACTGGCTTGGCCACTTGCCTTCTAGGATATTTACAGCTTCGAATGGCTTCGTCAGTTATTCAGTCTCATCCAAAGTAAATCGCCAAGGGGGGTAAGAACACAATTTCAACAACGAAAAGGACTCTGCATCTGGTGGCAAAAAATGGGTGGTTTAACTAATTGGATGCCTCTGATGTTGCTAATGCTTTCTTACCTCTCGTTGTTGGAGTTACCCCAGCTCATGGCAACTCTGTGCACAACAGAATGTGATATTGCTTGGTTCTGCACCATCCGCATGATGGGTTGTGGATCAGACTGTTGTGATCCACAGGTATTCATTGACTGCTTTTCAGAATAAGATCACCAGGCCTTTCTTCCTAAGCTTGTCTTAGACCAGACGCTCCACTGAAAACCTGTCCAGCATCATAGCAGTGAAAGGCCCCACTGACCAATGGGTGGTGGCTGCGTCCAAGGTACACAGGCCGGGAATTGAACCTTGGTCTCCCCCAGGTGGGATTCTAGTACTTAACTTTACTTACCATACCTCAGTTCTGAGGCCTCCTAACCTGTAGTGCTTAACCTGGGGGTGTTGAAGACCCTGATACTTTATCTCTGAACTCACACTCCAGAAAAATGCAACACAAACAGGAAGCTTTTGTCTGCAGTTTCAAAGGCTTACAAGCTCTCTAGAGCTGACTCCTGGATTTCTCAGGGCGTCCGTGGACTCAGGTTAAGAGCCCCTCCAACAACAACGACTGCCACACCAGGTAGTGGTTAGAGATGGTGCTCTGGAGTCAGACAGACTCGAGTTGAAATCCTTCCTATGACTATCTGGTCCTGCCTTAGTTAAATTACTTAACCTCACCTACCACAGCTTCCCTGTCTGGAAGCTAGAAAGACTTCTATCACACCCCTCATGTGGCTGTCATGAAGATGGCATCCGGTAACGCATGGCCAGTGCGTAGTACTGGAGTTACTGGTACTAACCTTTCAAGGCAGACCTCAGAGACATGGTGGGGTTGGTTCCAGACCCCACAGTAAGTGAATATTGCTATAAAATGAGTCTCATAAATTTTGGGGGGTTTCTAATGGAGTAGTACCAAAGGCATTTGACTGCTAACCAGAAAGCTGGAGGTGAAAACCCACCAGCCACTCCTAGGAAGGAAGATTGGGCAATTCTACTTCCATAGTGATACTGCCTCAGAAATCCAAGGAGGGGTTGCTATGAATCTGGTCCGACTTGAAGGCAGTGAGTTTGGTTTTTTGGAGTTTAATGAATATAAAACTTATGTATATAGTATATTGCAGTCCATTAGGGGACTTCTGGTGGCACTGTGGTTAAAGCGTTGGGCTGCTAACCAAAAGGTCAATGTTTTGAACCCACCATTTGCTCCATGGGAGAAAGATGAGGCAGTCTGCTTCCGTAAAGATTTACAGCCTTGGAAAACCTATGGGGCAGTTGTACCCTCTCTACAAGGTCACTATGATCAGAATCAACTGAATGGCAGTGAGTTTTTGGTAGTCTATTAAATGTGTGGGAGCTCTGGTAACATAGTGCCTAAGGCACTTGACTGCTAACCAGAAAGCTGGCGGTTCAAGCCCATCAGCCACTCCTAGGAAGGAAGATGGGGCAATCTACTTCCTTAGTGATACTGCCTTGGAAACCAAAGGAGGGGTCACTATGAGTCGGTTCCGACTCGACGGCACATAACAACAATAACAACAACATTAAGTGTGTAATAGCATGATAGAAAAATTTGAAATATTGAGAGAATTACTAAAATGTGACAGAAAGACATGAAGTGAGCACATGCTGCTGTAAAAATGGCACCAATAGACTTGCTCAACACAGATTGCCACAAACCTTCAGGGTGTAAAAAAAACTACAGTATTTGCAAAGTGCAATAAAGTGAAGAGCAATAAAATGAGTTATGCCTATATTACAATGTCATGTCTGGCCTCCTCTGATCTCACTCTAGGGAACAGACTCTCTGGCAAAGGGACACTCTTTGTTCCCGGCCCTCAGTTTTCTCACCTCACAAGTGGGTTGATTACAGTTCCTGCCCTGCCGACTCACAGACTTGGTCAGGAGATAGAACCCAACTAACAGAGAGGAGGGTGTTCTGTTGACTATAGATGCTATAAGTGGATGGTTCAAACATCTCAAGAACAAACAAATCAGTCCTAGAAGAAACACAACCAGAAGGCTCCTTAGAAGTGAAGACAGCTTGTCTACTTGGACACGTCATCAGGGAAGACCAGTCACCAGCAACGGACATCATCTTTGGTAAAGCAGAGGGTTAGCAAAAATGAGAGAAAACCTCAGTGAGATCGGTTGACAAGGTAACCACAACAATAAACTCAAATGTACCAAGAATCATGGAGAGGGCACAGGATTGGACAGTTTCATTTCGTTACATACAAAGAGCTCTGGTGGTGTAGTGGTTAAGGCATTTGGCTGCCAACCAAAAGGTTGGTAGTTCGAACCCACCAGCAGCTCTACAGAATAATGATGAAGCTGTCTGCTTCCGTAAAGATTTACAGCCTTGGAAACCCCATGGGGGTTCCTATGAGTTGAAATCAACTCAGTGGCAGGGAGTTTGGTTTTTTGGGAGAGCTCTCTGAGTTGGAGCCAACTGAATGGAAAACAATAGCAACAACATTCTTTTTAACATTCTATTACATGGGAAATTTCATTGATCTTGAGTTGGGTCTTCCTAATCTGTAGGCTTTGGGACTTCCTAGATTTTCCAGGAAGAGAAAGACCAAGGGAGGTAGTTTCTTGGTGGATTACTAACTTTATTTTCAAAACTTTTTGCTGTGATTTGGGTAAAAGTTTACAGAGCAAATTGGTTTTTCATTCAACAGTTCATGACCATTTTTTTCATGACATTCATTGCAATTCTCACAATGTAATAGCGCTCGTCTCATTTGTTCATTGTGTTTACCGTTTCCATTCCTACTTCTTTCCCTTCCTGGCTTCTGAGCTTCATGCCTAGGCACATGCTGCCCTTTTGATCTCATATGGTTGGTTGTTCTAAGGAGTGCATACCTCCCTGGTGTTACTGTTCACCTTATAGACCTGTCTATCATTAGGCTAGGAGCTCTGGTAGCATAGTGCCTAAGGCACTTGACTGCTAACTAGAAGGCTGGCGGTTCAAACCCACCAGCCACTCCTCAGAAGGAAGTTTGGGCAATCTACTTCCATAGTGATAATGCCCAAAAGAGGGGTAGCTATGAGTTGGGTACTACTCAACAGCAAATAATAACAACAACAACATTATTAGGCTGAAAGTTGAGCTGTGGACCTGAGTTCAGTTCCAGGCTTGAAGGGTGTGTCATGTAAGGGCCTTAGTCTCTGGGATTCCACCAACCTCTGTCAGACCATTAAACCTGTTTTTTTTTTTATGATTTTGAGTTTCGTTCCACATTTTTCTTCCATCTATCCAGGACCTCCTGTTGTGATTCCTTTTGGAGCAGTCAGCTGTGCTAGCTGGGCACCATCTATTTCTTTTGGTCTCAGAGTCATGGCAGCAAAGATGCAAGGAAATAATTAGTCCAAAAGACTAATGGACCATGTATGTGAACTCCAGTCTCCAATTATTTTTTTGGTGCCAATGGATATTTCACAACATTCATCAACTTAAAACTGTTGTTCAAGGCTGCTCTCCCTTAACTTCCTAGAGGGAGAAGATAAGACAGATATAAAAGAATTTTGTTACATTGCAAAAAAGAGGGGAGAGAGAGTTAACTATTCAATGGGCCAACACATTTATCCAAGCCCATGTGTCCATCTCAGCACACTTAAGCAGCTCAGGGTACTTAAGTCTCAGGGTTCTCCTAAGCCTACAGGGAAAAAGGCAAAGACACTGGCAGGAAAAGTACAATGATCTATAGAAGAAACTGCTCTGGTCCCTAGAATGTACCCAGCATCCATTTGTTCCCTATGGATGGAGAGCTTCATGCATGGCAGGCACTGTTCTAGACCCTGGGGAAACCAAGATGCACAAAGCTCTGGCTTGGTCTGAAGGGACTCTCAGAATAGTGAGAATAGTAACAGCAGTCTCAGCAGGTGTGGTAGTTAAGGTTACATATCAACTTGGCTGGGCCTGGTTTTGAGTGGCTGGCCAGCTCGATGCAGTTATTCTCCATGATAAGACTGGTAATCAACTCCATGGTGATTCTACTGGAACAGCTGAGTAGCTGCCTTAGGGATATGCTCTGCTTCCAGTATATAAGATGCTTTGAGAAAGGTCTTGGGCTTCTTGGCATGTCAGGATCCTGCATTTGGCTCTGTCTTCATCTCGGTGGCCTGCCATGTTGCCTGCTGATCTTGGGACTGTTTCTGGACTTGAGCTAGTGGCCTGCTGTGTTGCTCAGTAATCTTGAGACTGTGCCATTTTACTTGTTGACCTTGGGTTTGTCAGCCTCAGCAGCCAGCAGCTACCTGAGTTGAGATGTCTCTAGCTTCCATGGACCAGGAGCAAGCAGAAGAGCTGAAGCCAAGGTTGATGGGTCTTCACCAAGCCCCTTCAATTAGCACTTTGAACTTGGACTTCTAGCCTCCTAAGCTGTTAAGAGATAAATCCCTGTTTGTTAAAGCCACCCATTTGTGGTATTTTTGGTTCGAGCTGCACCAGAGAACCAAAACAGCAGGCATCATGCCAACCTCTTCATATGTATCAGTTCACTCACCACACACATGCAGAACTGCAATCAAGTCCCTTCCCTTTCCTTGGCTTCCCAGGTTCTGATGGAGTCTTTTTTTTTTTTTTCGTTTTTAGCATGAATGCACTTGGGACAATAAAGATGAAATTAAGAGAGGCACAGGAAAGCCAGCCAGATGAGGAGAAAGAAGAGCTGGGGCTGTCAATTTACAAAATTTAGAGGACCCTTGTCCATCCAGTTCTGTGAAAATGCAGTTCCCCCAGCCACATCTTTAACAGACAGTTGCATGGGCTTGAGGGTTAATTTATGAGTTGAAGATTGCTGCCTATGGCATAATTTACCCAGTGAAGTAAGACCTAGGTCAATATATGTTTAAGTAAAAAGGTTCTGCAAAGCCCCCAGGGGTCAAGCTGGGAAAGCAGCTGCCAAGAGGGGAAAAGCTGGGAGAAAGAAGAGGTGGAGCAGAGGAGAGGGACTGGAGCGGGAGAAGACCCAGGGCTGACCACGTACAATGGGGCTGTGCCCAGTTGCAGGTCTGCGGGGAGGGAAGACACAGACAGGCCCATGTAATGGATGTATAGTTTATCTGCATATGTCCATATAAACTATTTAGTGCAGTGAATACATCAGTGTGTTTTCAAATTATGGATTTAATAAACTCAGTATAGTTATATGCATAATATATTTATATGACTATATTATATGTAGGAGCTCTGGTAGCATAGTGGCCAAGTCACTTGCCTGCTCACCAGAAGGCTGACGGTTCAAACCCACCAGCCACTCCTCGGAAGGAAGGTTGGGCAATCCTACTTCCGTAGTGATACTGCCT
>NW_006921635.1:8938979-8955607 GCF_000298275.1 Orycteropus afer afer
TCCTTGGGTTTCCAAGGTGGTATCTCTATAGAAGTAGATTGCCCAATGTTCCTTTTGAGGAGTGGCTGGTGGGTTTGAACCGCCAGCCTTCTGGTTAGCAGTCAAATGCCTTAAGCTCTATGCCACCAGAGCTCCCACTGTTTACACATAGCCCAGTTATTGCTAATTCATTCAGATAAGCACTGTACTGAGGGCTTTGAAGTTAGCTCCTCAGCTGATTGCTAACAGCAGTATAGTGTTAGCCTCATTCTACACTTGAGGAAACTGAGGTTTAGAAAGAAAAGTGGTTTCTCTGCTGACAACCTCAGGCTCTTCATTTTCTCATCAGTGATGTGAGTATAATAACTGTCTTCTCCCAGGTAGTTACTGCTCCTCTCAAGTTTTCAGGTTCAGCTTCTCTAAAACGAAGGCTCGCAGGGCAGTGTAGAGGGTGGACAGGCCCAACCAGGCTCTAGACTCACATAACAAGTAAATGATTTCCCCAAGAACTTAAGGCATATTATTCAAGGATCCACATAGTGCAACCAATTATCTGACCTTGAGACTCTCAGAAAATTCTCTGTAGGTGGTTTACCTGGGTATAAAAGTAGCTGAAAGTTCTTAGATGCTGACAGTGTCCCTGAACCAGAAAACCATAATTCTACCTTTCAGCCTAGAGACTTTTTTTTAAAAAAATATTTTATTGTGTTTCCTTGAAGGTTTAGGGTCCCATGCAACAAAGTCCCTGTAAGTTGTTCAGTGACCTTGCTTATACTCTTCACAGTGCATGGTATTCTCTTTATTTTCATTCTGGTCATTCCATTTCCATTAATCTAGCTTCCCTGCCCCCTGACATTCCTGTCTTTGTTTTAAAGGAGACCTATTTTTTTTAAAGGTAAATTAGAGAAGTCAGGAGACTGATTGAAGCACACAGATATTGTTACTCAGAAGAATGCATTGATGGAGAGAGAGTGAGCACCCACTCAAGTAACCGCAGCTTCAGTGTCCTTAATTTGCAAGCCAGCATGCTTTCCAACTTAGCAATTTAGCTTCATCCCTCAGAATTTAAGCATCTATAGATCTTCCCTACATCTCTCTTATCAGTGTGAATCCTTATAGTTTCCAGGGTCTTCTGGCATTACATCTTCAACAATCCTGATATGTGTTCTCTCCTCAGAAGTTTCTGGAACTGGGGCTCACGCATCACCCTATGCACCTAAATAATTATTTAATCTGCAAATGTCTTCCCTTGCTTTATTCCAATTCATTGTATCATTAAAATTGGGCAAACTGAATCACAGGGTAGGTGGTCTGTAAGAGGGTTTTGCTGATCCTGTCCCACTAAATGACAGGATTCAGAGCCTCATTGTAAATCATGGGTGCCTTCACTGATCAGATGGGGCATGGAAGATGGGGAAAGGCTTTTCCCTGAGCCCAAATGTGTGACCTAAGGCTGGGTCATGGCTAAGGCTTAGTGAATAAAACACAAGATGTCAGGCCAGTTCAAATGTAGGCAAATGATGACTAATTTTTTTTTTTTTTTTGGTATAAGTATATCCCGTCTAATGTTTGGGACACACTTATAGTAAAATAAGTTATTCCATTGTTTATCTGAAATTTGAATGTAGCTGGACGTTCTATATTTTAACGGGCAACCCTAGTTGAATCAAAAGCTTAGAGACTGATGTAGACTTAGAAGGAATGGCAAAATGATAGGAAATGGATAAACATATCTCCAAATTTCAAGCTGGGCTACCTGAGCAGTGCAGCTGCTGTTTCTGCAGCTACCGTGGATATGAAAAATGTTGTTGCTATCGGCTGCCATCGAGTGGGCCCCAAGTCACAGGGACCCCACGGACAACAGAACAAAGAGCTGTCCAGTTCTGTTCCAGCCCCATGAGCAGTTGTGGGCTGGGTTTCTCCAGCTCCTGCTCCCCACCGGCTGATTTTCATTAGTAGATCTCTAAGCTTTTCCTCCTATTCCTTCGAAGTCTGGAAGCTCTGCTGACAAGTGTCCAGCATCATTGGCAACATGAGCCTCCAATCACAGAGGGGTGCTGGCTGCGTATGAGGAGCACGGGCTGGGAATCGAACCCCAATCTCCTGTATGGAAGGTAAGAACTCCCCACTGAATCACCACTGCCCCCGAGTATGAAAGTAGCCAATGCAATCAAGCAATTCCAGGTGTGAGGGTCCATGGTATGCACCTTATCTGATACACCCACTTGCAGCTCACCGTGAGTTCATGAGACAGGCACTTTCAGCATGGCCAGTTTATAGAGGAGATTCACCAAGGTCTGGATATCTTATTTTAAGTGGATTTCCCTAAGGCTGGAGTGTTTTAGGCCTTGATGAGCTACAACCCTTAGTATTTCTTAAAGAACACAGAGGCACAGAGATGGGAGGAGACATGCCCCTGGTCATGTATTGCTCATTGACAGAGCCAGAAGTCTGACTCCAATCCTGTGTGCTTTTCCACCCCTCTGTAATCCCCTTAGGGATGTCCCTATCCTGGTACTACAAGTGGTTTTCACTCAATGACTTCCCTAACAGTTGGCAGTTCAAACCCACCCAGGGCCACCATGGAAGAAGGGCCTAGTGACTGGCTTCCATGAAGATCAAGGCAAGAAAACGCCATGGAGCTGAGTTCTACCATGTAACACGTGGTGTTACCATGAGTCAGAATCGACTCAACGACAGTGGGTTTGCGATTCTCTCGAAATGTATACCGATGCTGAGATTACCAGCAGTCATCCAATTCCAGTTTCACTGAGCCAGCTTTAGAGAAATTGAATTTCTTTACTAAATTTCCCCTAGACAAGTCACTGGAGAGCCAGAAAGCCTGAAAGAGGGACTGAGTAGAAGTTAAGAGCCCTTGATTCTGCTTCCAGGTTACTCTCTAGCCCTCAGGCTCTCATTCTGGAAAACAAAGGAGGCATGCTCGGTGACCCCCAAAGTTGCTCTCGCAGTAGGGTTCTGTGATTCTAAGACACACTGGCTCCTGTAAGCTCCTGCCCAGAGTCTCACCCTTGCTCAACCAGTGTCTTGGGCTGATACAGTAGACAGCAGACAAATCCCATTACAGGCCACTCTGTGAGTCTCCACTTTGTCACTGCCTGTTATGTGACCTTAAATAGGCATTCTCCCCTAATCTCCCTGGGCCTGGCCTCTCCTATTAACAGCTGGAGACAAGGATATTTACCTGTAATAAAGCTCTTTGAGCTCCCCAGATAAAGAGCTTTGCATTAACAAAGCTCAGAGAGGATTTTTTCTTTTTCTTTTCTCTCTCTCTCTCTCTTTTTTTTTTTAGTGGACTAGTACGCTAGCTCTGTCTTGCGTCCCCCCTAGCCACCATCACCACCAATGAGTGGGGAAGTGCAAAGATTTGCTCGCTCTCTGAGTTCCCTCTGGGCTAGTTCATGTGTTTGCTTCTGGGATCAAATAGGTCTTTCTTCTAGACTGGAGATTCCTGAACTTTCTCAATTTACAGTGACTTTAGTGTCCTTAGATACCTAATAATTTTGTTAATTAAGTCATTAGGTCCAAACAACTTAATAAATATTTATACACCAACAGGAGGTGCAAATGGTTAATGGTCGGCTGCTAACTAAAGTGTTAGAGGTCTGAGTCCACCCAGAAGTGCTTTGGAAGAAAGGCTCTGGTGACCTACTTCCAACTAATCAGGTATTGAATACCCTATGTTGTACACAGGAGCTCTGGTAGTGTAGTGCCTAAGGCACTTGACTGCTAACCAGAAGTTTAAACCACCAGCCACTCCTCAGAAAGAAGGTTGGGCAATCTACTTCTATAGTGATACTGCCTCAGAAACTCCAGGAAGGGTGGCTATGAGTCAGGTCCTACTCAATGGCACTAACAACAGCAACAACATTGGAGTACACACATGGGGATTCCAGGAGTCGGAGTCAATGTAGCAGCAACTGCTTGGTTTATGCCTGAACAATTTTGCTCGGTTTGAAAAAAATAATGCACATACACTGAAAGAAAAAATGATGATTTCATACCTCAATCAACCCAGTTACTTACTGAGTGGACATGGGGGCTTGTTGGCACTGCACTCGTTCATAAACCTGGGGACTGAATTGCTCACATTCACCACCATTTTGTGTTTCTCGTTCATCTTTGTGAGGCATTTGCTTTTTAACACAGCCACCTCACCTCTGAAAACCCACCTTCTCAAAGACAAGGTAACATAAAAATGAATGCAGCAAACAAGGATGAAACCTGAAAACGTTATGCTGAGTGAAATAAGTCAATCACAAAAGGACCCCTAGAGCATAATCCATCCCACTTACGTAGAATAGAATAGGTGCATGTACAAAGATGGAGCAACAGAGGAAGGGGGGATCAGCAGCAGGAGAAGGAAATGGAATATGTATGTCCTCTTGTATAGATTCTCAGCAACAGCAACAATACATAAGTTACTAAAAAGAGAAAAACAAACAAACAAAACAAAGAGGGGTTACTATGGGCCAGAGGGAGGGGGAGGGGAAACTGTTCTTCAGAAAGCAGTGAGTTTCTGTTAATGATGGTAGAAAATTTGGCAACAGATATTGGTGAACATTGAACAACATGATCGATGTAAGAGTGTCACTGAATTGTAGAAGCAAAAAATATTGACTTGACAAATGTGTTATCTATATTTTTACAATATGAAAGAGATAAAAAATATGATAACAATGACTATAGCGAGAGAAGATGGAGTAAGCTCATACCATCCTATTCCTTCTGCTAATTACAACTAAAGCTTGGGACAAACTACATAAAGCAGCAATCAGAACATTCTGAAAGGTGGAGGAGATAAGGTGGACTGACTAGGAACCTTAGCTTCCTATGTGTCCTACCAGGGCCATTAGAATAGTTCTAACCCAGAAACACTAATGGGTGCAGACAAAAAGAAAGCCCCAAGAAAAGCCTGCACTCTCTAGCCAAATGATTGGGGAGAGAAAGCCCTGCAGGACAGAACCCTTTGGACCATACCTGTTTAGCTCAGGTGAGCACCACAAAGAAGCCACATACCTCCTTCTTCCCACCAAGTGCTGCAGGGACAGTAGAGTGGAGCCCTGCTGACCATCCCCTCCCAACACTAAGCAAACACAGACTGACAAGCACTGCAGCCTGTCCTAACTAAAGAATGAAAGGGTGAAAAGATTACAGACAGGAGGTAGCTGGAGAAAGAGATTCTTTGAATCTGTGTGTGAAGTACTGGGCATAGCCTCAAGCAGCTCATATATGAAGCCAACCAGAAATGACACTAAGGAAGACAACCTTGTCTGTCAGTTTGTCATACTGTGGTGGCTTGAGTATTTCTGTGAGGCTGGAGGCTATGCCACTGGTGTTTCAAATGCCAGCAGGGTTACCCATGGTGGACAGGTTTTAGTGGGGCTTCTAGGCTAAGACAGACTCAGAAGGAGGTAGAGGCCATCCACTTTGCAAAGAACTAGCCAGTGAAAACTTTATGAATAGTAGTGAAACACTGTCTGATATACTACTGGAGAACTTGATGAATAGCCCTGGACCATTGTGTGATACAGTGCCAGATGATGAGCCCCTCAGGTCAGAAGGCACTCAAAACATGACTGGAGAAGAGCTACCTCCTCAGAGTAGAGCCGACCTCAATGATGTGGATGGAGTAAAGCTTTCAGGACCCCCATTTGCTGATGTGGCATGTCTCAAGATGAGAAGAAACAGCTGCAAACATCCATTAATAATGGAACATGGAATGCACCAAGTATGAATCTAGGAAAATTGAAAGTTGTCAAAAATAAAATGGAACATGTAAAGGTCAATATCCTAAGCATTAGTGAGCTGAAATGGACTGGTTTTGGCTGTTTTGAATCAGACGATCGTATGATCTACTATGCTAGGACTGACAAATTGAAGAAGAATGGCATGACATTCATCATCACAAAGAATATATCAAGATCTATCCTGAAGGACAATGCTGTCAGTGATGGGATAATATCCATATGCCTACGAGGAAGACCAGTTAATACTACTATTATTCAAATATGTAACCAACCACCAAAGCCAAAGATGAGGAAACTGAAGATTTTTACCAACTTCTGTAGTCTGAAATTGCCCAAACATGCAACCAAGATGTGTTAGTTATCACTGGTGATTGGAATGCAAAGGTTGGGAACAAAGAAGAATCACCAATAGTTAGAAAATGTGGCCTTGGTGATAGAAATGACACTGGAGTTCGCATGATAGAATTTTGTAAGACCAACAACTTATTCATTGCAAATACCTTTTTTCAACAACACAAATGGTGGCTATACACATGGACTTCACCAGGTAGCATACACAGGAATCAGATTGACTACACCTGTGGTAAGAGGTGCTGGAGAAGCTCAACATCTTCAGCCAAAACAAGGCCAGGAGCTGATTGCAGAACAGACCATTAGCTGCTCATATGCAAGTTCAAGTTGAAGCTGAAGACAAAAGAAGTCCACAGAGCCAAAATATGGCCTTGATTACATCCCTCCTGAATTTAGAGACCATCTAAAGAATAAATTTGATGCATTGAACACCAATGACTGAAAACGAGAGGAATTGTGGGATGACATCAAGGACATCATCCACCAAGAAAGCAAAAGGTCATTAAAAAGACAGGAAAGGAAAAAAAGACCAAAATGGGTGTCAGAAGAGACTTTGAAACTTGCTCTTAAATGGAGAGTAGCTAAAGCAAATGGAAGAATCGACAAGATAAAAGCACTGAACAGAAGATTTCAAAGAGCAGCTTGAGAAGACAAAGTCAATTATTATAGTGAAATGTGCAAACACCTAGAGTTAGAAAACCAAAAAGGAAGAACATGCTCAGCATTTCTCAAGCTGAAAGAACTGAAGAAAAAAATTAAGCCTCAAATTGCAATATTAAGGGATTCCATGGACTATATGATGAATATACAGGAAACATCAAAAGAAAATGTCTGGATTACACAGAATCACTGTACCAAAAAGAATTGATAGATGATTATCCATTTCAGGAGGTGGCATATGATCAGAAACCAATGGTATTGAAGGAAGAAGTCAAAACTGCACTAAAGGAAGTGGTGAAAAACAAGGCTCCAGGAATTGATGAAATGCCCATTGAGATGTTTCAACAGATGCCACACTGGAGGTACTCACTTGGCTATGCCAAGAGATTTGGAAGACAGCTGGCCAACTGACTAGAAGAGATCCATATTTGTACCCATTCCAAAGAAAGGTGATCACACAGAATGTGGAAATTATCATACAATATCATTGATATTGCATGCAAGTAAAATCTTATTGAAGATAATTAAAAAATGGTTGCAGCAGTATATTGACAGAGAACTTCCAGAAATGCAAGCTGGATTCAGAAAAGGATGTGGAGCAAAGGATATCATAGCTGATGTCAGATGGATCTTGGTTCAAAGCAAACAATAATAGAAAGATGTTCACTTGTGTTTTATTGACTATGCAACGGCATTCAATTGTGTGGATCATAACAGATTGTGAATAACACTGAGAAGAATGGGAATTCCAGAACACTTAATTATACTCATGAGGAACCTGTACATAGACCAGGAGGCTGTTCATACAGCACGAGGGGATATTGCATGGTTTAAAATCAGGAAGGGAGTGTGTCAGGGTTGAATCCTTTCACCATATTTATTCAATCTGTATGCTGAGCAAATAATCTGAGAAGCTGGACTATATGAAGAAGAATGTGGCATCAGGATTTGAGGAAGGCTCATTAACAAGCAGATGACATAACTTTGCTTACTGAAAGTGAGGATGACTTGAAGCACTTACTGATGAAGATTAAAGACTACAGTCTGCTATATGGATTCCACTTCAATATAAAGAAACAAACTCCTCACAACTGGACCAATAAGCAGCATCATGACGAATGGAGAGAAGATTGAAGTTGCCAACACTTCATATTACTTGGTTCTACAACCAATGGCAATGGAAGCAGCAGTCAAGATATCAAAAACACATTGCATTGGGCAAATCTGCTGCAAAAGACCTCTCTCAAGTGATGAAGAGCAAAAACATCTACTTGAAGACCAAGATGCACCAACCCAAGTCATGGTATTTTCAGTCACCTCATATGCATGTGAGAGCTTGACAATGAATAAGGAAGACCAAAGACAAGTTGATGCTTCTGAGTTGTGTTGGCTAAGAATGCTGAAAGTACTGTTGTCTGCTAAAAGGACTAACAAATCTGTCCTGGGAGATGTGCAGCTGGAATGCTCCTTGGAAGTGGGAAAGGCCAGACTTTGTGTCACCTACTTTGGTCATGTTGTCAGAAGGGATCATTCTCTGGAGAAGGATTTCATGCTTGATAAAGAGGAGGGTCAGTGAAAGAGGGGAAGGCCCTCAACAAGATGGATTGACATGGTGGCTGCAGCAAGGGGCTTAGGTATAGTTGGGATCATGAGGCTGGCACAGGACCAGGCAGTGTTTCATTCTTTTGTATATAAGGTTGCTATGAGTTGGACACAACTTGACAGCACAGTACATTACAACAGCAACAACAGAAACAACACAGCAAAAGCACTGAGAACTGAACTATAATGAGAAAGACTATCCAGGTTTCAAATTGGTCTCTCGACAGTCCACAAGTGTGGCAGACCAGAATAACACTGCAAAGGCTTGGAAAACTAAATTGATATGCGAACCAGAAGCCAAAAGTCAGCCAGAATGTATATTCTGAAGTGAAACAGATCGACTCCTTGCTAAAATAGAAGCTTTAAATAGGGACTAGACTCTCCTAACATAATACTCAAAATGTCTAGGATACAATCCAAAATGACTCTCTACACCAAGAAAGTCTCAACTCAAATGAGAAAAGCAGCCAATAGATGGCAACACCAAGATGACACAGATGCTGGCATTGTCTGGGATAAGGATTCATCCTTTGACAAGGATATATATATATATATGTGTGTGTGTGTGTGTGTGTGTGTGTATTCAATAAGAAATTACAAACAATCTTGAAACTAATAAGGAAACAATCTCAGCAAAAAAATAGAAGATATAAAGAAGAATCATTTGGAAATTCTAGAACTGAAAAATACAATAGCAAAATTTTTTTAAAAATTACTGGATGGGCTTAACAGCAAAATAGAGATGGCAAAAGAATGAGTGAACTTGAAGACAGATCAATAGAAATTATCCAATTTCAACAACAGAGAGATGCAAATGAACAGAGCTTGAGGAATCTGTGAGGTAATAAAGATTTAACCTTAGTTTCACTGGAGTTCCAGCAGCAGAGGGGACAGACTACAGACAATTGTTCAGAATTTTCCATACACGATAATCAGCTCATCATCCTATCACTTTTGCCATAGGATACAAGAATAGTGCTGGGTGTGTATTGCCTATAGTGTGCATTCAACAAGTGTGAGATGAATGGATGAATGAATGAGTTGTCACAGGTTTCAGTTAATTAGGAAATGGTTTGCTTTTAACGAAGGCACTTTATACTTCATCATATTAACAGGGTTCCTGTATCATCTTCATGTATGAAAGGCACTTTTCCCATCACCTATATTTGTATGTGGGCACCAGTCCAACCTGGAATGTGCTCATTGTCATCAGCACATTTTATAGATGTAGGAACAGAGATTGAAGAGAATGATTTAAGATTGCTGTTGTTCATTACCATCAAGTCAACTTTGACTCATGATGACCCCTTGTGACAGAGCAAAAGTGAAACTGCCCATAGGGTTTTCTCGGATGTCATCGTTATGGGAGAAGACCAACAAACCTTTACCCCATGGAACCACAGAATCACATAACTTCTAAGTGATAGATTCTAGAACTTACTTTAGTAAAACTGTTTTTTTTTTGTTTTTGTTTTTGTTTTTGTTTTTAAAGAAAACATGGTATATTTTACATGTTACACTTAAGACGTGAAAATATTTACAAAAAATGCAACACAAAATGATCATGCTAAATAGAAAATAAGCAATTCTTATATATTACAAATGATTAGAAAAAGGCACACCTGTTTAAAGTTATATGAACTCAGTGTATCTGTGAGAGTCTATGTTGAACCTCATTGGAAGATAGTGTCAAAACTTTAAGTATAAGGCCTTTTGAAACTGAGATATAATTCCATCCAATTAAATGAAGAGATCCAAAGTTTACAGTTTGATGAGTTTGACCAATGTATACACCCATGTAATCAATGTCCCAGTAAGATTCAAATCACTGCCATTAGCCTAGAAACTTCTCTCATGTCTGTCTATGCACTTTTTTCTCTCCAAGGAAATCACTATTCTGATTTCTGTCACCATAGACTCATTTTCCTAATCTTGAGCTTCACACAAATGGATTTGTTCACTAAGTTCTCTGTTATGTCTGACTTCTCATGCTCAACACAAAGTATAGTATAAACACCATTTGTTTTAATGCTTATACTCTATGGTAATGTTTCTGGATTTCTGGATAATCGGAGTCAGCAAAAGGTTAACACATTCAGCTGCTAACCCAAATGGTGGTGGTTCGAGTCCACCCAGGGGCACCTTAGAAGAAAGGCCAGGTGAGCTGCTTCTGAAAAATCAGCCGTTGGAAGCCTGTGGAGCACGGCTCTTCTTTGATGCACGTGGGGTTGACATGAATTGGAGTCAACCTGACAGCAACTGGAACAATTACATTATCATTCAGCATAGGTCAAATTTATTTAATTAAAAGTAATATTAAGAAAATCATAGTATAAGGAGCCCTGGTGGTGTAGTGGGTGAAGGCCTTAGCTGCTAACAGAGAGGCTGGCAGTTTGAATCCAGCAGCCATTCTGCAGGACAGAGACGTGGTCATCTGCTTCTGTAAAGATTTAAAGCATTGGAAACCCTAAGGGGCAGTTCTACTTTGTCTTATAGGGTCACTATGAGTTGGAATTGACATGAGGGCAGTGGGTTTTGGGTTTAAATTACAATACAGGCACTGTACTAATATATAAAGAGCTCTGGTGATGCAGTGCCTAAGGCATTTGACTGCTAACCAGAAGGCTGCCTGTTCAAACCCACCAGCCACTGCACGAAAGGAAGATGGAGAAATCTACTTTTGTAAAGATTTACTGCCTCGCAAACCCAGTGGGAGTCGCTCTGAGTTGCAATCAACTCGACGACAGTGAGTTTGGTTTTGGTTTTTGGTATGGGCAATGTGCAGATGATGAAGATGGATTAACCAATTTGGGGAATGCTGAATTCTGGCATGGTGAGGTAGGAGCATAGATGTATGGTTACTAATCCCTGGGTCCTAATCCTGCCCTCTGGGAGCTCTGGGAGCATAGTGCCTAAGGCACTTGACTGCTAACCAGAGGCCGGCAGTTTAAACCCACCAGCCATTCTTCGGAAGGAAGGTTGGGCAATCTACTTCCAGAGTGATACTGCCTCGGAAACCCAAGGAAGGGTCACTATGAGTCGGGGCCGACTTGATGGCACACAACAACAACAACAACAACAACAACAACAACAATCCTGCCCTCTATCATTCACAGGCTGAGTGACTGGGCAATCAACAAAAGCCTCAGTTTTCTCATCTGTAAAATGGATATACTTTTACTAACCCACATAAGATTGATGTGAGAATAAAACAATTTAATGCATGTAGAGCTTCTAATTCAATGCTTGGCACATATTAATGGCTCAATAGACAACATTCTTATTAGATCCAGAATGGAGGTTAAATTATCATTACTTATTAATGTTTAGCCTTGTACCCAGAACCACTAGTACAATTACAAACTACTACTTTCTTGACCACCTCCTGCTTCCCCTTGGGATGAGCTCATAGCACCCTCCACTGGAAAGTTAGAGGAGCATTACAGGGGACTGGTCCCACCAATGCTCCCCAGGGACCAGAGATTCTGATTTCCTCCAACTGTAGGAGTTCCTGTCTTACCCAAATGATGACTGAAGGAGCTATTTGTGCATAATGCATTTTTCGAGTGTTTTGCTGTATAGGTTGACTTCCCCACTTGGGAGACTCTGTATGGAAGCTGGGAACCCAGCCTCTCCTCCTTTCTCCATCTGAAATATTCTCTGAGCTGTTCTTTTGCTCATCTCCCCGTATCTAGAGGCTTGGATCTGAGTCTTAGCATTTGGAATAGTATGAAAGTCTCTCAGTGGCTAATCTTAATTTGCCTACTTGTCTCCTCCACAACACCCTGGACTCCAAAAATGCCAAAGTTGTCAGGCCCTCTTTTATGAGATGGGTCTTCAGGTCCCAGAGAGGAACACGTGCACATAAGACATTCTCTGTGGACTTCTTTCCCAATGTCTAAGCGCAAGAACTTCAAACTCGATCCCACACTCCATCAACGTTGAACTACATACATGGGCTCCTTTCACTTCTTGTTCTGTCCTCTGTCCCCTTCCGTCTACTGTCCCCTCTGCCTAGAATCCTTCCTCCCTTGTCTGTTGGCAAACTCCTCTTCATCTGTCACAGGCCTCCTTAGTATAAAGCTTTGCCACTCTCCCTCTCTCCTACCCCTTAGTACTTCTCTAATCCTTCTATTGGTTCAGTTACTGTAACAGTCGGTATGACTGTCTCTCCATTCATATTAATAACTCAGTTTCCATGGATCTAAGAGCTTCGTATTTTTACCTAATGTATTCTTCACAGTATCCCTTTGGGTTCAGCTGCTATTATCATTCCCACATTACAGATGAGGAAAGTAAGGTATGGAACGTTGAGGCATCTCTCTGGGGTCACATGATTTGATAGTGAGCTCTATGACTAGAGGAACATACTAAATTTGGGGCACCCACCTTTACTGAAAAAGGAGCCTTAGTGGCACAGCAGTTGGCTGCTAACTGAAAAATTGGCCCCTTTGAGCCCATATAGTGTTTCTATGGGACAAAGACATGGTGACCTACTTCCATTGAAGATTACAGCCTAGGAAACTCTATGGGGAAGCTCTACACAATCACTTGGGGGCTCTATGAGTCGAAATTGATCCAAGGGCACCTAACAACAATAACAACCCTTACTGATGAGCTCAAGATGGCTAGGGATGCCTTTGAAATTCTGTTTTCTTCCTTTTCTGCTGCTTTACTGATATGATTGGAGGAAGGAGAGGTGGTGGGCAGCTAAGTCACATCTCAGACTCTATCTTCCTTGGCTTTGTGGTCAAAGGATAATCTCAGAATTCTTGGGCTCAGCTCCTCCATCTACACACTGGTAAGACTGCCAGATTTAGCAATAAAAATACAGCATGCCCAGTTGGGTTTGAATTTTAGATAAGCAACAAATACTTTTTCAGTACAACCATGTCCCAAATACCGTATGGTATTTATTTATGCTAAAACCATTCCTGGTTTATATGAAGCACAAGTTTAACTGGAAATCCTGTATTTTATCTGCAATCCTGCACTGAGGACAAGGACCCCTGGTGGAAGAATCGTTAAGCGTTTGGCTGCTAACCGAAAGGTCAGAAGTTCAAACCCACAAGTGGCTCCATGGGAGAGGAGAGCTGACAATCTGCTCCCATAAAGGTTTTAGGCTAGGAAAGCCTATGAGGCAGTTCTGCATTGTCATATAAGGTCACTACAAGTTGGAATCAACTCGATGACATGAAACAACAGCAACAAGAAAACAGAGGCTAATGTCACCTTCCTGGCTGAGGTGTCCTAGTAGTCACTAGAGAGAGGGGAGTTTATTTTCATTATGCACCTGTTTTTGTTTGTTTGTTTGTTTGTTTGTTTGTTTTTTTGTCACAGTGTATGGCACTGTCCTTCACATTACTTAACCTTCTAACACCTTTGGGTAGGTGGGTGGGTGTTAGCTGTTCCATTTTATAGACTTTTTAAAAAGTAAAACCTACTTTTTATTGGCATTTTTTAAGGAGCCCTGGTAACACAGTGGTTAAGCATTTGGCTGCTTACTGCTAAGGTCAGAGGTTCACACCCACCATCAGCTCCACAGAAGAAAGATGTAGCAGTCTGCTTTTGTAAAGATGACAGCCTTGGAAATCCCTTGGCGCAGTTCTACTCTGTCCTACAAGGTTGTCCTAAGTTGGAATCAACTGAATGGCAATGGATTTGGTTTGGTATTGGCTTTTTATTATGTGTCAGTGATACAGATTAAGGACGGCTGCAAATTCCTTGACATTCTTTTCATTGAGAGGTAGAATTCGTGTCTTCTCAACTTGAAGGAAGCAGATGGCCTGTGATTGGTTTGATCAGTAGATGATGATGCAAGTGATGCTTCCACTTCCTAACTCTTGGAACTTTCATTTTTGGAGAAACCATTCACCATGTAAGGAGTCCAACTGTGCTTACCACCCTGCTGTGAGGAAGCTCAAGCAACTTGTAGAAGCCTTGGAGAATGTGATGTCATGTGGAGAAAGAGAAGCACTTGGGAGTGGGAAAGAGAGAGAGAGAGAGAGAGAGAGAGATCATGGAAATGGTAGATTCTCCAACCTTAGTTTCCGCAGCTGACTCTGTGTGGATCAGAGATGAACTGCCCAACTGAGCCCTTCCCACATTCTTCACCCACAAAATTATACACAAAATGAAATACTTGTTTCAAACAACTATGTATTTTTATTATTATTATTATTATATAACAATAACCAATTGGAGCAATCAGATACCATCTAATTAGTTCTGACCCTACCATTTTTTAGCTCAGTAACCTTGGACCTCAACGTTCTCACCTGTAGAATGAGAACAACACTGAGTTCACAAAAGAAAATAATTGAAGCTCAGAGAGACTTGGTAACTTGCTCAAGGCCACACAGCTAATAAGCAGCAGATCTAGCAAAGAACAAAACTCTCATCTGCCTGACTCCAAAGCTTATTTAATATTCCCCCATTCCTCTCCCATTCATGTTTTCTTTGAAATCTAACCCTTAGTTTGCCCTTATGTAGAACAAGGAGGCTAAGAGTACCTTGGCTAAAGGGTTATTACGTGTATTTAAAAAATATATATCACATGTGTAAAATGCTTAGCATAGTGCCTGCCACATAGTAAGCACCCAGTAAACATTAACAATTATTATTTTATCATCTCCCCTGCCGAGGCTGACAGCAGATATCCATCCTGTGCCTGCCTGCCTTGTCCAGGTCTCTAACTTGCGGGAAACCTCATCAGGAGGGCATCTGCAACTGAGCAATCCAGAGAACTACCCTTTAATATTTAATGAATTCCTGGGGCTCTCAGAGAGCAATGTGAGAAATACCCTGTAAAAATCTATTAGCGTTAATAAAATACCACCCAACAGGTTGGCCATTACTAGCAATTAAAGTTTTCCAGTGTCCCAAAGAACTCTTTGCAATGATTTGTGAAGCCCCAAGTTCCATTCACCTTTTTCATTTTTATGGAACGATGGATATTTTTGTTGGTTGGTTTAAGGTCCTGGGTCTTGGCCTATCTTCCCTCCCAATTTCAATCACTGGCTTCAAACACTAACAAGGTGTTTATATTCCCTGATCATCCATCACAGATGTGTGAAAGCCAGACTCCTAGAGGACAGCTATGAAATTCAAAGTTGATTGCCTGAAGAGAAGACCCTTTCCAAAGGACTTCTCCCATATTTCCAGGCATCCTATGGTCAAAGGAGGAGGGACTAGAGGGAAGAAAACCCTCTCTCCTTTCTTTCCTCAGTAGTGGTTGAGAGAGTTCAGGCTTCCCTATAGGTTGCCAGGATTTCTCCCTCCGTCCCTTACACAATCTTACTAATAAGACAAAATGGCTTTCTGGGTCCATTTGCCAGAATGAAAAATAGAGGCTCAGAGAAGTTAAGCCATTTGCCTAAGGCCACACAGCAAGCAAGGGAAAGATGTCAGGATTGGAATCCAGGTTTTTAGCTGAGGTCCCAAAGTCTCCAAACAAACGAATGGAAAATCCAACAGTTGTTGTCAAGTTGATTTTGCTTCATGGTGACCCTATGTGTTTCAGAATATGCATGCCATGGGATTTCAATAGTGTTATTTTTCAGAAGTAGGTCATTAGGCCTTTCTTCTGAGGTGTCTCTGGGTGAATGTGAACTACAGTCTTTTAACTAGTAGCCAAGGGTCATTCATAAGACGTCTCCCATTAGAATCCCTTGGGGAGGATTTTTGAAATATGGATGTCTGAGCTCTTTGCTGGACCTCCTGAATTTGTATGTCTAGGGACAGGTATCTGCAGTTTGAAGCAGTTGACCCTGGGATTCCGACACGCACCCTGGAATGAGAACGACTGGTCTGGCTCGAGTGTGTTTCGGCGACTGTTTGGACTGGCATATTCCCTTCCTAATGTCCAGCTGTATGTGTTTCATGGTCTACTTCTTCAAAAACTCCTTCTCTTGTTCTGCTTGGGAGCTGCTTCCACATCAGAAATATTGGTGAAGGGGCTTGGACCTTAGATAGGCCTGGGTGTGAACCTTGCTTCTGCTACTTACCAGACATTTGGCCACAGGGACACAACTTCACTCCTCTGAGCCAGTGTTGTCCTCATCTGTACAATGGGAATATTAACACTAGCCGCTCTGTAAGCATGGTTTTAAGAATTGACAATTACTGGTGCAAAAAACTCACTATCCTTGAGTTGATTCCAACTCACAGCAACCCTATAGGTCAGACTAGAAGTGCCTCACAGGGTTTTCAAGGCTGGAAATCTTTACAGAAACAGACTGCCTCATCTTTCTCCTGCAGAGTGGCTGG